>NW_021620506.1:470530-519691 GCF_004785775.1 Grammomys surdaster | reverse complement strand
ACATGTGGGTACATTGTGTTTTGGTGTGGTGAGTCTCGTGGTGGAGGGGAGGGGAGGGGAGGGGAGGGGAGAGGAGAGGAGGAGTTTAATGTAGCCATATAGGGAAGAAAAACAAATAGGGTCCTGACATGAGATTTAGCTTTAAATAGAGGGCACTGGGGTATAAGTAAACAGCCATGATCCCACATCAGCATTGACCTGTTATTGTCTTGGTTCATCTGTCCTTCAGAATTGTCCGGTGAATTGTTAGAATTGTGTGAATTGCTTCTCCTTCTGGGAGGCAAGTTCTCCATTGGGGGTCAGCCTTTCCCTTCTACCAGCAAGAGATTACTGGGGAAGGTGTAAGTATTCTGGGGTCTGTTGTTTCAATATTCTAATGACCAAGAGAAAAACCACAAATGTCTGTCTCTGGAGTGTAGTCTCTCCTGCCAGGATGATTGCAATGGAGGGGAGGAGACTGAAACCATTCTCATAGGGCATAAGCATAAGCTTGAGAGGCTGAGAACTCCTTTTTGTTTAGGCATGTTAGGAAAACGTGACAGGAAACAGAGTGGCAAAATTATGTTTATTCTGCCAGAGAGTTATTCTCCTTCACATTCATATAGTGAATGTCAGATGCTTCATCTTTTAAGAACCTACCAAAAAACAAATGGAGCTTGCTCATATTGTTGACCAAAAAGGGCTTTTCAGAACCTCAGTGTATCTGATTATGCAGGTAATTTGTGAGTTTTTGTATAAGCTCTGCACCCCGGTATTGAATAATGCCTTAGCAACAACTTATAATTAATATCTATCAGGATTTATAGTCTAGGAGGGGGTAGAAGAAATAGCCTTGTTAATTCATCCAGACAGTGTATAAATTATATCTTTATACCTTCATAGAGACTTCAGAAAACAACTTACTATATTTCTGCGTGTGGGGCTTCACAGAAGCATCTTTCTTTGTCCTTGCTTTTTCTATAGGGATATTTACCACAGATTGTCTTTTTAGTTTGGTTTAGTATGCAGACTACATTTTGTCTTTGCTTGATACCTGAGACAACCTAAAAGAGATTTGCTTTGCTGTTACATTAAGCCTCTTTAACTTGTCTCATAGTTTCACAAAGTTAAGAACCCTTCAAAGGCAGGAAGACTGACTTGGCTGATGGCAAAGGAATAAAAATCAGAAACTTGGAGCCCTTAAGCTAGGGTTCTCTGTGTCCAAATGAGCTTTTCATTTAGTTACTAGTTAGCCAACGTGCTTAGGATATATGTACTTGTCTGGAGTTGCTAGCAAATTCTTAAATATGCTAGCTTAGAACAGAGCTGTGAAATTGGAGACTAGGACTGAGAGTTAAAGGCCATTTTATTCTCCGTACTCAGGAGCAGGGTGTGTGTGTGTGGGGGGGCGGAAACGGGGTTGTTCAGTGACAGTCTGCACTAAGATTTTGTTACAAAAATATAAGAATGCCCTTTCAATCTGTGGGTCTTAGTCTCACCCCTACGGTCTCATTTAGCTGAGTGTAGGAAGGTCGGGGGGTGGGGGATATCTGATGCTTCAAGCACAGTGCAGCACTGGAGTCACTCTGACTTCACAAAAGTAGGAGACACTGCTCAGAAGTCTAGAGGCATGTTGGAGCCATGCTTTGTTGATAACTTTAATTCCTAGCACTTTGTCACAGGTTCCTGAAGTCTTTCTAGTTGCCTCATTTCTGGTTATTTCACCTGATAGAGAAACTAAGAGTTGTCTTGCTTTGAGGGATTCAATCTGCCCAATATCAAAACAGCTACAGCCAGACACCGGACGTGTTCACTTCGTATTCGCTTCCTCCTCTTACTCCGATTCTCTCTTTCCCTTCTATTTTGGCTCTAAGAAAAATGAGAATGAGAACAAAACTTGACCATGGCTGCTGCTCTCAGACCGTCAGCCAGTGGGTGCTGTTTGTGTCTACTCACTCATGTGCTGTGCTGTGTCCCCTACAGGCTTACTGTGGATTCTTCCGTCCTGGAGTTCCTTCTGAGAATCTTTCTGCAGTGGCCACAGGAAATTGGGGCTGTGGTGCCTTTGGGGGTGATGCTAGATTAAAAGGTAAGTCAGTCACTGTAGGGAAAGGTAATAGCTTGCTCACTGGGGGTGAGAGGGTTAGAGAGATAAGTTAGTTAGTCTTTACAGCCTGGTGTCTAATGTTCTGTGATAAGATAAGAGACTATAGAAATCCAAGGATGTAAGAACACTTGACACTGTCTTCCTTTTTATTGCTGTGTTTGGAGGAATTCTTAGCCTTCAGTTACTATTTCCATGCAAAGTTTACTTATCTCTTTGATTAACCAGATCCCACAGGATTAATTTTGGCTTGAGGGATTCGATCTGCCCAATGTACAAAGGTCAGTGGGAAGGAAAACTGTAAAGTCAACTCAGATGTTTCAAACCAAAGTACTTTGCTCACAGGAGAGTTGTTTATGGGCAGTGCTATTCACTGAACTCATTCGTTCACTCACTAAACAGATGGCCCATCTGCTGTGCTGTGGGCACTGAGAATGGAGGTAAATAAGATGTGGTCCTGCTCTTGACTGTCACAGCTCAGTATATGAAAGAAAGGCCTAGGCAAATGCAGCACACGTTGTTTAGTGCTGTGATAAATACAGTGCCATGGGAGTGTGGCCTGGGAGAGCTGCACGGATGGCACAGACCAGGAGGCATTATGATGCCCAAGACGGATGAGACATTACTATTATAACGTCTACTGGCTTTGGAAGCATCAAATGTAGAAAGCAATACTGTCTTTAGCTAAGAAAGATCACTGCTTCATTTCATCCCAGCTGGTCTGACAGAAACTAAAAGTACCACAGACAGTTCTGGCACTTAACTTCCTGGAATTAGTACAGATTAGAAGATAGTCCCTAACATGACTGCCTTTACTTCAGATTGTAGCCACAGGATCAGAGGGTCCCCAGGCCAGCTGCATTTGCCTCCTGATCTCTTCAAGTTTGAAAATTCACTAGAATAACCCACAGAATCCTTAAGCTACATACTTCGAGGAGACACGATACACTTACGATAAAGCCTGGAAGCTTTGACAACATCTCTCTCTCTCTCTTTTTTTTTATAAATCTTTTTTTTTTCAAAGATTTATTTATTTATTATATATGAATACACTGTTGCTGTCTTCAGACACACCAGAAGAGGGCATCAGATCTCATTACAGATGGTTGTGAGCCACCATGTGGTTGCTGGGATTTGAACTCAGGACCTCTGGAAGTACAGTCAGTACTCTTAACCACTGAGCCATCTCTCCAGCCCGACAACATCTCTTAATAGTGTCAAATCACTTCTCCTTGAATGTCAGTGTGTTCAGCTAGAAAATTCTGCTTACTTCTGGTGCTCAAATTGGATTTTCATTGTGTAGGCTGCTGATTAAATCATTACCTATATGACTGAACTCAGTCTCCCTAAGAGGTTGGTGTCTTATTTAAGGTTTCTGTTACTGTGATAAGACACTGACCAAAAGCAACTTGGGGAGGAAAAGGTTTATTTCAGCTTATAGTTTCACATCACAGTCCATTCTTAGAGGAAGTCACGGTGTAAACTCAGGCAGGAACCTGGAGGCAGGAACTGACACACAGGCCATGGAAGAGTGCTGCTCACTGACTTGCTTCCCATAGTTTGATCAGCCTGATTTCTTATAACATCTAGGTGTCCAAGAATGGTGCTGCCCACCATGAGCTGGGCCCTCTCACACGGTGAATCATTAAAAAAAATGCCCCACAGACTTGCCCAGGGGTCCATTTGGTGGAGGCATCTCAAAGAAGGGGTTCCCTCTTCTCTTGACTCTAGCTTGTGTCAAGTTGCCAAAGAACTAATCAAGACAGTTGGGGTTATCTAAATCACCTCGTTAGTGCCATAAACTGAGACTAAAGCAATTCTGTCTCAGTGTTCACTCCAGGAACATAGTGCTAGAGCCAGCTGGGAGTTGCCTGGGAACACTAAGGGCAGTCCCAGCACACAAAAGCAACTATCCTTGACAGCCACACAAGACATAGGTAAAAGCCAGCTTATTAGGAATAAAACAGGTGAGTCTGTCATTGTGGAATCATCCCCATAATGAAAAGCTTATTTTCATAAAAGTGACATATTCACTGTTCTGAACCTAGAAAAATACCATCAAGTATGTAAACATCACCTAAACCCACTGTCAACATTGAATAGCTTTGTGAAAACATTCTGTGTAGCTATTTGACATGAATGAATTTACACCATAATTCCACCCCATAGCCCCCTTTTAAAACCTGCGCTCTGATAGTTTTCAACACCAAAAAATACAGGTTTATTGCCAATTATTTTAATAGCTGTGTATTATTCTGTTCTATGTACATATATATCACAGTTCAGAGATTCTCTGCTCGGTACAGTTGATTCATTCACTGTTTTAAGTTGCATAGAATAACCTTCTTAGGATAAATTTCCTCAGGTAAGATTAACTCCTAGGATATGAGTACTTCATATTTTCATACCTAATGTAGATTGCCGCACTGAGGGTCTGTAGGATGAGCCTTGGAAAGGTGAAATATAGTAGTCTCCAGTTATCCTGATACTCAACAGTTTCCATGTTTATTACACTGTTTTGTTTGGTTTCGTGAATTGTTTTTTCATGTCTCCTCCCTGTATATTCTTGGGACAATTGTTCTTTCTCTGGTCAGTAATAATTCCCAGTACATTAAAAAAATATTAAGTGTTCAGTGGCTTGTTGTTACAGGCATTTTTGTTCAGGTTTGGCTTTTTTCCCCATGTATTTCAGCTTTTTAGTCAAATGCCATATTGAGTTCATTTTTATGTGTCCACATTTTTGATGTTTTTGTGGCATCTTTAAAATAACCTTTTTGTCCTCTCGTTTTAAAGACTACTGTATTTCATTCCGGTTCAGAAATAAAAATTGCCTGGTAATTTGAAGGGTTTTTTTTTTTTTTTTTGAAGTTTGAAAGTCTACAAAAGAAGGAATTTGTGAGATTTATTTTATGAAATTCTTTATTGTCTTGAATTTGTTTGAGGAAACCCGTTTTTCACTCTGGAGCTATTGATCTTATGACAGATACTTCTTTTTTCTGGTTTTTCTTTTAAGTAAAACAAATGACTGGATTCATGTCATCAATCCAAAAGCCTGGTCTGCCACAGACTGTGGCCATGTGTGCTGGACAGCAGGAATGCTTTATCAGTGTGCTCGTTTGTATCCTTTTCTCTGTGGCTTAAATCCTTTCTCTCACTGCTGCAGCCTTGCTTGCTCCATCAGGATAGTGTTCTCAGGTCTTTCCTGTGTGACTCATCTTCTCAGTTATTGAAATTTAGCTAAGAGTCACTCTAACTCCCTCCCGTGCACTTAGTTGAAAAGCCAGTAGATTACTAGTCACTGTGAGGTATTGGTTGCCTATACAGAAGTTTGTTAAGGGTTGTTTTCTGACTGTGCTGAGGATCAAGTCTAAGGCCTTTTGCACTTTGATACAGAAAAAGATATATTTATGAAATAAAATATTGCACATTAAACCATTATAGAAATCTGCTAAAATGGAAAGATATCTTTGGACTATTCCTACTTAGAGGGAAAATGAACTAACATACCATGTGAATCATCTTAAAATTTAAATTATACATGTAAAACAATGCACATACAAATCTGAGGTTCTTTATGTTTATCTGTATGTGCAAAAATTAACTACAGTTTCATCTAAGTGGATAATAGAAACATATTTTCTTTTTTGTGGTTGTTGTTGTATGTATCATTTTTTGTAACAACAACAAAAAACAAATATTTTGTGGAGAACATGGACATGTCCAAATTCGTAAGCTTGCATTTTCTTAATTAAAAATAGAGGCAAGTATTTCTGAGTTATATGTTGGCTAATAGTACACAAGTTTCACAGTTTACAACAATTCAGTATCAGTGTCTCTACTTATACATTAGTGTAATCATCTTTTTGTTTGTTTAATCAGTTGTGGTTCTTTTGTTTTGGGGTGTTTGTTTTTGTGTGGTTGAGATAGAGTTTCCCTATATATCCTAGCAGCAGACCTTGAACTACTATGTAGCCCAGGCAGGTCTTGAACTCATGATCTTGCCTCAGCTTCCTAAGTGCTGGTGTTATAGGCATGTGCCTCCACACCTGATCTATTATGAAAAAAAAGTCTAAAGAGAAAATGTTGTCTCTTAATTAATTGTCACTTATTACAACTGCTGTCCTATAGAACAGAGGGTCTTTGTGCTGGACCCCAGTGAGGCTTTATGCCCTCCTCTCTGGCTGGGCTCTGTTTTTCTGGAAGACATGAGAAAGTGCCTTTGAATCTGAGCTCTCTTCCTGGTGTACCTGCCTAACTGTGTTTCTTTAGGAATTCAGTAGAAAACTTGCTTCAAATCTTGATTTTGATCTTTTCCCAAACAGGTGATTAGTGGTATATAAAATTCTTGTGCTGCTGTGGTACTAGGCTAGGATGTTCACTAGGCTGCATGATTAAGTGCATTTTAGGATGTTTTCAATAGAAATGAGTTTATTGAGACATAAGCCCTCGTAAGTATAGTTCAGTCAGTATCCTGAAGTGCCCTCCACCCTTGGAGTTCCTTCTTACTGTTACATCTTTGTTAAAGTTTTAGCTGATTTATTTGTCCCCACTTGTATGGTGTCCCTGTCTTTCACCAATGCTCTTTCAAAGATAAAACAGTGTTTTGTCTCCTTAGTATATCTGGATACACTTTATAATTTTGTAGATTATTTGATCTTTTTTCTTTGTTCGAGTGGAAACAAAACAACTTTGTGTGTTTGCTTTATAAACCTTTTTTTGTGTTTTGTTTGGGGGGGTTAGGATCTCTATTATTTTTGTTGTTGTTGTTGTTGTTGTTATTATTATTATTATTATTATTATTATTATTATATCTCACTGTATAGCCCTAGCTGACCTGGAACTCATTAGGTACAACAAGTTAGCCCATAGCTCACAGCAATCCACCTGCCTCTGCTAGGATCAGAGGTGTGTGCCACTATGAAGAACTCTTTTTGCTTTTTTTGAGTGTAGTTTTTGATGCTGCTGTTTTTTAACATCCCACCAGAACAGACTATGAGGTTGGCTTCTGATAACTACTCCAGACATCCTGAACATACACTGTCATTTAAATTTTTATCTAAGAGTGACGGACACAAAAAGACTGTTGCAAGAATGTAGAGTATTCTTACTCAAGGAAGGCTGGGAGAGAAATAGAGAGTGATGTATACCAGTCCTGAGCTCCATAAGATGTTTCTAAGTAAAGATAAGTTCCTTTCTTTCTAGACTTACTGCATTACAATCAAAGAATAAAGATATTATTTCTGCTTTAAGAGTTGATTTTAGCTTCTTTGTATGACTTAATTATTGCAGATATACTGGCACTTGTAAAGGTGCCTCTGAAGAGGATAGAACTTGCTCCATGCACAACAGATTCTTTCAATGAAACATTCATTATTCTTACTTTTTTCTGCCCACTTCATGAAAATCCTGTTTAAGGTTTCTTGTCAGTGTCTCCTTATGCTTCCTTCCTTGTTTATTTTTTACTATCTCCATAAGATATTTACTTGGCCTATAAGAGATTATGCCATTGCTAGCTTAGTATACTAAAGAGTATCTTGACATCATAGTCTGCTCAGTTTCTTTTCTATCCCTGAGCCTTGCCTAGTAAGGGATTCATAGATAAGATGTGTGTCAGCATTCCCACGCAGCTGCTTATTACTCTGAGACACTGTACACTCTCTTCTATTATCTGTGCCTGACTAGCTCCCCCCACACCTCTCAGTCCCTACTTG
Organism: Grammomys surdaster; assembly: GCF_004785775.1. Classification (NCBI taxonomy): domain Eukaryota; kingdom Metazoa; phylum Chordata; class Mammalia; order Rodentia; family Muridae; genus Grammomys; species Grammomys surdaster. The sequence goes on along the minus strand of NW_021620506.1, from coordinate 511,897 downwards.
AATGTTACTTAAAGCAGTAGATTCCATGTCCTGCACATACTGTATGTGAAGTTCTCTGTGGGGATGGGTGTGCAGACAAGTGGTAGGCTGACGAAGAAAAGTCTAACGTGGGTTATCCCTTTCGCCAGAAGGGAAGGAAGGATCTTGAGTGTGGGCCTTTCGTTTCACCTAGAAGGGATTATTAATTAATTAATGTGTCTGAGGAAGGCCTCATGGAATTGACCTTATATATGATTAGATCCTGAGATCAGCTCCTCCATCTCTGCAACATACATATTGATTCCTTCCTGTGAGCTACCCAGTGTGGTAGCCACATCCTCTTGTTTTCATCAATGTACCTGTATGGCAGGAACCAGAACTACATAGTTACAGGCTTGACACGCATTGCACCTGGGTGGCCCAAGATTAAAAGAAAGACTCCATGGGATTTTTAAAAATCCTGTAGAAATACTGCTAATTAGATCAACTTGGATCCCATTCCATCCATGAGACCAAGTGAACATACCCAGTAAACATTAGGTTTATCTTTCATTAACTGAGATTTCCATTGGATCCCTTGACATATTAAGTGAAAGACTGGTGAAATTCAGAAACTTGATATACATTTATTTTCCATTTGGCCATCCTAATGTCCACTTAAATCAAACCTAATAATGTCTTTGCTATTTTAGAATCAGGATGGCTAAACTCAAGCTAGGCCTGAAGGGACATGCATGCCTTTGTCCCCAGTACTCTGACATATATGACATGCGAATCAGTAAACCTAGGCTACATAGGAGAACATGTTTCAAAAAAATGTTAAACACCAGAAAAATTATTAAACAAGAATGGTAATGGGGTAGTACCAATGGGTCATTTTCTGCCATGCTATGGTTGGCTTGACCTGGTAACCCTTTAACTGAGGGATGTGGAAATTGTGGTTGTAAACATAGGGAAAGGGTGAATCCTTGGGTAGGTAGATTTTGGGCCAGATCACCTCAGGTACCAGATCACCTGGTACTTTGTTTCCTCTGCAGGAATAGACCACATTTCCCTTTCTCTCTCAGCTTTCCATGAGTAAGAACACACAGAACAATTCTGCACTGTTCTTTTTGTATTCCAGTGTTTTGTGTGATGGTGTAAGGTCAAGGATATGTGGAGTGTTTGTCATCAGTACCTACAAGATGCCACTGTATTCCTGGATCTGGGAAATGGCTTGCATGCTTTGTTTCATAACCTCCAAGTTGGTGGTGATCAGTCAAGTGTCAGAATCGTCGCACTTTCTATTTTTATTTGCATAACTACTCTTTGTTTGTAACCTTCTTTGTGAGACTGGGAAGCCAAGTTTTGTAGACAGACTCACAAAGGAGCACAGCAGGTAAGTGTCAGAATTGACCAAGTTGACCCTGTCTTCCACCAAAACACCAAATGCTAGTTATCATTATGTTTCCTGTTGTGACCTAAGAACATGCTGACTGTCTTCTCTCTTCTAGGAGATGTACATTAATGGGTCATCAGTCTTGGCAACAAGTTAGTTACTTGTTGTATAAGCACACAGCCACTTTTTAGGAAGACCTTTTGTTTTTATAAGTGACATACTGAGGCATGGAGAGTGGGTAATCAGCCTGACATCACAAGCTTTTAATCTGCACTGGATCTGGGTCTAAATATGAGATTTGACATTTGTGATGGTTAATCTAGATTGTCAACTTGATGGGACTTAGGTTTACTATAAGAACACATTTCTGGACATGTCTGTGATTGGGTTACCAGTTTAGGTTAATTAAGATGGGACAGCTCACCCTAAATATGGGGAGTACTGTCCAATGGGCTAGTTACTGGGCTAAAAGAAAGCGACTGAGCACCAGCACTCATCTCTGCTTTCTGCCTGAGGATCTACAGTGACCACTGCGCCATGCTTTAGCCTTCACACCTTCCTACCCTCCCTCCCTACTCTCAATGCGAGCCAAAAGAGACCTTTCTTTCCCTAAGTTGCTTTGGCTAGTAGTGAGGAAAGTAATACAACATTGCAGGCTGAGTGGTGGGCTTGAAGAAAGACTACTTAACATAGACTATAAAGGTGGAATTAGTGATGCCTGTAGGAAGAGGGGAGGCAAGTCAAGACTAAGAGCAGTAGCCAGGGGTTGGGTGCTCTAATGTAAGAGTTGACCTAAACACCATGTGTGTACTTTGGAGTTTACCAGCAGAGCTGGAGACTGTCAGTGCACCCAAGGGTGTGTGAGCGCTCAGAAGTCTGAGTTCACTGGGAAGGCATGAGCCGTGCTTTCACATCTCCTATCTGAGCCTTCTTGCCAGAACACACTCAGATAATGCAAATAAACAGTTTAAGGAAATCTTGTGTCTGGCTTATGATAAAGTTTGCTTGGCCTCATGCAGAATTATTTTGCATTGCAGCTTGAAAGCAATTGGAATGGGTAAGAGCATGGGGCTTTGAGTCAGAATACAGGGTTCAAATCTCAGCTCTACTGCATTCTTACTAGTTGTCCTTGGACAGTTACTTAGTCCTTCTCAAAATGGCAGTAATGCTAGTTATCTTGTTCTGGTTCTGTAAAAATTAAATGAGTTTATCCTTAGAATTCAAGTCCTGTGTTAGCAGATGCTACTAATATTACATGTCCCTGGCATCAGACACCACCTGTGATATGTGAGACAGGGTTCTTCTATGTAGCACTAGCTGTCCAAGAACTCAGTATGTAGACCAGGCTGGCCTTGAACCTGCAGAGATACATCTGGCTCTCCCTCCGTATTGCTGTAATTAACAGTATGCGCCACCATACCCAGTCCTATCTTAGCCATACTTGCTTGGTTCATTTTCTGTAATGGGACACAGTAAATTGTGTTTTCAGGTTATTCATATTTGTTTGTGTTTTCCTCATGGTGTAACATGGTTGCCAAAAAGAAAATTAAAACCAAGCTCCCTCCAGGTTAATTTAAGTGATTAGTTTGGCACCTATGTATGCTTGAGCTAGAATTGTATGCTTTTATATCAGACTTGGCATCTGTCCACATATCCCATTAAATTTATTCTCATCTAACTTTTGATGCAAGAGAGTTCACTTAAAACATGAGGTTTAATTCTACAGTTTTACCAAGACTTTGGAGATGTCATAGGCAGTAGGTGCTGTAGATAGTGCCATTTAAAATACTGGAGAGATGACTTAGCAGTCAGGAGCATTAGCTGCTCTTCCAAAGGACCTGGGTTCAATTCCCAGCACCCACATGACAGCTCACAGCTGTCTGTAACTCTAGTTCCAGGGGATCCAACACCCTCACATAGACATACATGTAGACAAAACACCAATGCACAGAAAAAAAATGAAGAAAAAAATTAAAATACATTGTCAGTGACTCAGTGATGTATTTAAGGTCAAGATTAATTTATTTTCCTGGAAACTCATTTGTGTACTTACAGTCTTAAGACCTGATTCAGGCAGAAAAATGATAACAGTAATTATGGAGTCCTAACTGAGAATTTCTAAGGATCATCTGGTTCAATTCTGTTGTGTAACTGAGAAAAATGAGGCCAAGAGCTAAACAAGTGGCTAAACACAGCTGGCAGAGGGTGGAGGCTGAATTGGATTCCCATCTCCATATCCTTACTGGTCCAGCATATGCCTGTGACAGCATCCTAGTCACAGGATGACTACAACAGAGACAGATGTGAATCAAAACCGACTCAAGCCAACTTTTCATTCTCTCTAAAAGGTAAAAGCATGATATGTTTTGGTAAAGGATAGTTCATTTACAAGATGACAATTCATTATTTTTCATTTTTATATGTACTTTAAGGTTAATTAGGAACCTTTTAAAACTGAGTGTTCTGAAGTTTTAATGTATGCATAAGTTGGTTGAGCAATTTTAATTAAAACTTACCTTTGTTTGAAATTAATTCCTTTCAACACTCTAAGATTAATGAGACCTAATCATGGTATGTCCCAGGTTGTAGATAGTCAGTAAATATAATCTAAACAATAGGATAAGACTTGGATGGTATTTTAGAATCTCACATGCATTGTCAAAAATAATCATAGGTAGGCATGGTAATATACTCTTTAATCTCAGCACTCAAGTCACTGAGGCAGGATTGTGAGTTCAAGGCCAGCCTGAACCTACAAAGACCTTATTTAAAAAAAGAAAAGATATAAAAATAGTGCACATCCCTCTGTATATGAATGTGTATGTGTTTTTATGCAAATACATTTATTATTTTAATCGTGTGTGTGTGTATAGACTACATGTGAGGGCAGAGAACAATTTATGGGAATCTAGTTTTTGCCACTACCATATGGGTCTGGGGTTTGAATTTAGATCATCAGGCTTGGCTGCAAGTTCATTTAGCTTCAGAACCATTTGAGCATAAGTTAACATGCATTGTTTCCCTTCTTTCTGAAATACAGCAGTGTGTATTTCCTAAGAAAAATATTTTATTATAATTATTAAACTCATACAAGTATATGGTTATGTTTATCTGTCCTTTCCTCTGTGTCATTATGCCAGATGGCCAAATAAATAATAAATCTAGCCTTTCTGGATGCCCCAGTGTGGGGGAATTCGAGGGTGGGGAGGTGGGAGTGGAGGGGTGCACATCCTCATAGAAGCAGGAGGAGAGGGGATGGGATAGGGGGTTCCTGGGTGAGGGGGAAATGGGGAAAGGGGGTAACATCTGAAATGTAAATAAAATATCCAATAAAAAAAAATAAATCTAGCTTTTTCTCTCTGGGTAGAGTCCAGGATTGGATGCAGTTATGTGTCTTACTCTATTTGAGTCTGGAGTATTTCTGAAAGTGTTTTATGACACTCACATGCTTGAGGTCTACAGTGTTTTATGAGTCTGAGATTGGGTTATGCCTTCTCAGATGACTGAAGCAGTGGGACTGTGGAGGCACTTGATGGCATCGGACACCAATGACATATCACTGTACAGTTACTGCAGTCTCTCCTCCTCTTTGTGAGCCTTTAATGGATCTATGAGAAAACACTGGAAAACAGTTTCCTCAGTGGTGGCACCCATTAACACTTGCAGTCAGAGCTTCTGCCCTACTCGCAGTAATGTTAAAGTTATTTGTTAATCCTAACTATAGAGAGATCCTTCATCGTGCTTTAACTGCATCCCTGCCTTCTGTGTTACAGAGTAAAACATACCTAGCATGAGGGCGAGAGTTGTTGCCAAGTTCAGGTTTGTTCGTATTCAAATAAATATTTCTTTGAAATAAAGATTGAAAAGAAACTTAATTTCTAGAAGCATACTTGAGGTTCAGAGGTCAGTAGCTTTGATTGGAGATGAGTAGTTCTCAGTTGTTTTTCTGTTCTAACATTCCAGGGGTTACTCAGCTAGCATATTCAGGAACACTGACTCCTGTGGCAGGGACAGATATGTGTGAATGCCAGAGGGACACAGCAGTGCTTACAGCTCATGTGGGCAATTCACCAGCAAGTGTGTGATGAGACATAAGTATTAAATCAAGCAAACAAAAATAATTCAAGATTAATAAAAGTAATTATATATACTACCTTGGTTGTTACTTCAAGTGAACTTTCCTTTCTTTGTGGCCCAGAGAAGTAACTGTGAGGCTACTGCAGTTGAATTTATCCTCCAAACCCTATCTGACGAGCCATAAACTGAATAATCAATGTCATCATCTACTCACCATACCTAATAACATATGCACTGGGTTTGTAAATCCTTGATCCAGGTAAAAGCTGTGGCATACCAGCCTCTGTAGCTGGATGAGAGAGGAAGTGTCATGATATAACTGCCTGTTCTCTTTGTTGCAGCCTTAATACAGATACTGGCAGCTGCTGCAGCTGAACGCGATGTGGTTTATTTCACCTTTGGGGACTCAGAATTGATGAGAGACATTTACAGCATGCACACTTTCCTTACTGAGAGGAAACTGAATGTTGGTGAGTAGGAGATAGTTTGACACTTGCTATCTAGATGGATGTGTACCAGCCAGGAGGAATACTTGCTAAGTCTGGATGGATCATAGTAAGAAAAGTTATCTGGGGCAAGCAGAGTGACAGCACACTTAAGCAGGCAAGTTCTGCAGAGGTTTGTTTTTTGTTTTCTGGAAGAATTTCAGTTATGATAGTGACATAAGTCTGTTATCTTAGAGTGGGGTCTCTGGCCAGGCATTGTGGTATGTACCTATAATCCCAGCCAGTCGGGGAATCATCGGTTCCAGGCCAGCCTACAGAAATATAAAGAAGAGTGAGGGTATACAGAGTGTATATTTAAAACATACATGAGAGGAGGATAAATTCAAACCTGACAGTCCTCAGTCTATCAATCTTCTGAGAATATAGTGTGTTGCTCCTGTGGGAGCCGGTGTATAGCTGGGGTTGCAGTGAACTCAGTAGACAAGACATGGACAGTGGATCATGGACAGCCCATGGTAATCATAGCCTATGTTACTTTAAAATGTTTTTAGAATCTGAACTTATACTGTTTAAGATAATTTAAAATAGCAAGTTTTTGTTTTAAGTTTTTCTATCAATATAACTTAATGTGCAAATTGTTGTGACCTCACTCTTTAGGAAAAGTGTACAAGTTATTGCTTAGATACTACAGTGAAGAATGCAGAGCCTGTTCCACCCCTGGACCAGACACCAAGCTCTATCCATTCATATACCATGTTGTTGAGTCGAGTGCAGAGAGCGCTGACCAGCCAGGACAGAAGACGGGCACCTGAGGAACCAGTGAATAGGACTTCCTCTCAAAGACATCCTATGTGAAATGTGGGGTGTGACGTATGAACTGACTTAATCTGATCTAAATGTATATATAATCCACATTTGTAATCAAGGGTGTAGTCTCTTCTCCATATGCCGTTGTCATTTGTTCATCCTGATGGACAGGGGCCTAGACATAGTTTCTTCCATCTTTTCATTCAGTCTTTATTCTTTGATTTTTCTCTTTATTTTGCCAATCTGATTTCTTGGGAAAACCCATGAAAGTTACACTCAGCTTTTAGACCTTTTTCTTTCTGTCTGTGTATTATCCAGACTGCTTTGGTGGCTAGCAGATACCATTGTACCTGGAGGAAGTTAAAATCCAGAAATCTGAGTTTGTTACAGAGTTACCTGTGAGTTTCTCACTCCCAACCCTTGTTAGGCTTGCGTTGTCTCCATTTTGAATCTTGAAAGTTGAAGTTTTTCTTATGTTACTTAATGCCTGTATCTTTTAGGCTAAAACTATTTTCTATTTGAGACAGACTAATTTCCAGTTTCTCTTTTGAAACATCATCCCTATAAGCAACTTTTTTTTGTCCTTTTCCCCAGCACTATTTTAGAAGCTGACCAAGAGGAAAGAAAATGTAGAGTAAAAGGATTTTCCTCATTTGGTATAAAGAAACCAGGTTCAAGAGCATTGGGGTTTTTGTTTTTCTCATGACTTGTTTTTTCCTTTGCAATTAGGATCAATGTTTGTTCTGTGGTGCTTAAGGCATATTCATGTAACCAAAGGTTGCGGCTGGAAACTTCATGCTGATTTGTACATATGGAAGTTTCTCTGGCAGTAAATATTAAGAGTTAATAAATTTCATTAATAAATCATTTGTCAGAAACTCCCATATCACTTATATTTTATTTATACATACAAGCATGTGCTCTTTAATCGTGTCTGCAAGAGTACATAAAATCCACCAATTGAGGTCGGGGGACAATGAGGTCTGGGCTTTTGAAGAGCCCTGTTTCAAGTCTCTTACTTACTTGTATTTTTAAAACCACCAACAAGGTAACCTATAATCAATGTCTTTGTGAGGTTAATCTGGAAACCAAAGCCAGTCTTACAGTAACTGATTAGAATGTAATCACAAAAACACTTTTTCAGATTTCCAAAGTAGTCTTAAACTGTTAAAGTTCTGGTTACAGTCTAGCTGTCAGGAAAAGTCAATAAAAGTCAAGTCCTGTTATCAAGAAGCTTTTGTTAGATGCTCTAAGCTCCTTTGCCAGCATTGGCAGAAAAAAATGGGTCCTAGTCCAGAGTCTCAGCTCTTCCCTTTTGTACAAAAATCAGGAAGATAATAGGCTTTGGCCCAAAGGCTACCAGTTGTCATTGATGAAGCTCTTTACTGCAACAACTAAGACTTTTGATCAAATCCCAAATCTAGAGGAGTCTGGCCTTATCCCCACTGATACCAAAATCTCTTTCCTTCCAGCTATTCTATGCTTTGCTAACAGATTTATGGCTATATTTTCTTTTTTTCTTTTTCTTTTTTTTTTTTTTATTGTATATTTTTTTTTATTAATTTCTTTTTTTTTGAACATGAAATGCTTTTTTATAGCATGTTTTACAAGGGGAGGGGGTAAGAGGGTCCAGGTGGTGGAAAAGTACAAAATCTTCTTGGCCTGTGCCTTGAAACATGTCATGGTCTATATGGTACACTGCCTTGAATTATGATCTACCTGCAGTTCTTCAGAAGTTATGGTACACTGCTTGAGTTATGGTCTCCCTGCTATTCTTAAGAAGACATGGTACTCTGCTTTGAGTCTATATGCAGTTGCTAAGCAGGATCTTGCAGTTGCCAAGCTTCAGAGGACATTGTGCAGGTGGGGAAAGGTAGGGGGTAAGAGTAAGGGCGAGGGTCCTGGCTTCTGGCATCTCCCCCTTCTCTGTTTAGTTAGAGAAGGCGTCTTATGTTCAATCCCAACTATGTGAGTTTTGAATTTGGATGTCTAATTATGGGGGGTCTTAGACAAGTTCACAACCCCAAAACACTGATGTGAGACGAGTCACATCGATGGTCGAAGGCTTTAGGCTGTCAACGATGGGCAACGTCAAGGGACTCTGATGTGGGTGAAAGGAGGGTGAGGGCCCTGTCTTAGGCCATGTAGGCTGCACCCACTCCCAGCACCACGCACTCCTTTTCGGCTGCATTGGGTGGGCCCCTGGGAAGTGGACCTACAATAATCCCGTCATTGGGCTAACTCACAGCCATCCTAGTCTCTTGTAAATGTTCAAGTTACCAACCATTTGTCAGTTTGGGGTGTAATATTGTCATAAAGGAAGGCTCCCCAATGTTAGCGGCCATATCAAGGGTGGCCTTGGTTTAGGAAAAAGCCAATTTTTGTTGTGGTGATCAAGAGGCCAAGCTCTCTAGCGAGAGAAATGAGGGCAAAGCCAGGCATACCAGGAACCCTTCTGGAGGGCATGGAAGTCTAGGGGTAGACCGTAGGGGGAGGCAGGGGAGCTGACAGCTGTGTCAGTCTCCTGCGGAGTCACTTCTGGATTCTCTGCAATTTTCAGCTGATGGTAATGAACTTCAACTGCCTTCTTGATGGCAGCATCAACCTGGTTCCGTGGACGACAGGTCACGGGCGATGATCTCTGTCTTGCTCAATCTTGATGTCGTGCGCACATCCTCTCAATGAGGGTCCGTCCGGATGGGTCCGTGCCTTGAGCCCCACGTCTGGGTGCCACTTGACCTGACCAGTGGGTCCTGGTTATTCGTGGGGGCGAGGAGGACTGCAACCTGCTATTCTTCAGAAGATATGGTACACTGCTTGAGTTATGGTCTCCCTGCTATTCTTCAGATGATATGGTACATTGCTTTGAGTCTATCTGCAGTTGCCAAGCAGGATCTTGCAGTTGCCCAGCTTCAGGGGATCTTGTGCAGGTGGGAAAAGGTAGGGGGTGAGGGTAAGGGCGAGGCTCCTGGCTTCTGGTCCATCTGGGTTAGAACTTCTAATAGCAGGCATCACGGGTGATTCAATTTTACCTGGAAAGAAAAAAGAAGGGGATTCTCAGGGAGATTTCTCTTCCCTGGATGTAAATTGTTATTCATCGTATTTATGATTGGGCCTGGCTTTGTGAGGGTATCTATTTTTTTCATTAATATTTGTGGTAGCCGGTTAGCTGTGCCTTCTGTGGTATTGGACAGGCATATCAGTCCTCGGCTCCATAAGGGAACTGGGACTGGGGCATTCCCTTTATGGGTATGAGGGTCCTTCCCCATATCTGTGGCAAAGTTTTGTTGGTCTTGGTGGTGCCCGAGGTCACCAACATGGTCAGCAAGAGATTTGCCATGAGCTTTCAGCTTTAGAGAGAGAAAAGTGAACAAGGCATGATGGAGAGTATTTCAGGGGGACTCCTTCTGAGGGGGTACCGTTCCCCCTCTTTTGTTTTTAAAGCCAATTTTTCAGAGTTTTTGTAAAATCAGGGCAGAAGCGCCAACAGTTGCTCCTTCCACACTCAGAGAGTCATGAAGGCCTTATTTAAGGATATATAAATATATATTAATAATCTTTTGTCAAAGGACTTTTATAGCTCCACTGACAATTAATCAGACTATATGATATATCGATTAGAAATAGCTTTTTCTACTTTTTGTGAGATTACCTCTCTTTTGTCAATTAACTGTTGAGGAAGTTAGGGTTTACCACTCTCTTGAGAATATTGAACAGAGATTTAAATTCTTTTGTGGAGAGCTTAAAATAGTATCTTAGCCAATTTGCATCTCCTAGAAACTTTTGAAATTAATTTAAAATAAATAGACTCTCCTTTTTTTTTTAAATCCTTTATCTGTGTGGGGTTTTTATTGGGTATTATACGTATTTACCTTTCAATGTTGTCTCCTTTCTCATTCTCCCCCCAAATCCCTTATCCCCTACCCCTTCCTCCTAATTTTTGTGATGGTGTGCTCCAAACATCCTCACAGTCCCATCTCCCTGCTCTCGAATTCCAACACAGTAGGGGATCCAAACTTTTGGGGACCTTGGCCCTCCACTTTCACTGGAGTCTAACAAGGTCACCCTCAATTCCCTATACAGGTGCGTGAGTCCCTCCCTTTGTGCTCTCTGGTTGGTGGTTTAGACTTTGGGAGTTCTGGTTGAAACTTTTGATGCTCCTTCTAAAAAGGACCAACAAATTCATACTTTGGTCTTCCTTCTTCTATGTGAGTTTTATGTGGTCTATATGAAGATTCTTAGAAATTGTGAGCTTTTGGGCTAATATCCACTTATCAGTGAGTGCATACCATGTATGTTCCTTTGAGATTGGGTCATCTCACTCAAGATGATATTTTCCAGCTCCATCCATTTGCCTAGGAATTTTGTGAACTGATTGTTTTTAATAGCTGAGTAGTACTCCATTGTATAAATGTACCACATTTTCTGCATCCATTCTTCTGTTGAAGGGCATCTGGGTTCTTTCCAACTTCTGGCTATTATAAATAAGGCTGCTATGAACATGGTGGAGCATGTGTCCCTGTTGTATGTTGAAACTTCTTTTGGGTATATGCCCAGGGGTGGTATAGCTGGGTCCCTAGGTAACGCTATGTTCAATTTTCTGAGATACCGCCAGACTGCCTTCCATAGTGGTTGTACCAGTTTACAATCCCACCAACAGTGGAGGAGTGTTCCTCTTTCTCCACATCCTCGCCAACATGTACTGTCACCTGTGTTTTTGATCTTAGCCATTCTGACTGGTGTGAGGTGGAATCTCAGTGTTGTTTTCATTTGCATTTCCCTGATGACTAGGGATGCTGAACACTTCTTTAGGTGCTTCTCAACCATTCGAGCTTCCTCAGTTGAGAATTCTTTGTTCAGCTCTGTGCTCCATTTTTTAATAGGGTTCTTTGATTGTCTAGAGTCTAATTTCTTCAGTTCTTTGTATACCTTGGATATTAGCCCTTTATCAGATGTAGGGTTGGTGAAGATCTTTTCCCAATCTGTTGGTTGCCGCTCTGTCCTATTGACTGTGTCCTTTGCTTTACAGAAGCTTTGCAGCTTTATGAGGTCCCATTTGTCAATTTTTGGTCTTAGAGCACAGGCCATTGGCGTTCTGTTCAGGAACTTTTTCCCTGTGCCTATGTATTCCAGGCTTTTTCCCAGTTTCTCTTCTATTAGTTTCAGTGTGGCTGGTTTTAGGTGGAGGTCCTTAATCCACTTGGAATTGAGCTTTGTACAAGGAGATAAGTATGGATCAATTTTCATTTTTCTACATGCTGACCACCAGTTGGACCAGCACCATTTGTTGAAAATGCTATCTTTTTTCCATTCGATGGTTTTAGCCCCTTTGTCAAAGATTAAGTTACCATAGGTATGGGGGTTCATTTCTGGATCTTCTATTCTATTCCACTGATCCTCCTGCCTGTCTCTGTTCCAATACCATGCTGTTTTTATCACTATTGCTTTGTAGTACAGCTTGAAGTCGGGGATGGTGATTCCTCCAGAAGTTCTTTTATTGCTGAGAGTTGTTTTCGCAATCCTGGGTTTTTTGTTATTCCAAATAAATTTTAAGATTGCTCTTTCTATCTCTGAGAAGAATTGAGTGGGAATTTTGATGGGGATTGCATTAAATCTGTAGATGGCTTTTGGCAAAATAGTCATTTTTACTATATTAATCCTTCCAATCCATGAGCATGGGAGATCTTTCCATCTTCTGAGATCAGCTTCGATTTCTTTCTTCAGGGGAATGAAGTTCTTGTCATACAGGTCTTTTACTTGCTTGGTTAGGTTCACACCAAGGTATTTTATATTATCTGTGACTATTTTGAAGGGTGTCATTTCCATAATTTCTTTCTCAGCCAGTTTATCTTTTGAGTAGAGGAAGGCTACTGATTTGCTTGAGTTAATTTTATATCCAGCCACTTTGCTAAAGTTGTTTATCAGGTTTAGGAGTTCTCTGGTGGAAGTTTTGGGGTCACTTAAGTATACTATCATATCATCTGCAAATAGTGAGATTTTGACTTCTTCCTTTCCAATTTGTATCCCTTTGACCTCCTTGTGTTGCCTAATTGCTCTGGCTAGGACTTCCAATACTATATTAAATAAGTAGGGGGAGAGTGGGCAGCCTTGCCTAGTCCCTGATTTTAGTGGGATTGCTTCAAGTTTCTCTCCATTTAGTTTAATGCTGGCTACTGGTTTGCTGTAAATTGCTTTTACTATGTTTAGGTATGGGCCTTGAATTCCTGACCTTTCCAAGACTTTTATCATGAAGGGGTGTTGAATTTTGTCAAATGCTTTCTCAGCATCTAGTGAGATGATCATGTGGTTTTTTTCTTTGAGTTTGTTTATATAATGGATTACATTGATGGATTTCCGAATATTGAACCAACCCTGCATTCCTGGGATGAAGCCAACTTGATCGTGATGGATAATTGTTTTGATGTGTTCTTGAATTCGGTTCGCTAGAATTTTATTGAGTAATTTTGCATCAATGTTCATAAGGGAGATTGGCCTGAAGTTCTCTTTCTTTGTTGGGTCTTTGTGTGGCTTAGGTATGAGTGTAATTGTGGCTTCAAAGAATGAGTTGGGTAGTGTACCTTCTGTTTCTATTTTGTGGAATAGTTTGAAAAGAATTGGGATTAGGTCTTCCTTGAAGGTCTGATAGAATTCTGCACTAAAACCGTCTGGTCCCGGGCTTTTCTTTGTAGGGAGACTTTTAATGACTGCTTCTATTTCTTTTGGGGTTATGGGACTGTTTAGATGGTTTATCTGGTCCTGATTTAACATTGGCAACTGGTATTTGTCTAGGAAATTGTCCATTTCATCCAAATTTTCCAATTTTGTTGAATATAGGCTTTTGTAGTAGGATCTGATGATTTTTTTTAATTTCCTCAGTTTCTGTTGTTATGTCCCCCTTTTGAGTTCTGATTTTATTAATTTGAATACTGTCTCTCTGCCCTCTGATTAGTCTAGCTAAGGGTTTATCTATCTTGTTGATTTTCTCAAAGAACCAGCTCCTGGTTTTATTGATTCTTTGGATAGTTCTTTTTGTTTCAATTTGGTTGATTTCAGCCCTGAGTTTAATTATTTCCTGCCTTCTACTCCTCTTGGGTGTATTAGCTTCTTTTTGTTCTAGGTCTTTCAGGTGCTCTGTCAAGCTGTTAGTGTATGCTCCCTCCAGTTTCTTTTTGTAGGCACTTAGAGCTATGAATTTTCCTCTTAGCACTGCTTTCATTGTATCCCATAAATTTTGGTATGATGTGTCATCATTTTCATTAAATTCTAAAAAGTTTTTAATTTCTTTCTTTATTTCTTCCCTTACCTGATTATCAAGGAGTAGGGTGTTGTTCAGTTTCCATGTAAATGTGGGCTTTCCATTCTCTTTGTCATTTTTGAAGACTAGCCTTAGACCATGGTGATCTGATAGGATGCAGGGAATTATTTCAATTTTCTTATATCTGTTGAGGCCTGTCTTGTGCCCAATTATATGGTCTATTTTGGAGAAGGTACCATGAGGTGCTGAGAAAAAGGTATATTCTTTTGCTTTAGGGTGAAATGTTCTATAGATATCTGTTAAGTCCATTTGGTTCATAACTTCTGTTAGTTTTACTGTATCTCTATTTAGTTTCTGTTTCCATGATTTATCCATTGCTGAGAGTGGGGTGTTGAAGTCTCCCACTATTATTATGTGAGGTGCAATGTATGTTTTGAGCTTTAGTAAGGTTTCTTTTATGAAATTCGATGCTCTTGTATTTGGCGCATAGATATTCAGAATTGAGAGTTCATGTTGGTTGACTTTTCCTTTGACAAGTATGAAATGCCCTTCCTTATCCTTTTTGATAGTTTTAAGTTGAAAGTTGATTTTATTCGATATTAGAATGGCTACTCCCGCTTGTTTCTTAGTGCCATTTGCTTGAAAAATTGTTTTCCAACCTTTTACTCTAAGGTAGTGTCTGTCTTTGTCACTGAGGTGGGTTTCCTGTAAGCAGCAAAAAGCTGGGTCCTGTTTGCGTATCCAGTCCGTTAGCCTATGCCTTTTTATTGGGGAATTGAGTCCATTGATGTTAAGAGATATTAAGGAGAGGGTGTTCTTGCTTCCTGTCATTTTTGCTAATAGTGGAGACATCGTTTGTGTGGTTATCTTCTTTTGGGTTTGATGGAAAAGGATTATTTTCTTGCTCTTTCTGGGGTATGATTGCCCTCCTTGTATTGGAGCTTTCCTGCTATTATCCTTTGTAAAGCTGGATTTGTGGGAAGATACTGTGTAAATTCAGTTTTGTCATGGAATATCTTAGTTTCTCCGTCTATGGTAATTGAGAGTTTTGCTGGGTAAAGTAGCTTGGGCTGGCATTTATGTTCTCTTAGGGTTTGTATGATATTTGTCCAGGATCTTCTGGCTTTTATAGTATCTGGTGAGAAGTCAGGTGTAATTCTGATAGGTTTGCCTTTATATGTTATTTGGCCTTTTTCCCTTACTGCTTTTAAAATTCTGTCTTTGTTTTGTACATTTTGAGTCTTGATTATTATGTGACGGGAGGTATTTCTTTTTTGATCTAGTCTGTTTGGCGTTCTGTAGGCTTCTTGTGTGATTATGGGCATCTCATTCCTTAGGTTAGGGAAGTTTTCCTCAATAATTTTGTTGAAGATATTTACTGGCCCTTTAAGTTGGGAATCTTCACTCTCATCTATACCTATTATCCTTAGGTTTGGTCTTCTCATTGCGTCCTGGATTTCCTGGATATTTTGAGATAGCAACTTTTTGCATTTTGCATTTTCTTTGATAGTTGTGTCAATATTTTCTAAGGTATCTTCTGCACCTGAGATTCTTTCTTCTATCTCTTGTATTCTGTTGGTGATGCTTGTGTCTATGACTCCTGATTTCTTTTTTAGGTTTTCTATCTCCAGGATAGTCTCCCTTTGTGATTTCTTTATTGTTTCCACTTCCATTTTTATGTCCTGGATGGTTTTGTTCAATTCCTTCATCTGTTTGTTTGTGTTTTCTTGTAATTCTTTAAAGGATTTTTGTGTTTCTTTAAGGACTTCATCCTGTTTTCCTGTGTTCTCCTCAAGTTTTTTGATAGTGTTATTTACTTCCTTCTTGTAGTCCTCTAGCATCATCATTAGAAATGATTTTAGATCTGGTTCTTGTTTTCCTGGTGATATGGGGAGTTCAGAACTTTCTAATGTGGGAGAACTAGGTTCTAATACTGGCAAGTACCTTGGGTTGCTGGTGCTTGTGTTCTTGCGCTTGCCTTTCGCCATCTGGGTCACCTTTGTGCTATCAGTGCTGTCTCTGACTGGGGCCTGTCTTTCCTATTATCTAGGTTGTGTCAGAACTGATTGGGATGGGTTTTGCTGCTTGAGTTAGAGATGAGGCCCAAGATGTGCTCGGTGCTCAGGTGGAAACCGGAAGGGGCCGGGGCTCCGGGTCAGGAGCGGATTCCTGGATCCCAATGAGTCCCAGTGGGTCCCAGTGGGTCCCAGTTGCTCCCTGATTGGGGGCGAGCACTGCCACCTCCTAGCCTAAGAAACTGCTTGAGCTAGCTTGAGCCACGGAGAGCCCCGCTCCCTCTAGGTTCTGTGAGATTGGGTGCAGAGCTGACTCTCGGGATCTGCTCCGGCACAGACCGGAAGGAACCCACGCTCCGGCCCTGGAGTGAACTCCTGGGTCCCAGTGGGTCCTAGCCACTCCCTGTTCGGGGGCAAGTACTGCCACCTCCTAGCCCAAGACCCTGCTTGGCACAGAGGTCCTGCGAACCCCGCTTCCTCTGGAGTCTGCGAGATTGGGTGCAGAGCTGCCTCCCGGGATCCGCGAGTGCTGGGGCCCAGACCGGATGGAGCCCGCCCCGGGCCAGGAGCGAATTCCTGGGTCCCAGTGGGTCCCTGTTGCTCCCTGTTTGGGGTGAGTGCTGTTTTTAACTTACCTGGGATGCTGCGTGAGTTCAAGCTCCTGGGAGTCCCTGTTTTTCTTGGTTTTCTCATTTTTTTCTTTTTCTATTTCTATGTCTCTCTGTCTTAGGCAGTCAAATGATAAAGCAAATAATTCTAACAGAAATTATAGAGCCAGGCTAGAGGACCACTGATATTCCAGAATACAAAAGCTGAGACCCAGCTCTCAGTCTGTGTAGGATTAGTGATGTATCCATCCACTAGCTGCCTCTTGTAGGGTTGCCAGGAATGAAGCCTGATGAGTTGTCAGTGTATCTTGATGTTGGTGTGTCCTGCTGAGCTCAGGTTAATGAAGCAGAGCCAACTGACGAGGTACAGTCATGCAGAGAACTTCCTCTGGAGTCTATTATCTTGTCCTTAAAGAGCCTGTGTTTATGTAGCTAGTATTCATATCTGTCCTGTTTAACACATCTTTGTATTCTCTTTCCTGTGACATCTGTTTTATTTCATGCTGTTTACTCCTTTCTCCTTTAATTTACCAAGTTAGAAATCTTACATTTTTAATAAAGGCCACTTTTAGTTTCTGTCTAACTCACCCACTTATGGAAGCAGTGTACAGTTAACAGATAGGGCATCAAATCAAGAAAATCAAGTATAAATTCTAGCTGTATTCTAGTTTATGTTTTAAGCTTGTCTATGACTCTGTTACCTCACAGAGCTAGTCAATAAGTTTGAAGTACCTACTGGGAAATAAGCATAAAACCAGCAGCCAAGTATCTACACAATTTAGCCAGCTCATCTAGTGAACCAGTGGATGCCCAGAGCCTAGCATATGATGCACTTTTTCCTCTAGGAGTTCATTATGAAAGGTAAAGGAACCCCTTCTGCAAACCACAAAACAGATCCAAGGTTTCCAGAAATCCAATGCCCATGGAATTCCAGAGAGCAGAGGTCCCACACACAAGCAGCCTGACTTCTCTCCCACCCTGTACTTTCATAAAACAGTTTCTGGGTCTAACAAAGCCATGCCTTGTCACTCCCTAAGCACTGAAAAAACTGTTGTCTAACTCTACGAGGTACATTATCTTGTACCCTCCAATCCCAAGTCACAGGATTTGGGGGTGTCAACCTCCCAAGTCAACAAAGGTTTGCTCTTGGCATTTTGAGGTTGATCTAAGTCTCTTCTTTCATTTTCTTCCACTGATTTCTTTCTTACAAAGAGGACCTACTCTGTTACCCCTCCTGAGGATGGAACTCAGGGCACAGGGCTCTAGCACTGAACTGTGTACCCTGAGCTGTATAGATCAACTCAGGTCTTACAACAGCTAGTTCCTGTTTCATTCTTTCCCAGCCACAAGCCTGAGG
Organism: Grammomys surdaster; assembly: GCF_004785775.1. NCBI lineage: Eukaryota > Metazoa > Chordata > Mammalia > Rodentia > Muridae > Grammomys > Grammomys surdaster. The sequence continues at coordinate 493,975 of NW_021620506.1, read as the reverse complement.
CTCACTTAGTTTCAGTGTGCCTCCATGCCAATTAGAGCACATTGCTTGACTTCAGATGTTGGGATTTGACACTGTGGCATCATGTTTGTGCCCCTAGGCTGTGGTAGAACTAATTGTTTCTTGAAACCTTAACTAGAAGTGAGGTGGTATCTGTAGATTCTTACCTGCTTCCTTCTCCGTCCTCCTGCATCTGTAACTTCACTCTCGTGCCTTTTCTCTGATGCAAGAGAGACTTGGTCTGTCGTATCCAGTTTAAAGAGGAAGCTCAAAAAGGCTTGAACTCTGAGGCCTGTAGGCACCACACACCCCTTTGCTTACAAGGAGGAAGGGGCAAATCTAGTCATTGCTGAAACAGGTGCTCACAATAGTCCCGTACATGGAGGGACAAGGCATTCCAGCGTGAGACTCAATAGACAAAACTACTCAAAGACACTGCCTACCACTGTCCACTGCCCAATATCCAAGTACCCTGAGTTATACAGGAGCTGTTCCCCAAATGCCACAAGAGTTTATGGAGTCATCAGGTGGCAGGTTTCTAAATTTGGGCAGCAGGCAAGGTCTTAGGAGTTTGTAGGGCAGAGTTAAGAAATTCTGACCCTGCTTATCATGGTCTTCTTGTTTCTTCAGATTATTATTGTTTGAGATTTTGTATGCATGTCTTGAAATTTTACTGAACTTTTTGCTTATACATTTGTAAGTGTGTGTGAGTGTGTGTGTGTGTGTGTGTGTGTGTGTTAGGAGCATAGACAGCCACCAGTACGAGGTGCTTTTACACATGGCCAGCCTTTTGAAGTCACATTGCCTGGCATTTAATCCCTTCCTCTAGTTTTCATACATACAAGAGAGCTTGAGTCAGGGGCCGAGTGTATATGGTGACAATTCTGAGGACCATGACCTAGGTCATTCACAAATTCATGGGTTCTAAGAACTTTCTTGGGGCTAGCCATTGTACTCTGCTCAGGAGAAGCAGAGACAAGTGTCCCCTGTACTCACAGAGTGAGGTTGAATGACCTAGAACCCACAAATGGCATTTTCTTTTTACTGCTTTGTTCCAGTTTAACCCAGAGAAACCAGCTGCATCTCTTTGCTGTTGGTTGGAAAACCAATAAGAACCCACATTATGTCCATTCACCAGAGCTGAACGTCATAGATGCTTGACTTTGAAGAGTTGTGTAGCAAATGGCTTAACACATAGTGTGGGGTGGGCTGTCTGACAGTGCTCAAGTCAGCAGGCCCTGAACTCGGAGGAAGCAGCTCTGAAAGATATGGAGGACAATAGAACATACGTGACATGGAGGTAGAAAGGTGTCCACTAGGAATGGAGGAGGGTCTAAGGGGTGCAGGGATGTGCATAAGAACACGAGAGGAAAAGGAACCAAAAAATGCCATAATGAACCCTAGTACTTTGTATGCTAATTAAATAACCAATTTTTTAAAAAGTGGCTTCCTGTTGGAAATGCTTATTTTCCTGGGGTAAGTCCGTGCAGCCTGGATAAAGTTAAGCTTCTTTTGCTGTAGCTAGATTTATATCACCTAGGTCAGTTTGAACAATACAAATGTAAGCAATAAAAGGTAAAAATTAATAGATGAAGTTCATTTAATAGCATAGCATTTAAATTGTGGGGGCCTGAGGGATGGGAAATACTAGGGAGCCCTCAATGAAGAGATAGGCCTTCTGTCAAGGTTGTAACAGAACATTACTAAAAACTGGGATATAATGGTTCAGTGTGCCGATGAAAGCCTCTTGACTAGAATTGTCCACCACAGAGCTATATATACCCTGACTCTGGTCTTGAATATGCGAAGACAGCACCAAAGCCTTGGCCTTGTGTGCCTTCAGAATACATTCCATTCTGGCATCTAACATCAGAATATTTCTAAAAACTTACAGTACTTAATGATACATAAGTGTAAAGTATGTTTTATAATCCAAGGAATCTTACGTTTGGGGAACCATGGTAATCTTAGTGGCAACTATATGCCAGTTAGTTTTAAGCTCTGGTACCATATAACTGTAACTAACAAATGGGGGGACACCCTGTTATCAAGCTTATGCTCTAGAAGAAATACAGATGCTCACTAGTCTCAAAGTCCTGTCATGTCACTTAGAATGAGAAGTTAGGAAATTTTGTTTGTTTATAAAGGATTTCACACATACCCAAAAACTAGAGAAACGAACTTCAGAGTATCCACCCTCTTTTCCAACACTTAATTTATCCCTCATTTTACCTTCACTACATTCCTGTTCATTATCTACTCTAAATTATGGAATTCGTCCAAGACGTTTCATCTGTAATCAATACATCTTTAAAAGATGTACCCCCAATAACACACACATCACATAATAGGGGACTTCTAATTTAAAAGAGCACTAGACGTAATTTTCAATATCCTGGTTAAATACAGATAAGACCCATGGACTTAGTGTGTGTGTGTGTGTGTGTGTGTGTGTGTGTCTGTGTGTCTGTGTGTATGCAAAAAGGAAAAACTGAAAGATGGAAGAAGGAAAGGGGCAGACGAGTTAGGGACCTTTGTAGTCAACAACACAGGGTTTCTGTGGATTTTCTTGTTACTTTGTAAACTCACTGCTCCCACTGGAGAAGCCAACAACCCAGAGCTGAATGCAGAAGGAAATGAGAAAGAAGATGTGGTTAAAAAAGTGTTCAGAGAAGTAATTTCTACATATTTCCCAAATTGGTGAATGACATACGCTTATGAAAAACTTCTCACGCTCAAACAAAATGCCCCCAAATGCAAGCTAATACAGTCAAACTTCCAAAAACTAAAGAAAAAAATCTTGAAAGTAATGAGCAAGGACATATTCTAGGACAGACAGTTCAAATGACTGGAATCCATAAAGATTAGAAGAGAGTGCTACAGACTGCACAGTTGCCAAAAGGATTCAGCAAGAACATTATTCAGGGTTATCCTGACAGTCTTGGATGTGGGAAAGCCAAGAGAGCCTATTGCCAGCAGACCTGACTAATAGCCTGGCTGAAGCTCTTGAAAGAAATGAAATGGTTTAAAAAAAAAAAGAAGAAGAGGAGGAGGAGGAGTAGAAGGAAGAGATGATGATATTGGAAGATCAGAAAAGTACAAAAAATTTAAAAATGACAAACCTCAAAATTTTCAAATGTTTATCGAAGCTAAAAGTGATTTTCTTATATGTAGGGAAATGAAGCAATCACTCAGTTATACATATTCGAGGGCAGGAAGCATGAGTGGATGTCAAGTTTCAACATCACACAACTGGTAAGATGCAACTCTGCTCCACTGTGACAAGCTGTGAGTGCTATACATGCAGCTACCACTAGAAGAGATAGACTTGCAGTTGCTGTATGTGTATGTCGGTGGAATCTGAGGAGTGCTGCATTTACCTATACGAAGAAAACAAGCATCTCAGAAATTAAAAGGCAGGGAAAAAAACCCAAAAAGTGTTCAAAATGATCAATAGAACAAATAAGCCTTTATTCCAGCTAAGAAAAAGGGTAAATTTATATGTTACTAATGTCAGAAATGAAAAGGGGGCATCACTGCATATCCTAAGACATAACAGATTGAGCATTATGAAGCTAGTGCTCACAAATTTCAAACATTAAAAAGATGGACCTATTATGTGAAAAACATCTGCCACAAATTACAGGAAGAATCTAAATAGGCTTACCTTTAATAAAGAAATCAGTAGCTAATGACCTTCCAAACAGAAAGTTCCCACCCCATATGTTTCTAATGAATCCTATAAAATGAAGGAAGGACTTAAAGCAATTGTCTACAGCTTGTTTTGGAGAGTAGAAGGGAACGCACCTAACTCCTGCTAGAAGGTAAACACTACCCTCAACACCAAAACCAAGCAACAACTTTAAAGAGAACAAATTATAAATCAGTATCTCTTGACTTAAATGTAAAAGTTTTGAACAGTGTGTTAGCTACTTGAATCCAACAGCACAATTTTTATATGTACATCATCAAATGGAATCCCAGGCTGAGGTAATATTTAAGTTCATAAAATCAAGCTATCATATTAACAGTCTAAAGAAAATAGTGGTTGAGGACATAGGCTTCTGCACTGCAAGACCCTGAGTTTGGTCCTCGGCACTGCCAGAAGAAAAGTAATATCACATCAATAGACACAGAAAAGGCATTCAGTAAAATCCAGTTTCCATTCATGATTTAAACCTTTGGGAAACTAGGACTGGACAGGGAATTTCCTACCTTGGTAACATATACAAAAAGTGTTACATCGTATTCAATGGGAAGGACTAAAGCCTTTCTGCTATGGTCAGGAAGAAGGCAAGTATGTTCCATTTCAATGCTGGAAGGGCTAGCTACAGCATAAAAATAAAAGAAAATAAAATCCTGCTTTAAAGAACTTTAAAAACGGCTTTAATTAGAACATTATGTCATAGCCTCTCAATATTTCATAGCATGTTTAGGGGCTGGACTGATGGCTCAGCAGTTAAGAGCACTTGCTATTCTTGCAGGGGATGCTTATGCCCTATCCTGACTTCTTTAGTACCAGACACACACCTGGTCTACAAACAGGCAAAACATTCATACACATAAACTAATCTAAAATTTAAAAAACCACAATGTGTTTATTGGCTAGGAAGATGACTCAGAGGATTAAAGTACGTGCCCTACAATCTAAGTTTAATCTTTGGAATCCACATGGTGGAGGAAGAAAAACAGGTCCCACAAACTGTCCTCTGTTGTTCATGCACACCATGGTATGTACACCCATAAATAATGTAAATTATATATATTTACAAATCTAAAAACGCAAGACCTGGAACTAACAAGCAGTCACCTAAGACTGTAGAATACAACGTTAATGCACACAAAATCACTGTCCTATACTAACAATGACAAGGAGAATGTAAAATTAGAACATTATGACATAGCCTCTCAAGATAAAGCAGATAGAAGTCTAACAAAATATTAAGATTGATAGGAGAAACCATACACAGTTGAAATGATATCAAAAGAGAGCTATTGTGGGCATGGTGGCACAGGTTAATTTCAGCACATGGGAGGCAGGGGGATCTCTATGAGTTTGAGACTAGCCTGGTCTACAAAGCAAGTTTCATGACAGGTTATATAAAGAAACCCTGTAGTTAGGGAGCGCTATTGAGGTCTCCCATGCTCATGAATAGGATGGCTCGATATTGTTGAGATACTGTTTGCCCTAATTTGACCTGTAGATTAAACAGAAGCAGAGAACATCCTATCTCACTCCCTCTGTTCACTCCTACTCGCTATCCTTACTGTACTGGATACAGTACTGAAAGTACAGCAAGGGTCCTTTACCAGGGGAATGACAAGTGAATATAATACATCCACAGATTGGCATGTTATTCCAGCAATAAAAAGTTATCAAATCACTAAAAGCCATGAGAAGCAATCCTGAGAAGTTCATACTGTGCGATCCCAATTATATGACTTCTGGAAATGATGAAATAGAAAAACTGGATACATGGCTTATAATAGACAATAGATATACAATAGAGGTTTAGGCTAGAGAGAGGCAAGGGGCAAGGTTAAACTGGATCATGGGACTTTTCAATTGAGACTATGATTCTATGTAAATTTATAATAGATAAGTGACATTTGTCAAATAATAACACTAATACTGGCCCGTCAGTTACAAACGTGCCAAGCTAAAACAAGGAGTTAATAACAGAAGGGAAACGGGGGCAGGAAGTGGGGTGAACAGAGAAACAATGTATCATCTGGGCCCAGACAATTATGTTTTTACAAGAGTAAATCCTTCAGAAGTCTCAATCCCGGCTGTGGCAGCGTTGGTCTTGCTCTTGAGAAGCCCCGCCTCTCTGCTGCTCAGGTCCGCTCTTGGTCCTGCTGCTCTGCAGTTTGTTTGGCTCCCCTTTCATCCACTCTGCTTGGTATGCATTAGGTTTCCTGACCCCGATGCATCACTAATTCATCTGTACCAGAATGTTCCCTTCCTGGAACTCTGGATGTTTTCGATGTCACTATGACCTCTATTTCTCTTAGTTAATTGTTTTAAATGCATACAAAAGCAGCTTTGTTCTTCCCATTTGGTCCACAGCCACACACAGCCACATGGTCCTCAGAGCCCTGCCAATCCAAATATTCCTTCCATAGAATGAGAGAGCATTGCTCAGCCCCTGTGTCAAGGAGAAAGGGACCACCATGTAAGCCCTGTGCCCTGGACAGAGAATTTTAAAGGGCCAGCATCTACACGCACTGACAGTAATGAGAGCCAGGGGGAGGGGCCAGCATCTAGCCCCCTCTTTTCCAACCACTTTTCCTTCCCCCTTTCTTCTCTCTTTTTGTCCTTGTGCACACTGCAGTGAACTTTCGTCCTAATGACGTAACGTTCCACTTTTTAATCCATGTACTCGCGATTATCACTCCCGATGGCTGAGGTGCCCCTGGGAAATCTACATTTTGCCTGCTCTGCAGCATGCCCAGATCACTCACATGGCCAATTTTGATGAACAGAATTTTCTTATAAGGAGGCTCCATGTGCAGGTGGGACAACATGTCTGAATTCACCTCCCTAAGGAGAGAGCTTAGGGCTGAGGTGTGGGACGGTGACTGGAGCTAGGAAGTAGGAAGAGTCTCTGCATGGGCAGTCTGTCTTTACCATCACCATCCTCACAGCTCAGTGGTATCAATCTACCCTGTAAATGAATGGCTTAAAAAGTCAACTAAAAAGTAAGGAACCAAGAGCCGGTGAAGCCATTAAGTCTTGAGGCCTTATATAAGCTTTCCTCAGCCTGACAAGGGTGTGCTGCAGTGTGGTTTAGTCAGGTACTGGTCGTTAATCTCTCTGGAGGCCAGTCTCTGAGTTACCCATGCTGGACTGGATGGCTGTATTATTCCACACACATACACTCACTTAGGAAATCAATAATGCTATAAGAGCAGAATATGACTAATGTCCTCTGCCTTTCTTTAAAACCCCCGGCTTCCTCTAGCTCAACATTGAGAGGATCTGTCCAGCCAGAGGATGAAGGAAGTCCTGGGCCTGCACGGGAAGGGAACCCACACCCAGTCAGAATTCAGGGTGCAGGCCACCCACCTGACACACAGCAGAACAGACCTTGAGTCTCACATCAGAACTGATTTCCAGCTAGTGCTAGACAGGCCTTCTCTGTCTGCTTTGCTTTCCGATCTGTGAGAAGGGTTAACAGTTGCTACTTTGCCTCCAGGAAAAATTACCACCGTATTTTATCATAATGTTTAGGTCTTTCTCATGTTCCTTGCCTTGTGCTGAAATTTGTGTATGTGTGTTTCCCATCAAAGTCATGGACCTTCCACTGGACAAACCTGGAGGGAACTGCTCTTTACTGATTTTTTTTCTTCCTTGAAAACATAATTCCACTCTGAACCAGGTTGCTGACACATCTGTTGTGCACTGTCCGACTTGTGCTCAGGGAAGGAAAGAAAACTTAAATTCCTTAATATAGTAGATAGATAGGTTCAAAAGTTAGCTCTTCTCCCCATACGTACAGTCTCATGGAGCCCTTTCCTCTGCTTAGGATCTCCTTTCTCTCTGTCTCAAACCAGTATGCTCCCAGGCATCTTACAAGAATATTCAAGAGCAGCTTCCCTGGGGATGCCTTCCCTGATCTCAGATGTGGACAGCCTTCTATCGACCCCAGTCTTCCCACAGCCCTACACCATGGGGAGCTATGTGTCCAGAACATAAAAGGCAGGTTCTCACTCAAGCCTCAGGCTGCATTTCTAACCATCTACTGCACAAAATATGCTGCTGCCGTATTTTGGATGGTGAAATGATGCTTTTCTTCATGCCTGTGTGCTTCAACAGAAACTGTGACCAATTTTTAATCTCTGAACCACAGAGCCAACAATGCCGCCATTCGGAGTGCTTTTGATTGACAGTTGGTGAGTTTGCAGATACAGAACCCGGGACAACAGAGAACAGAGTGCTCATGAGAGGGTGATAAACTTCATACCGTGGAGGTGGCCTGTGTGAGCATTTGAAGGATTGTAGTTGAGACCCACTTTGAGAAGTTACGAAGCTTGCAGAAATCCTCTTTTTTTGCTTTTTAAGAATTTTTAAAAAATTTTGTACACATGTGTGTATGGATGCACAAGTGTGTGTGAGTGTTCTTGGAGTCCAGAAGAGGGCATCAGATCCCCTGGAACTAGAGTTGCAGGCAGTTGTGAGTCATCTGATGTGGGTGCTGGGAATCAAACTCTGGTCCTGTGGGAGAACAGCCAGCACTCTGACCGACTGAGCCATCTTCCCACACCCCCTTTATATAGGGAAACAAATCCCAAAGAAACTAGCTGGCCTGCTGGGGCCTCACAAGCAGAGAGAGCAACTAAACTAGAATTAGAAGTCAGTTCTTGCTTGTAGAAAGGCTTTCCAACTTAGGTTTAAGGTCTAGACCCTTCCATTAAATGTCTGATGTCTTTTGAAAACTTTTTTCCCACTGCTGGGGATGGAACCCCAGTGCTTGCCATGCTGGGTAGGTAATCACTCTACCACTGATGTACAACTCCAGCCTGAAGCTGGGTCATCTTTATTGTCTCAAGTGCATCGTGTCTAGTTTCTCTGAAGGCCCACTGTTCTCTCTTGTTTCTCTTGCCTGGTGTTCTGTGGGTTTTAATCACAGGTGGTGGAATTCGTGCTTCTCAGTCCCTGAGCCCTACACTTGCCATCAGACCTGACATCGATTTGAAACTTCCTTTCCCATCTGCCTGTCTCTATTATGCAGACCATGAGACTCACAAGCAGGCACCATGTCCTCAGCAGAGCATATGACACAGTCTCTGTAAGGTCAGCACCAGCCCGTTGGGACAAGGAGAGCCTTTGGCATTTGTGTGGCATACACATTTGCATCCAGACTACTCCAGCAGTCACGGCAGGCTTAGGTCATCCCTGTGAATGCTATTGGACTGTGACCCAAGGGTGACTTTATTAGACCCTGCTCTTCCTCTGTCTCTCCCATGATGACTCATACATGTCATAAATTGTCGCTGGTCTTCAGAGTCAGTGAGACTATGCTAGTCTCAGAAATGGCGAAGAAAAGCACAATTCATCAAAACAAAAGCCACTGTGCAATTGCCACCCACTCATAGCAGAAGTGTTCAGATCTTAATGATTGAAAACAGCAGCCTGTAGGACAGTTACACACCGTTATCTCCCTCTGTGGGCACAGCTGGTATTCTGTTGGGGCTTATGTCTTGATTTACACAGCAGGGGGTGACCAGGGTGACTCGGTGACAGAGGTTTACAGTTATGTCCTCCAGCACCTCTTATACCCTGGCTCCTTTTCTGCAATAAAGAGCATGACATTAATTGTTTGTGGTCTTCCAACAGTTAAAAGGTGACAAGCTCGGGAAAGTCTCACTTTGGAGGGGACATCTTTATATAGTAGAGTGTCATGTGGCCACCAGCCTCTTCCATCCTTCTTTTGTGAGACAAATAAGGAAATCCAGTGACCTGCTTTCTGGATAACGCATGGCTAATGATGTGGTGAGGATAGAATTCTGTTCTGCTTTTCATTTCTTTGTGCTTTTGAGCACACACACACCTGCACACAAGCATGCACTCATGCATGCAGTCACACATGCATGACTGTACACACACACACACACACACACATTTAAAAATGAACATGAAATTTATACAAAGAAATAAAGAAGCAGAACACAATTGTAAATTAGTGCATCCATTTTCATAAGGCTTTTTGGCAGTATCTACGATGCTCTAAGACCTACCTCACGGATACGTGTCTAACTGACACGACTCACACTACACTGTAACAGAAATGCACTAGAATGTTGTAGATCCGTCATTTATAATACTAAAGAACCAAAACTCCAACTAGAGTAGAAAGGACAAAAATAATGTTGTACGTCCCTTCAAGGCATCACTCCGAGCAGTGAGAGGAAGCCATGCCAGTGAGTGACCATGTAAGTTACAGACATAGCACTGCCTGGGAGCAGCCAAACACAAGAGCTTGTCTCTGCCTGTGGGCTCAACACTGGTGGCTTCAACCAAACTTAATTAGAAAATACTCGCTTAAGAAGCGATTGTGGGACCCAGAGAGATGGCTTTATGGCTATGAGTACCTGCTGTCCTTGCAGAGGACCTGAGTTCAGTTTCTCTCACCTACATGGTGTATCTGCCACTCAACTCACTGCAGAGCGGTCAGACCTTAATTGGCTTATAGGATAGTTGTACACCTTTTTCCTTCTGTTGTAGTGATACATACAGATTCTTTTCTTTGTCATTATTCCCTAGGTACAGTATAATAGCTATTTGCATTAAGCATCATAATCAATGTAGAGATGACTTACAGCGTGCAGAAGGATTTGTATATGCGGTATGCGTATGGGGCTGAGGGGATCCACATACTGGAGCTAGAACCCAGGGCTTCATGTTAGGCAAGTGCTTGATCACTAAGCTACATCCCTAGCCCAGAGTTATATATAAATAATATCCCTTGGGCATAAGGTACTTGAGCACCTGAGGGGTTGGGTATCCATGGGCAGAGATCTACAGTGTTGTTCCATTTCTGCAGTTTGAAACCAATCAAACTGCAAAAATCAAACTTGGTGCAGGTGAGCAGCGGGACTGTAGACGCCTCTGAGGAGCCTTAAGGAGTAGGGAGACAGCACATGGAATCTCTTCAGGATCTTGGGAACTATTTACATGTCAGGGTTACATAAGTGTGTGCCACGAAGCACTTTAATCTGTATGAGTAGGATTTATGTACTTAAATGAATAAAAACTACAGCTCAATAAAAAATTAAAGGGTAAGTCAAAGGTTTTTTTTCTATGCATATATGAAAAATTTCCTATCCCTTACTACCTTTATGTATTCTTAATGTCTGAGTGCCCTAATGTTTTTTAAAGGGGGATAGTAGCAGTAGTGATATTTCTTAGACTTGTGGTTTTATCATCTTTCTATTTTTGCAACAAAATACTTGAGATAATCAGGTAAAGGAAGGTCTGTTGGAGCTCAGAGGAATATAGATTTCAGTTTATGGGACTTGTTGTCTGGCCTGTGGTGAAGAAGAGCATCATGGTGGGAGCACGTGGGGAAAGAACTCATCTCATGGAGAGAGTGAGAGGAAGGAGAGGCAGACCAGGCCTTCACTATTCCCTATTGAGGCATGCTCTCAAATGATCTCACTTCCTTCTAGCAGGCTCCACTTCCCAATATGCCGGGAGCTGGAGCAAGCCTTTAAGATGCATTGGCTATCCTGACAATTGCAAGTTTCTAGGAGAACTGAATATGCTATAGAGTATTTCACAGAGAGACTCAAGTACACTGTAAGTGCTTAGTGATTGGCGACAATAATTACATTCTGTCAGAAGCACTTTATTTTGGGAGAGGATGTACAGGGTGTAGCCCTGGATATTCCTGAACTCACTCTGTAGACCAGGCTGGCCTCAATTTCAGAGATCTTCCTGCCTCTGCATCCCCAAGTGCTGAGACTAAAGGTAGACTAAAGGTATGCGCCACCACACCCAGGCAGTAGCACTTTCTAACACCAGTTCACACCACCGAACACTAGTGATTTTGAAGAGTGAAGTTCTCGTGTTCCTGGAGCTATAAATAGATCCCTTGGTGGTGAGAAAACAAGGGGCCATGGGCTATTTAAACATCCTGCAACTATATTTTTTTTATTATTTCCAGGTTGAAGCTGCAGTAAATGTCTCTAAAGCTTGGTTCTTTGGAATAGATTTCCAGAGGATCCTATATCATGGTGAACATTTTGAGTTTTCTCATACCTACTTATAACTAGTTGTGACAGGTATTCCTGGAATTTGAATGTCTTAAGGGAATATGTCAGGGTTGCTGGTAAGACACTGTCAATTTGAATCCTCAGTATCCTCAACACTGGCTACATATCAGTTAACTTCCTTTCTCCTCCCTTCCCCCCTGCACCCTCAAGACAGAGTTTCTCTTTGTAGCCCTCTCTGGCTGTCTTGGAACTAGCTCTATAGACCAGGCTGGTCTCAAACTCACAGAGATTTACCCTCCTCTGTCTCCTGAGTCCTGGGATTAGAGGCATGTGCCATCACTGCCTAGCTCAGTTAACTCCTTTTAAAAATCAATCAATCAGTCAGTCAATCAATTAGTCAATCAGTCTTGAAGTTGTGAGACTCTTGAGAATCTCACATCACTCTATTGGTCTGTTTTCTGATGCTGTAACAGAAAACTTAAGCCTAGGTAACTTCTAACTGGACGAAATTTATTTTGGCTCATAGTTCTGAAGCCTGAGAAGTCCAGGAGCATGACAGCTGCTTCTGGTCCACACTGCTTCAAGTCACGGTGGTAAGCAGAGAGGCAAATTGGCCCAAGTCAAAGGGCAGCACACAGGAGGCAGCCTTGCTTATAGGAACTTGCACTTGTGTGCACAAACCTCATTTCTTTTTAAAGCCCCAACTCTAGCATCCTCACAATGGTGATCAGTGTTCAGAGTCAGTCAGGTGGGGTAAACCATATCCAACCCATAAAGGGTAACATGAGATGGTATACATCTATAAATCCAGATCAAGAACTGTGCCTGTGGTGGAAGGAGCTTCCAGGCCACCAGCTGACCAGGGACTGAAAGCCCAGAGGTCTTCTGGTTGCCCATCATCCCACTTTAGACAAGTGCCCCAGCCTTTCTTCTCTACCAGACCCTACTTCCTTCAGTAGCTATGGCAGAAACTCTTTTAGGAAATAAGAGCACACCAGTCAGGCCTCATGCGCGTTCGCGTACACACACACACACACACACACACACACACACACACACACAGCACCAGGGGTTTAATTCTTTGGTAGTGTCGTCAAACCCCTGCCTGGACTCTTTCTCTGAGTCAAGGTCTTGTCCATAATGACTATGGAGAGATGTCAGGAAGCCAAAGGGAAAGAATAGTTAGCTACGGATCAACTAAAACCCATTTAAACTGTTTCTTCCAATGTAGAGATCACAAATCTATGAGATACATAAAAGTAGAAGGGAGACTGGGGGTGGGGGAAGAAGATGGAGGGGAGCTGTCGGGTGATATAGTCGAGGTACATAGCAAGCTTGAATGTATGTGTCTTTATGAATCTCATCACTAGCACAGTGAGTATATGCCAACTACAAACATGAAAACAGTACATATAACACATTGTTTTCAGGGTAAAGGGAGTTTGTGGAGGAAAATGGCCACTGCCAGGGGTTTGTCCTCAATGGCCATAACTGGTACAGGGGCAAGCTCCTCACCTTCAGAAAATATGGTCATCTAGCCCTGAGGATTCCAGGCAATAGAATGGCACCTGCATCCAGAGGCTTCTGGAAATCATAGAATGGTCAGAATTCTCTAGGCTGTAATCGGGAGTGAAGAAGATGCTCAAGGGCCCAACACGCATCATCACTGGGAACAGTTGTGTGCCCCAGCCACGGGGCCATTGAACAGTGGGCCCAGGTGGACAAGGAGAGGTGATCTTGAGATTGCTACCAGCCAGTTGTACCTATCTGAAGATCCTGGACTATTTTAGGATTCTAGAGGGCTCCTTCTGATTTCATCCTTTCTCCAGTGTTCCTGGCTTTTTTTCCTCTCCCCAGTGTGGCCAGAAGCCAAGTGATCAGATGCTATTGCTCATACATCGTCTCTAGGAGAATCACCGTGTAATCTGTAAGTCTTCAGGACTCCAAAACTTGAAGTCACCTCATTGGCTCTCAGGATGACTTGTACATATGTGGCTAGCTATGTATAAAGCTTCATTTTAAATTAACATGCATAATACAAACTATTGTAAGAAGAGTGGCTTGTCTGAGAATCATGCATAGGCAAGACCTTCACACCTCGTAGTCCTGTGATCCTCCATAAAAGTCATAATAGAAAATGCTACAGAGTTGTAATTGGGAGAGGAATTATTACCTCCCAAGAAGGAACAAGGCAAGATACCCCTCAACTGGAATTCTTGAGTTTAAAGGATGAACCCACTGACTGTTAAGCCGCCAAGCTGATCCTCTTGTGTGTTCTTTGTGCTGCCAGCCTTAGTTTTTCTGTACAGGGAGGCAGGATTCTTGGATTATTGAGAGCAGTGCTTCTGGCATCTAATAAACTGTGCATTAATGGGAATGCTAGAGAAATATAGACTTCACTTGGGTAAGTCAAGACAGAGATCCTGTGCTCTGACAGGCTCCCGAGTAATGCCAGGTACCACATCCTCAGTAGCCAGCACACAGGCAGTGATGAAGCTGAGCTCGTGCAAGATGCTGAACAATCCACTCCTGACTCTCAGGGGCAGAAACATGGGAGCTGTTTCCTGAGGAGTCCACAAAGCTCTTCTTTCTTACTGTCACCACAACGTGAATGGTGATAAATGTGTCCTTACCTCTTCTGGAACAACGGTAGAGAATGTGTTGCAATCTTTTCTTAGTTTAAATAGCAAGGTGTTGGCCCTATCTGATATTTCAGTAGCTCAGTTCTTGTTTATGAAATCAATCTCGGCTCCAGCGACAGTGGCATTGATTATTCCCTAAGGCCCTCATCTCGAGCCCACACGCTTCATAGAATATGGGAGCCTAGCCCAGCCTTATTAACTACAGCCCACACTTCCTCCTTGCTTCCCCTGGAAGTTAATTATACTGCTGGGCTTTCTAAGTCACTGTGTTTACAATTGCCTAAAGAGTTTGCAGGAAAAAAAAAAATAGGGCTAGTAAGTGTGAGTCGACCAGCGCTAACTTCTGCAATGCCGGTGGCACCTGCTTTTGTAGAATCCCTAGAATTTGGGGCTCAAGACCTACCTTAAACCTGGCAGGCCAGATCTTGAGTGACCCATCCATTGCTGATGTTTAGCTGACCCAGGAGTTCATGACATGGTAAGAATGTGTCCTGGTCATTTTAAGTGAAGAGAGACTGAAATTGTGACAACATTTACAGCTTTGTCGAATGTTTGAAACAAAGACAAAGGAAAATGTTACCTTAAGAACTCAACTAATTGAGGCTGGGCAGTGGTGCCGCAGACCTTTAATCCCAGCACTTGGGAGGCAGAGGCAGGCGGATTTCTGAGTTCGAGGCCAGCCTGGTCTACAGAGTGAGTTCCAGGACAGCCAGGGCTATACAGGGAAACCCTGTCTCGAAAAACAAACAAACAAACAAACAAACAAAAAGAACTCAACTGATTGAGTTGGAATGTGAAATTTTGTCTTTTATGTTTTTCTGAGCCTTTGAACTTCTGTAACAACCAAGTCTTGATGCTGCAATATAAAAAGACAGTCTGGATGCTAGAACCAGCTCGTGGGAGAGATCCTGCTTCAGGCGACTTTGCCAATCACTTCTGTGTCCCTTCAGTTCTCTTCTGTTTTCTTTCTGTCACCCTGCCCATCAAGGGCCTATAGCTTCTGGACCTAGCTAGAAGTAAGCTATACCAGGGAACTTATCCCCAAAACAAGGGCCCCTTGGGTAAACCCTTGACTTGTACTCCAAATGTCCTGAGAAAATAGTTCTTTTGGTCTCAAATACATGATAGAATTCAGCCCTGCACCCCCAACAGTGGGTGGCAGTGTTGATGCACCTCTAGGCCCCTGGAAGGCATGCTGACTCTTACCCTCTTACCCACTACCAGTCAATATGCTTTCAACCTCACTATCCCTACCATTGTAACACGTATTCCATTTCTCCTCCCCTGCCTGACTGGTACAGCCTTTCTTTCCTGGAGTCCTTTATTAGGGAAGCCCCTTCCTGGCCTTCATTGGGTCTCCTACTGGTTTTGAGGAACTCCCAGAATGATTTTTCCAAAATAGACTGACTTGACATTCATTGAACCCTGAAGGGGCTCTACAGGGCTTCGTGTGCTCCAAAGGCCCTTAGGAAGGCCTGACTATCTCCTAGCCCTGCTAGGGAGTACCTGATACCCAGCCAGACAACCCTACTTCCCAGAATACGTCAGACTCTTGCTGCCTGCAGGCCTTTGTAAGCAACACTCCCACTGGTTTAGGAAGCCCTCAGCCTTTATTTGCCCTTCCCAAGACATATAAAGGGGTGGGGTTGCCAGGCCAAATACTCAGCCACCATTGTGCAGTATGGGACCCCTGGCTTCTCTCCCAGTCCTGTTAACTTTCTCATATTTCAGGCAGAACTTTCACTCTGGAAAGTTTGAGAACTCTGAGGTGCAGCTGGGGGGCTGCCTTGCCAGCACCCACTCTCACACAACCATCTACAACCTCTGTTGGGCACAGCTGCAGCCTGCTGAGGGCGTGTCATGGAAGACCTGCACACGGGCAATGCCTGGCACTCAGGGCTGGCAGAGACCGGAGAGTCTTTCTGCAATGAGGATGGGGACAATGCCTCACTGCACTTTGGGGAATTCCTGCTAGAGGGGACCCAAGGTTAGCCCAAGGAAGGAGACTTGGAGCAGCACCCTGCAAGAACCACAGGGCAGCTCAGGCCCTCCTGAGAGCCCAGCCCTCCACCCTTCTCTAGAGTCCACATCAGGAGTACCTGAGCAGCTTTCAGACTGGTCTGCCTTTGCACTCTGGCGCATCTGCCTGAAAACTCGTTCATCCTATAGGACCCTAGCACAGAGACAGCTTGACTTCTACAGTTGCTTTTCCTTACCACCACACTGTGTCCCTTCTGTAAACCTGCTTTGCAACTACTCATGATTTTACTCCTTAAAAGGAGCCTAAGAAATGGACCCAGGGCTGCTTTCTGGAACTCAACTTAGGAGGCAGTCGCTGGTCAGCTCTTGAGTGCATCCTAGTAAAACCAAGTTTGCTGCAAATTTGGCTCAAATTGTGGCAGTAATTTTACTGTCACCTAATGGGATTAACAGCAGCCTCAGTCTCCAAGACACACCATGTGGCTGCAGTCTTTAGTTCCCAGTCTTGCCTGGTCTTTGGTCAGTCATCGAATTGGTGGGGGTGGTAAAAGGGGCTGGCAGGAGGTATCCATCTTCTGGGGAGGGGAAGTCTGGTCCACCCTATGATGGTCTGGATATTGAGTGTCCCTCAGAGCCCACTGAATCAAATGTCTTTCCCTTCCCATAGTGCTATTGGGAGGTAGTAAAAAAAAAAAAAGAGAGAGAGAGAGACAGTGAGCTTTCTTGGAAGTCTTTAGATTGCTGGGAGGTCCTTGAAGAGGATAGTGGGACTCTGGTCATTCCTCTTCCTTTCTGTCATCACTATGAGGTAAGCCACTCCCTTGCCCACAAGATATGCTGCCACAGGGCCCAAGAGGGAGCCTCACTATACACTGAAGCATGAAGCCACTAGCCTGAGTAAGCATTTTCTCCCTCTATGTTGAGATTCTCAGGTAATTTTAGAGTTACAGAAACCTAACTCATACATGCTCTCTGCAATTTAGGGGCCAAGAGCAATGCTGATGCCCAATGAGACTGGTCAATGGCAGTGGTGGCCTGGAGAACTTCAGGGTGCTCCTGGAGCCTTCGAGAGCTCAGCTCCTCATATCACAGGCCTGTCAAGGGAAGACCACACTCAGATGACAGGAGATTGAGAAGGATGAGGCAGGCTGACTCCATGGCAGGCTTCAGATTGGCAGTCAAGGAGACTAGGCCTAAGAACTGGGCAAGTCCAGGCAAGCCCAAAGTCAGTTACTAACAGAAAAAAATCCCAGGCTCTAGCCTTCATGGCCAGGTAATGGAATGTCCCAGGCCCTGGCCTGAAGCAAGGTCAGCAGCAATTTCCAGACTTCCTCAGCTTCTTACTCAGTAACAGATCCCAGACCACCCTAGAAAGTTTCCAGCTCCCACACCCTAGTAATGGAATGTCTGTAGAGATGGACCCAACAGATTAACATAGAGGTCACCTACCCCGACATTCCCTAATGTGCTTTAAATTGGGCCTTCGAGCTCACTTTGGGGTCTCTCTTTCTTAGTAATGGGGAAACTTCAGCATGCTGGACTTCTGCAGAATAAAACACTCTTTGCATTTGCATAGTACTTGAGTCCGGGGTATCATTCTTTGGTGAATCATGGACCCTTACAAGATAGACACTGGTCAGGTCAGGCAGGGACCCCAAAGCAGCAGTTAGGTAATGTCCTTGCTGGAAGCCAGGAGGCTAGAAGAGTTTCCCTTCTCTTGCCTCATCTTCTACATGAGGATGTGACCAAAACCCAGTGGAGACATCTGGACCCTGTGCTTGACAGACTGACCAGTTCAAACCTCTGCCCAAGCTTCTTCCCAGTCTCTGCCATAAGTTCTTTAAAAAGGCCCTGGACTGGCAGCTCTAGGGGAGCCTATTTCTTGGGACCCCATTCTCTATCAGGAGCCCTGCCCACCCCCATAAGCACCAGCCTGTGACTCTGTAATAAACTCCATTCTAAAACTCACCCTTTGTGGTCCATGAATTTCAGTCCTCAAATTTTCAAGAAAAGAACCTGGAAGCCACTGACTCAGTGGATGCTTTGTGTGACTGTCAACATCTGGCACCTTAATTCTGGGGTTGAAGATTACCTGAGAAGAGACGAGGCCTCCTCTGAAGTCAAAGACACCTCACAACTATCTGCCCACTGTGGACATCCTCTAATAGTTGTAGTGGGTGTAGCATATTCTCACAACTCTGAGGATACTACACTAACAACCACCAAAGGCACATTTTAAAAGGATAGCTTGACTAGCATGTGAGTTATATCTCAATAAAACTAATCTCAGAAAAAGGAACCACACAAATATGCCCAAGTCAGTTTTTGACAAAGGCACAAAAGAAATTCAATGCAGGAAAGACAGTCATAAACAAATGGTTGAAATGGATTGAGCAACTGGACATGCCTTGAGAGACAAAGAAAAAGCTCAACCTAAGAGTCACTCCTTATACAGGTATTAACTCAAAATTAATGGTGGGTTTTAAATATAATACAACCTTCGGGGGAAATGGGCGGAAATGTACTCAGGATATACAGTGATGTGAAAATTTATCAGAGAGGACATGGCTGGAACTCAGTAGTAGAACACTTGCCTAGCATGACATATGCAAGGCTGTGGTACTATTGGACTCTGACTGGCTCCAACAAGCCTTGATAAGCCGATAAATGAGTCAAATTACTAATGAAAAGGAGACATACTCAATGTGGCCACACTGGTAAAAGGGCAGAAGAAATGCATTGACTCAGACACACATGCACACGCACACGCACACGCACACGCACACGCACAGACACAACACACACATGCACAGGCACATGCACAGAGACACACAGACCTATAGACACACACAGACAGTCAGATACACAGACACACATAGATATACAGACATACACATAGACACAGAGACAGATACACAGACACATAGACATACAGACACATACACAGACGCATACAAACAGACACAACACACACAGACACATACACACAGATACATACACACACAGATACATATATACACACACAGATATACAGACAAACACAGACACACATAAAGACACACAGACATACAGATACACATACACACACACAGGTATACAGACACACACAGACACACATATAGACACAGAAACACACACACACTCACACCCCAGTCCATGTTTTTGAGTCCTGGTGTGAAGATTAAGTTTAAATAGAAGGCATTTAAGTGCATAATTAGGCAGTTGAGTCATTGTGGTCCCACCCATCATTGTCTTCCCAGCAGACTGAAGCCCCAGCAGGAGAGACTCCAGTTCCTGATGGGAGGGGGCACCAGGAGGGGCCAGTAGGGTGTTCCAGTAGTCCAGATTCGAGAGTGAGAGACACAAGTCTCTTTTGAATGTCCTCAGCTTTCCTAGGCACTCCACTTGCACTGATAATCATCCCCAAATAAACAAAAAAAACTTTACATAGGCATCAAAAATGTAAACAATGAAATAAATTGAGAAGCTGAACACATTAGAAATAATCACACTCACCTAGTAGACCATTTAAGAGGATGAATAGACAAGCCATAGGCTAAGACAAGTCTGTCTGACAGGGACCAGTGTCTGGGTTACTCACATAACTCTCAAATCCAACAGTAAGAAAAACACGGAACAAGAACAATTTGATTAGAAAGGGGCTAGAAGACACAAAGAGGCATTCCTTTGAAGAGGTAGGTCATATAGATGACAAGCCAGCATATGAAAAGATACTCATTAGCCATTCAGTAAAGTCTCAATAAATATTATGACATACTCATCAGGATGGCTAGTACATGTATGCCTATGCACATGTGCACGGCACACACACACACACACACTCAAATGACAAAGAAACTGAGTCACCCATATATTTGGCTGGTGAAGATGTAAAATGGAACAGACTCTGGGAAAGAAATGGGAAGTTCCTTAAAAAATTAATTGTATGCTGGGTAGTGGTGGTGTATGCCTTTAATCCTAGCACTCGAGAGGCAGATGCAGGTGGATCTCTGTGAGTTCAAAGTCAACCTGGTCTACAAAAGTTCCAGGACAGTCAGGACTGTTACACAGAGAAACCCTGTTTCAAAAACCCCCCAAAAAATAAAAAATAAAATAAAATAAATTAATAAATTAATCATATGACTACCTAATATGATCCAGCCATTAATTATCTAGGCATTTATTCTTTGTGAAATGAGGTCAACACCAGGAAATGATGTAGCTATCAGTGGTGGTTTGGATATGCTTGGCCCATAGGGAGTGGCACTGTTAAGAGGAATGGCCTTGTTGGGGGAAGTATGTCACTGTAGGGGTGGGCTTTGGAGGTCTCCTCCTATGCTCAGGCTCCACCCAGTAAGGAAGAGACAGTACTCTCCTGGCAGCAGTCAGGTCAAGATGTAGAACTCTCAGCCCCTTCTCTAGCACCGTGTCTGCCTGGATGCTGCTGTGCTTCCTGCTATGATGATAATGGACTGAACTTCTGAAACTGTTTGGCAGCCCCAGTTAATGTTGTCCTTTGTAAGAGTTGCCTTGGTCATGGTGTCTCTTCACAGCAGTGAAAACCTTAACTAAGACAGAAGTTGGTATCAGAAGTGGGGCATTGCTGTGATAGGCCTGACCATGTTTTTGTTTGGAGGAATGTGGATTTGGGCATTTTGGGTTTGAGAAGCAATGGAATGCTTTAAGTGGGGCTTAATGGGCCATCCTAGTAGGAATATGGAAGACAGTGGTGCCAAGGGTGATTTGAACTTTGGGGACCTACCTGGCTCAAAACGTTTCAGAGGAGAATTACAATATGTTGCCTAGAGATCATTCCTGTTATATTTTGGTGAAGAATGTGACTGTTTTTTGCCCTTGTACAAAGAGTCTGCCTGACTAAGGTAAAGAGATTCCTACTAGTTGCATTAACAAAAAAAGTCTCAAATCAACCAAGTTTAGACTTTATCCTGTGTTCACTCTTATGAGAAGCATTTTGATCAAGTGTGGCAAGCTTAGAAGGTAAAAACACAAAATATATGATACAAAGAGCAAAGGGGCACCAGGAAGTAGAATAGAGGTAAATCCTGTGTTCAAGGATATTAAATGGAATTAAGGGAGGGGTAACCTTGGGGCAAGATCCTACCCAGTTAAACTTATTGTTTATGTATTTGCAGTTGAACAAGGAATAATTGTATCATGTTAAGAGTTATTATTGCCTGCCTATTGTTTTCATTTGAACATTTAATCTGGAATGAACTACAATCCAAAAATGGAGGGCACACCTGTGACGCAGATCCTGAGGCTGGAAGATATAGGCTTTTGATCTGGATCTTGAAGCATAGTGACCATGGAAGGTTAGGCATGGTGATACATGCCTGTAATCCCATGTTTTTCCGCACTCTAACATTGCCCTCAATTTAGGATGGAGGATTAATAATGGCCTCTGGAGGAAAACATCAAGCATAGTTTTCTATTCCCTTAGAGCTTGATTGTTCTGTAGGAAGAAGGGTACTCACTGAATTTCACAGGTTACCTACCTTCCCTTGTAGCCTAGAGTTACCTAACTTCCCCCTCAGGCTTTTAGGTGTTTGGTCATTCCCAAGTCTAGCCAGGGAATATCTCAAATTAGAAGTGGGAAAGACACACACTCCTGTTAGTCTGATCCTTCTTGATTATGGGTGCTAGCTGCTACCTGCTCATGACCCTAAAAAAATTAAAGATAGCTGAGGAGAGACTTCAAAGTCAATTACTCCTCCCTTTCCAGATTCAGAGACAGAGACTATCCTTTACTTCTTGCCAATACATTGTTCCTATTCCCAACACAGCAGGCAGTGCTCACTTGACTATAACTGTAATCGCGTTTCAACAGGGATTTCTGAATCGATTTCTGCTGACTATTATGCACATGGGTTTAAAGATGTTTCACGGGCTACCTGCCACCTGTTTTCTATGTGCTTAATAAACTCACACGCATTCAAAACCAAAGGCATGTCTGTGGTAGATCATTTTCTGGACTGTACTGAACCTAAGGTGATTTTGGGCTCTCTTTTGTTTTCTATGAGGTTTGCTCAGGAATTTATTAAGGTTCACAGTTTAACATATGTATACAGTTAATCTAATTGTATTACATTATATGTGTGTGATTTTGATTTAACTCATTTCCAGTAAGATGGTAAGTCTGTTCATTAGTATTGACTGTGCCTCACGATGTTAAGAAAATAAAAAGGAGCCAACAAATAAAAGAAGTAAATGTTGAAGGGACAAAGAAATAAAGATACCCTTGACCTGAAATTAAGATGGCTAGACTTTTCCCAAAATTAAAAAGACATAGAAAATGTTAGAAACTATAAATAAGGGACTGGAGAGGAAGCTCAGTGGTTAGGAACACTTCTTTCTCTTGCAGAGGACATAGGTGTGGTGTCCACTCCAGAGGATCTAATTTACTCTTCTGGCCTCCCTGGACACTTGTACACATGTGGCATTCACATGTGCATGCATCTGTGTGCACACACACCCATGCACACACAATACACAGTAAATATTTTTTAAAACTTTGAAGAAAGCCTCAGTAAGTCCCAGAATGTCTAAGCTATATAAGGTATGTAAAAGATAAGACTTAGAGATGATACGTGCATGATGGTCAAAGGTTATTAAAATGTCTAAGGTCAAAGTTCAAGTGAAGCTTTATTTAAATTAATAGTACTTTATTATTATTTATTCTGGTCATGCAACATTTGTAACAACTATCTTAAAAGACAGAAAGTATATGTCAATTTAATCAAAGTAACTACATAAAAAAATGAGTCTTCTTCTGCCCCTGCCTGGTCCTCTGGGCTGGAGCAGACACAGAGTCGGTCTGCTCCTGTCCTGTTGAGAAACTGAATCCTGAGTCATCCAGGAGCCACTGCACTCAGAGCAGCTGGAGCCACTGCACTCAGAGCAGCTGAAACTGAATCCTGAGTCATCGAGGACCCACTGCACTCAGAGCAGAAGGATTTCCAGATCCAAGAGGTGGCCTGAGTCCCAGGAGTTATTCCACCCAGGAGATTAGGAGCATAAGACCACAGAGACCTCTGGACTCTGAGGAGCTCTGCAATAAGCAAGATAACTGGAAATACAGACTCCAGTT
>NW_021620506.1:426871-465530 GCF_004785775.1 Grammomys surdaster | reverse complement strand
TCTAACCAAGCAAGTGAAAGACCTGTATGACAAGAACTTCAAGTCCCTGAAGAAAGAAATCGAAGAAGATCTCAGAAGATGGAAAGATCTCCCATGCTCATGGATTGGCAGGATTAATATAATAAAAATGGCCATCTTGCCAAAAGCAATCTACAGATTCAATGCAATCCCCATTAAAATCCCAACTCAATTCTTCACAGAGTTAGAAAAGGAAATTCTCAAATTCATATGGAATAACAAAAAACCCAGGATAGCGAAAACTATTCTCAACAATAAAAGAACTTCTGGAGGAATCACCATCCCTGACCTCAAGCTGTACTACAGAGCAATAGTGATAAAAACTACCTGGTATTGGTACAGAGACAGGCAGGAAGATCAATGGAATAGAATTGAAGACCCAGAAATGAACCCACACTCCTATGGTCACTTGATCTTTGACAAAGGAGCTAAAACTGTCCAGTGGAAAAAGGACAGCATTTTCAACAAATGGTGCTGGTTCAACTGGAAGACAACATGTAGAAGAATGAAAATTGATCCATTCTTATCTCCTTGTACAAAGCTCAAGTCTATGTGGATAAAGGACCTCCACATAAAACCAGATACACTGAAACTAATAGAAGAGAAGGTGGGGAAAAGCCTCGAATACTTGGGCACAGGGGAAAAGTTCCTGAACAGAACTCCAATAGCATATGCTCTAAGATCGAGAATTGACAAATGGGACTTCATAAAATTGCAAAGTTTCTGTAAGGCAAAGGACACTGTCAATAGGACAAAACGACAACCAACAAA
This sequence comes from Grammomys surdaster, assembly GCF_004785775.1. Classification (NCBI taxonomy): domain Eukaryota; kingdom Metazoa; phylum Chordata; class Mammalia; order Rodentia; family Muridae; genus Grammomys; species Grammomys surdaster. Next base: position 464,741 of record NW_021620506.1, on the reverse strand, counting down.
TTGGGAAAAGATCTTTACCAATCCTTCATCTGATAGAGGGCTAATATCCAATATATACAAAGAACTCAAGAAATTAGACTCCAGACAACCAAATTACCCTATTAAAAAATGGGGTATAGAGCTTAACAAAGAATTTTCAACGGAAGAAACTCGAATGGCCGAGAAGCATCTAAAGAAATGTTCAGCATCCTTAGTCGTCAGGGAAATGCAAATCAAAACAACCCTGAGATTCCATCTCACACCAGTCAGAATGGCTAAGATTAAAAACTCAGGTGATAGTAGATGCTGGCGAGGGTGTGGAGAAAGAGGAACACTCCTCCATTGTTGGTGGGACTGCAAGATGGTGCAACCACTTTGGAAATCAGTCTGGCGGTTCCTCAGAAAATTGGACATAGCATTACCCGAGGATCCAGCTATACCACTCCTAGGCATATACCCAGAAGATGCTCAAACATATAACAAGGACATATGCTCAACTATGTTCATAGCAGCCTTATTTATAATAGCCAGGAGCTGGAAAGAACCCAGATGTCCTTCAACTGAGGAATGGATTCAAAAAATGTGGTATATTTACACAATGGAGTATTACTCAGCTATTAAAAACAATGAATTCGAGAGGTTCCTAGGTAAATGGATGGAACTAGAAATTATCATCCTGAGTGAGGTAAGCCAATCACAAAAGAAGACACATGGTATTCACTCACTGATTATTGGATATTAGCCTAGAACCTTGAAATGCCCAAGATGCAACTCACAGGCCACATGAAGCCCATAAAGAAGGAAGACCAAGTGAGGGTGATTCGGTCCTTCTTAGAAGGAGCAACAAAATACTCAAGGGAGCAAATATGGAGGCAAAGTGAGGGACAGAAACTGAAGGAGGGGCCGTCTCAAGACCACCCCACCTGAGTATCTATCCCATGTGCAATCACCAAAGGTAGATGCTGATGTGGAAGACAGGAAGTGCATGCTGATAAGAGCCTGATATGGATATCTCCTCAAAGGCCTTCAAGAGTCAGACATATTCAGAGGCAGATGCTCACAACTAGCCATTGAACTGATCATGGGGTTCTCAATAGAGGAGTTAGAGTGAAGACTGAAGGAGCTGAAAGGGTTTGTGGCACCATGAGGAGAGCAACAATACCAACCAACCACAGCTCCCAGGGTCTAAACCACCAGCCTGGGAGCACTTATGGGGGGATCCAGGGCTTCAGCTGAATATGTAAAAGTGGAGGGCCCTGCTGGGCATAGGTGGAAGAAGAGAACCTTGACCTCATGAAGGCTGGATGCCCCAGGGGGTGGGAATTTTGAGGGTGGGTAGGTGGGAGTTGGGGGGTGTAGATAGAGGTTACATCCACAGAGAAGAAGGAGGAGGGGCGAGGGGATTGGGGGTTCCGAGGGGGTGGTGGGGGATGGGGTAAGGGGACAACATAGGAAATGTAAATAAATCATCCAATAAAAAAAAAAAATAAAAAAAAAATAAAAAAAAAATGAGTCTTAACAAAATTGAGATTTATTTAGAAGTATTTGTTTTTTGTTCAACCTTTATCTAAATGTTATATAGTTCTAAAAGTGCCAGAGAGGTATAACAATATACTATATAAGGTATAACTACATAAGGTATAACTGACATGAATGTTCAATAACAACCTGCTGGAAGCTTGTACTAATGTGGACAGAGGGACTAAAAGGGACAATATTTGGACCTTTGCCCTCCAAGATCAACTAGGTATCAGAGGACTATGGAGTAACCCAAAGGGTTCATGAGTTTCATTTGAATGTGTGAGGGAAGAACACAGAATCTACCAACTCAGTGGAAATCTCGTGTGCCCATGAGTGTCTAGCACTGTAACTCCTGAGTTAGAGCTCACCTGAGGTGAGAAGAAAGGCCTCTGAGGGCCTCAAACACACTCAACATGTCCCATCTTACTTCAAGATTATTTGTATAGGGTATTCTTGAACGGCAGCAGTTGGAGGTGACACAGATCCAGCAACCCTAGTCCCGGGCCAGCACTGGGAGTCCAGAGCTCAGCTCACATTTTCCTGTTGATATTCAGAGCAATACTCTGCTTATCTGTGTCAGTTTCCTGACTCTTAGACACAGCAAAGATTTGAAATACTGAACCCTGCACTGTGCTCTGCAGGTGACCTGGCAGCATGTTGGGAATGAGCATCAAGCAAGCACACTGACTTCTGATCAGAGGCACAGGCCAGTGGCTCACACTGGAATGTATGGTAGCAATCTGCACTAAAGGAATTGTTTATACAATGATACATGTTCAATCATTAAAGTCATAGCTACTGAATATTTAATAACATGAGAAATTGCTTATGTTATTCTGTTATAGAAACTATTTCTACTCTTTAGGTAAATGATGCTTAAAAAAGAAAAGTGACTCAGAGGTCAGAGTTGCCAAGGGTTTGGGGCTCTGATCTCTGAACTGGATCCTGAATGATTTAAAGGTTACTCTTTCAGTGAGGGAATCTTAGAGCAGCAATAAATGCCCTTTAAGGAAAAACTTCATCTGGTCAATAGAATAAAATCACTGGCCTGAGTGGACACCTAACATTCTGGTTAGGTCAAGTCGATCATCTGGCAAGGGGACCATCCCTAGGAAAGTGAGCTTACATTAAGTCATGCTAAAGAAATACGTGGGCTATTTTTGTTTACTGCATGTCTTAGTTAGGGTTTCCATTGCTGTAAAGAGACACCACGACCAAGGCAAAAGGCAACATTTAATTGGGGCTGGCTTACTGGTTGTGAGGTTCAGTCCATTATCACCATGGTGGGAAGTATGGCAGCATCCAGGCAGGCATGGCCTGGAGGAGCTGAGGGTTTTACATCTTGTTCTGAAAGCAAACATGAGAAGACCGAATCTCTCTTTTCCACACTAGGCAGAGTTCAGGAACCTCAAAGCCTACCCCCATAGTGACACACTTCCTCTAACAAGGCTACATACCTCCTCCAACAAGGCCATACCTCTTAATGGTGCCACTTCCCCATAGGCAAAGCATATTTAAACCACCACACTGAGAAACTGTGTTTTTCCTTTCCAGAATGCCTCCTCCAGCTTGTCCCTGAGAGCACAGCCATTGTGAATTCAGTTGGGTCTGTCACCTTTCCTGACTTAGGAAGGGTTAACTTTCCTTCTTTTTTCTTTTTCTTTTTTTCTGTCTCTTTCAGTTGCTGGCCACATCTTCAGGCAATAAAGACCCCCCCCCACCATCTGTCTACTTGTCCACCTTGTGTCTGACCTCCAGCTCACATTACATGGCTCTCCTCTCCCACTCTCTCTCCTATTCTCCTCCTTGGGGTAGCTGCTGGGAGCCACAGCTCAGTTGCCTTGGGTGCTTTTCTTTTAAATTTGAATGAAATTGTCCTTGAGCTTTCTAGAAAAACAAAAGTGAAGACAAAACGAGTTCCCCGCCCCCCCCCCCCCAAAAAAGAGCAGAAAGCTTCTGGGTGGTGACCTGTTCCCTTGACACACCTCTTCAAAATAGTAAGACAATGAGCTGGTGGAAGAACGGGAGAGAAAATGCACAGAAGCCTTGTATGTGATGGGGCTGTCCTGCTCTTCCTGAGAATGACCCTGTATGTAAATCCAGTAACCAGGAAGAAAGGGGAAGCAGGAGCAGAGAGGAAATCACATCCAAGTCGGAACAGTGTCTAGAGCAGAGCTTGCATACGACCTAACACTGGTGTGCTCCAGCTGACAAATGCCCCAGGCAGGTTGCACCAACAGGTCACACTCCTTTCTTCACCATTTTCAGGGCAATGCAAGGCTGTTCTCCCAAAGCCTCTTTTCTCTGCTGGCAGATGCTATATTTTTCCTGTATCTTCATGGTTTACCCTCTCTGTGTCTGTAGGCTTCTATTTTTCAAAACCTACTTTAATAAGTATACTTAAATGCTTTAACCTCCCTTCTAGCCCACCACCCACCAGAGGTAGTGGAAAGGAAAGGTTAATAGGGCAAAGGAAGATATGGACCTGTTTAGAAATTGTTCTTTGGGATGAATCCAACCTGCATTGTCAGGATACCAGCCGTTCAGTTCACACGAATCAGCAGCGGTAGCTCAATCTGCTCACAAACACCATTCACGAATCAGTGACAGCAATTCGATCCAGAAAAAATTGAGAGGTTCTGTCAATCAGCCAGAGTCCAAGAAGCTGCAGCCGTGGGAACACCACCAGAACTTCTTTGGTGCATTTCTCTCCAAAGTCACGACAAATGGTGATCAATGAAGGGTGGCAAGGCGAACCAATACAGCTTCAGCGGCGGTGGCGGCGGCAGCATTGTCCACTGTCTGTTGGGTTATATTCACACCATTTCCAAACGTCACTTGTTCTCTCAAGTGTCCACTCTAGCAAAACATCACACGCACTTTTTTCAGGCAGCTTCCACAAAGACACCATGTGTCTGTTCTCAGCAAAACATCCTCCCACGTGTCTGCTTCAGCAAAAACATCCTCTCATAAAACAGTTTCCAGGAAAACATCACATGACACAACTGAGTCTCCAAAGAAACTAGAAATTTCCACTTCAGTGTCTGTGCCTGAATTTCCTCTACTTATAAGGATATATTTATACTAGTCCTACTTGATTAGGCCCACTGCAATGTCCTCATTTTAACTCAATTTCCTCTCAAATACTGATCTCTAAAGGTAGTGATATTCTGAGGTACCTGGGTTAGGACTTCATCTTACAAAACTGGAGGCAAGGACACAGTGTTAACCCTTAACAAGTTGTACTTGTCAATTTAGTACAAACTAGAGTCATCTGGGAAGTGGGAGCCTCCATTGAGAAATTGTCTTCATCAGATACTGCTGTAGGCACGCCTGTGGGGCATTTTCTTGAATCCTAATTGATGTGGGGCAAGACCACTATATGCTTCATATTTCTGAATTGACTAGTCCATACTATCAGAATAAATAAACATGTGTGTCTGTATCCCACACCTGAGGAAGCAAAGACAGGTCCCTGCTGCCAAGACTTTTGCAGAGCTCCAGTCCCTGCCTCAAGTCCTCCCAGACAAGGCTCCTAAGAATGGCAGCCACCTTATGGGAGCCTTGATTGCGCCCAGATAATTGCTTCAATTGCTGTAATTAGCAGAACAACAATCAGGCTGGAAGACTGATCTACCAGCAGGCTTCCCAGGCAGTGGTTCCTGTCCTTGGCAGCCTCTTCCCCATCCCACTCTATAAGTGACTCGCCTTCCCTCCAGGATGTGGATCTGTCTTTTTTGTCCCTCTTATAACTTTGCAAAGGACTATGAACAAACAGAAAGTTCTGAAGCCTTCTGATTGGCTAGGGAGTTGCCCTGCCTACGGACACTAGTTAATGTTCCTTCTTGGCTCATTCATTCGTTATTGGTTCTCAGTTGTAAACTTCTCTGATGTGCCTCTCAGTCCATCGCACCTGTTTCTTGCTCAACAAACTCCAGTCAAGAAAACCAGAAATCCATGTTACTCACACCCTGTCAAACACCTTGCAAGCCGCCGATCTCCCAAGTGGCTTTCAACTGTCCATCAAATTTGTCCCAGCTTCTTCTCTAGCAGTGCTTGACCGTCTCCCACTTAGGACAATGCACATTTTTACATTTTCCCCTCCATTTTCCCCACAGTTGCCAGAAAAAGGTTTCAAAAATGTAATTTTAGACATTCAAAACTGCATAGAGCGTCCTGGACAGAATCTGGGTGTTGTTTTGAGACAGGTTCTCAATATGTATTTCAGCCTGACCTTGAACTCTTAACTATCCTGTCTTAGCCTTCACGGTGCTGGAATTACAGGTATTTACTACCTTGTAGGGAAGGAAAAGGGATAATTTCCTTCCTGATTCTCACAAAGGATGCTGACCAAGACTCCTATAAATCAAGGACAGATTGGCAAGAGAAAAACATAAAAAATTCATTTGATTATGGTTTTATGTGATGTAGGAGCCTTCAGATTGAACACTCAAAAACACAAGGTCGGTTATCCATAGTTTTCTTAGGATCAATGAATCTTAAACAGCTATGTAGAAAGATGATTGAACAAAGGTGTGACAGGAAACTGTGCTCCACGAGGAAATCCCTAGCTATTATGCTGGATTAGGATTAAGGGATGCAAACACAGAAGCCAGTTAGGGACGGTTACAGTAATCCTGTAAAGGACAGCTGATAGCATTTCCAGCCACAGGTATACTGTATTTGCTTACAAATGAAACAGAACCCAATACAAAAAAGAAAAAGGCAGAGATACAACAGAAAAACTCCAAATTGACAAATAACATAAGTTGCAAATCACAAATAATGAAAGTGCAGATTAAATTTCCACAGGTTCTGTCTATATATTCTTTGTTACACTGTCTGTGGAAATGGTTCTCTGAGAGGAAGACCGAGCCACAGTCCCTCGGAAAGTGAATAGGTAGTGTGCTAAGCGTTTTTTCATAAACTACTTCATCCTTTCTTCAAAGCAGCCTGAAAACAGCAGGAATTTTAATAGCATTCTCATTTTACGAGTGATAGAGAGGACTCTATCTTTCCCCCAAAACACACATACAAGTCTACTTTATTCTGGTACGTTCTTCTTAGTTTCAAGTCGAGGACTCTGGGGTTTATGGGTCCAGCAGTGTCTCCAGTCACTCAGACAGGGCGGATCTGGGCTCCTGCTGGCCATCTGGAGGAGCCTTGCTCTTTGGGGACCACATGTGGTCTTGGATCGGGGAGGTCAGCACCTTGGACAGCGAGGGCCGCAGACGGGGCGGGGCGTCTACCGAGACGTCACGACGCGCGGAATCCCGAGGGTGCGCGCTCACGGCGGCCGTGTCACGTGACCCAGGTAATTGATACAGCGCGCCGCTCGCGACCCTCCGCGCAGTCCCCGGACCTTCAGCCCCCCCCCGGACCGCGTGGCCCGGAACCTCGGCTAGCCGGTGAGCGCGGCGGCGCGACCCCCGTTCCTGCGAGCTGTCCCCTCTGCAACTCGATCCTAGGTCCTGGGGCAGCGCTGCCCGCTAACCTCAGCCAGGCCCTTGGGGAGGGGGTGGGGTGGGGTGTGGGGAAAGGGAACGTGACCTTGGTTTCTCCTTTGACTAAGTGCGGTGTTCCTTAGGACCCCCGGCCCTTTGCGCGTTTCAGCAGGCGAGTGCAGATTTCATGGAAAGGAGTGACTTGCCAATAGTGGGGCTTCAGGCCAGAAGGCTGCAGCCCCCCCTCACTCTTTACCGTAGTGGCCTGGAGAGGAGCCTGCCTGGTACTCTTCCAAGGAGAGGGGGCTGCCCAGAACAGCACTGAGGTTGAGGAGGTTCCAGGGTTGCATCTGTTGGGACACGCAAGCAGCTTCGAAGTCCCAGGACAGGCTCTATACGTGTTTCTAACTACAGTCTCTGCTCCCACTTGAGGAAACCGAGGCCGACCAGATTCCTTGCTCAAGTAGTTTGAGGTTTCAGCCATCCTCCCACTCTCAGAATGAGCAGCCCTAAGAGGCTTTATCTGATCGACCCTAAAGATCACGATCTGTAAAGACCCAGCGCTGAAACTCCCAGCTATATGGGGTCCAATCTGAAACCAGTCTGTGTATCTCTTCTCCATTCATCCACCGGTAACCTTCAAACAGGTCCTCACCCACCTTTGTACATTTCCCAATTCTGGACTTTAGCCTTTCCTTCCTCCCTGTCAAGAAAATAAGCTTGTACCCCAACCCCATCACAACCTGCTGCCTAGCTCTTTGGAGTTCCACATTCTCCAGTCAGACAGTGAGTCCAGTTTCTAGTACAAGACAGTAGAAATACAGAAATGCAGGCTCTGCTGCTACGTGCTGCTTCAGGGCTTGGGGGAAAGGGGACCTCCCTACTCTGACCTCTACTAACTGATTTTCCCAAGGGATCCATTGTGAAGCAGCCCTCCCCTGTGCACCCCTGCGGGAGTCTTAGTCTTAGGTTGCCTGAACTGGCTCTGGTGTTGGGTTGGGACTACTGGATGACATTGTTCCAGAATGGATGCCCCAAGATCTTCCCATTAGAAACTTGCACATGGCATGTTTTGGGGTGTGCTTGCTGCCATCTTGCCCTGTATGGGCAGGACCTAACAGGGCTAATTTGGACTCTGGCTATAGATTTAGAGCTCAACAAAGCTCTGGGGTCCTCAAGCCCAGCTGGCATGGGGGTAGGAATGGCTGGCATCTCCTCCTGGGTTGGGTGAAGGCCATAGCAGTGTCTGGCTGCCCAGACTGTTCTGTATTTGTGAAACACAGTGTTCCAACACTGGGCCAGGCTGGATACAGCCAAGCATTGTCCCTATCTGGCCTGAATTGTCCTATCACCTTGTGGGGGTAAAGCTGGCAGAAGGAGCAATTGGGGCATTGTCCCAAGGCGATATTAGGCTGACATCTTGGTGCTGCCATGAGGAAGACACAGGCCCTGGAACAATAGCTGGTCACTCTCCAGCTCTGTGCCCCTCTGAGGATGTTGAGCACCGTTCCAGCCTTGTCTGACTGTGTACCCTTACTTTCATTACAATCTGTTTCCCTTGCTGTGTGGACTGCGGATGCTGAAGCCCCATGGTTGTTTGGGTTCTCCCCATGTCTCCATGTTGCGACTCGAACTGTTTGACCCTAGGGTCCATGCCGAGCCTTTGGAAAGCTGCTGTTCCAGGAGGCCCAGCCCCGAGCGACTCACTAAGGGACCTGGCTACATTAGCTCGAGGGTTGAAATGTTAGAGGGAATCCTGGGACACCTGAGGTTCAGAGTTCGGATAGCACCTTCCATAGAATATATTTTCTAGTTATTAATTTTTCTCTAATTCAGACTGGCCACAGGTCACCTCAGGAAATCAACTTTCCTCAACTGAGGAACTCACCTGTCCCTCCAGCTCAAGTGAGTTTGGAAGCCGGAGGGGAGGCAGCCCAGGAGAGCCTTTGGTGACCTTGATCCCTTGCAAGAACTCTAGCCAGTGGTGTCCTGACTTGGTTTAGCTGGTGGCAGGGGTAGGGTGGAGGGGTGTAATTGGTGGACAGTTGGCTGAACACACCTAGGAGTATTGACTCAGGCCTAGTTCTAACCAGGACTATATACCCTAGAATGTAAGTGTTCTGGGTCAGTGAGTTGTATAAGGGGCCATGGGCTTCTGGACTCTGATGTGTGGTTCTAGGGTTGTACTCTATATTGAAGCTTGGACTCCCCAGGCAGAAGAATGTTAGTCAGTATTCAGTAGGAAGGATCTACTCCAGGCTGGGGCAGGACAGGGCAGGGTAGGGCAGGGCAGGGCAGGGCAGGGCAGGGCAGGGCAGGGCAGGGCAGGGCAGGGCAGGGCAGGAGAGGACCTCCTGCTCAAAGCCATGGGGTAAGGAAGGGCAACAGAGGTCCCACTTTACATGTGGTGGCAGGACCCTAGGGCAGCAGAGGCCTCAGTATGTCTGAGCAGGGACCTTTAAAATTCCTAGGGAGTTCTGGGGAGAGGTGGCTGAGGTTGTCTATCCATTGAAAGCCTGCCCATTATTTAGGTCTCTTCCTTGGGAAGGGGCAGGTAATTTGACAAGTGAAGAGAACCCAGTATTGTGTTTTCCTGACCTGGGCGGCCCCTGACCTGTAAAGTACCCTGGGTTGACAGCTGCCTTGGGTGGCGTTTGTCCAGAGTGTGAGTTACAGGTAGCATTTGGGAGCCACAGAAGACAGCTATAGCAGGGATCTGTCACTAGACTGCCTTCAGTTCTGCCTCCACCATAGGGACCCCCAGTCTTCACTTCTGTGAAGTAGGGCTATTGTTGAGGTCTGGTTCCTGACCTTTTGGCTTTGCCCAAAAGCAAGGACCCCCTGCCCTAGTATTGCACTCCTAGGGAGTCACTGGTCACTTCTGGCCAGTGGTCGGAGACTCCAGGGATAGTGGGTTTTGTCTTCTCCCATCCTTCCGAGCCTTTACTCCTCAGCACCCTTCCCCTGCCTTTCCTGACCATGTACAGCCAACCCAGTGCTGGGGGACCCCTGCCCCGTTTCCAAGGTGGTAGGCTATGTGCCCATCCCTTTTCTGAGTTACTGCCTACACATGTTCTGTGATCTTCTGAGTGGGCTCTAGGGCCTGAGCTAGGTTTCCCCTGAAGCAGAGTTGTGTATAGGGATAGCAGGGTTCCAGGGCCAGCAGAGAGGGAGCCTAGGCTGGAGGGGAGGCTAGGAGCATTGGGTTTCAGAGTCTTTGGGAGAAGGTTACTGAGCTGAGACCTCTTGCTTGAAAATGAAGCAGAAAGAGATAGGAGTTTGGAGTGAACTCGCACGTATCCGTGCTTCCTCTTGACTGAGTCCTGTGATTTGTTTCTCCCTTTTTGCCCAGGTTCAGAATGAGCCAGCTGAGGCTGCTGCCATTCAGGTTGGGGCCGCGGGCCACAAAGCTCCTGGCCACACGGGATGTCCCAGTGTTCAGTGGGCGCAGGAGGTCTTCTGGGCCACCAGCTACCATCCCAAGGAGCAGAAGCGGTGCCAGCTCCAGTTATGTGGAGGAGATGTACTTTGCCTGGCTGGAAAACCCATGTAGCGTTCACAAGGTTGGCACTGGCATTCTGCGTTTTATGGGAAGGAGGCTGCTGGGGTGGATAGCAGGATGAGGGATTGCCGAGGACCAGCCATGACCTCAGTCCCTGTGTATTGTGTGGGGGAGAAGGGAGAGGCTTCTTGCTTTCTTACCAATCAAAGTATGTGTGAGTCCATCCCACTAGATGGACCACAAAGATCTCCCGCTTGATATGCCAGAGACCTGTCCTGTCTGGTTATGCTGAGCTCTCTCCAGATGGCTCCTGGGATGAAATTAAGAAATAAATGCATATAGATGTGTCATCTGATAAACACACCTTGATATCTAAAAGTGAAATGGGAGAAAAGGCAGCAGTCACATGATCCAGACACAAGCAGCATGAAAAGTCACTGGTCTAAGGCCCCTCTTAGCCCACCATGGGGTTTTTTAGTTTCTCCTCTTTGAGATTTTTCTCTCTGTAAATGTTTGTAAACATAACAGAATTTCCCTCCACTTTTCCATCAGTGTGACAGGGAATGATCCTGTTTTGTTTTGTTTTGCTTTTGACTTTCATTTAGTGATCTCAGCTCTTTCCATGTCACTATGAGAAGAGCCCCATTTTTTGTTCCTGCCTAAGTAGTATGTCACCTGTCCCCAGTAATGGACTTCTAGTTCACTGCTTGTCTTGATTGCTGTGAATAGTGCTGCAGAGTATACTTGTATGCGTGCACACAGCTGACTGTAGAAAGGGTTTTCTAACAACTTAAGAGTATATATGTGGGCAGATGTCCCTGTCATAACTGAACCCACATCCTGAGGAAAGCTGGGGAATGTGTAAGGGACCTGGACTAGTAGAGGGAGTTCCTGAATGGAGGCTCTGGAAAATCCCTAAGCACCATGGTTCCCAAGAACACCGAATGTTTTGGGGATCCCAGCTCTTCTCCACCTGACCTGGCTGGGTTCTTTCTTCTTCCCTACCTAGTCCTGGGACAGCTTCTTCCAGAGAGCCAGTAAGGAGGCCTCTATGGGTCAGCCACAGCCCCCAGCTGTTATCCCAGAGAGCAGGGCATCAGTGTCAAGTTGCACCAAGACCAGCAAGCTGGTAGAAGACCACTTGGCAGTCCAGTCCCTTATCCGTGCCTACCAGGTGAGAGAGATGGAGGATGGGGGTGGGGCGGGGTGCAGGGAGTCTGAGCCCTAATGTCACCTCCAATGAGAACCAGCCTTTGCCACATGCCATTTAGAGCTTTTGAGTGTATTGTTTTGTTGGCTTGTATATTTTCGTCATCTTGCACATGATGGCCTAGAGGAGCACTTAGTAGGTTGCATTTAGCCTTAAGTGACTGTGGAGCCCTCTGACACTTGATAACCATTCTCTAGTCTGGGCATTCCAAGAAACAGGGACTGTTTGCAGCAGGAGCTTCATTAGTGAAGACAGAATTAATTAATAATTTACCAGACACAGCTCCCCCACCAGCTGCTCATTCTGGAGGCCTGGGTTGTCTCACACTGGGTTCCCTAGGCTGGGCCTGGTAGTTGGCAGTGTGTCTTGGTGACGGTCCATGTTCTCTCAGCTGAACAGGACTAATTGGAGGCCTGCACTGGTATTGACGCTGTAACAGGTGCAACCATTGAGGATTTCTGTGGGAACCGGTGGCAGAAGGCATTTGACAAGGGAAACGTGGCATGCAGAGGGAGATTCTAGGGGTTCTGGACCCTTGAAGAGACCTGGTGGGAGGACCTGGGAACATCAGGGCATTGGCAACTGGAAACAATGTGCTGTCTCCAATTAGACATCCTCTGTGTGGAAGTGTGGAGTGGGAGAGAATTCCCCAGGCACCTGGTGCCCAAGGGTTGCAGGGAGCTCTCACTGGCCAGAGGACCCATGGGCTTTGTGCAGCATGTAACCCTTGTATCAACTGAGCATTAATAGTAGTAATAGTAATAATAATAATAAATAAAAATCAAATCAAAGAGCTCCAACATCTGAGACTTCTTGAGGACTGATGTGATGTCACAAGCGGAAAATTCTACGCCTCAGCTCCTGTGATGGGTTGTAGTCAGAATGCAGGCATCCTAAGAACATTATCCAAAACCACATTTCAGCTCTGCATACAAATTGTGGTGAGACAAACAAATTTCATGTTTAGACTTGGGTCCTTTTTCCAACATATCTCATTATGTCTAAATATCCCCAAATCAAGAGGAGTGTGAAATGCCAAGTGCTGCTGGCCCCAAGTATTTCCAGTAAATAAGGGATCTTCCAGTTCATTGTGCTTTCCTAACTGGGTGGAAGACACTGCGTGACCTCATGGGTAATCTTGACAAGAACAAGGACAGTCAAACTAGAACTGTCTTGTATGGAGATTAACATCCAGGATGCTGCTTGAGGCTGGCCTTAGCATAGTGCTCAGTCCTCTTGGTTCTGTGCATGTGAGTGTGCAGGTGTGTGTGTGTGTGTGTGTGTGTGTGTGTGTGTGTGTGAGTGAAGGCCAGAGCAGGATGCCTGGTCTCTTTAACCTCTTCTTTATTGCCTTGAGACAGTGTCTCATTGAGCCAGAGGTTCATTGTTTTGGGTAGGATGGTTAGCCAGCAAGCTTTCTGGGTCCAGCTGACTCCATTAGTTTTAATGGAGGTTATAGGCACACAAAATCATGCCTTGTTGTTCATATGGTTGGTTGCTGGGGAGTTGAACTCAGTCCTCATGTTCTTAGCCACTGAGCGATTTCTTCAGTCCATAGTGTAGCCTAGAAGTCTGGCTTCAAACCAGCTCTGTAGTTAAGGATGACTTTGAACTCCTGACTTTCATGTCTCCATCTCCTAAGTGCTCTTTCCACTTAATAGTCTTCATCCTCCTCCTACTGAATAGTCTCTCCCTCTGCTGATTAGACTGACTTTGAATTCATGATCCTCCTGCTTTAGCCTTCCGATCGCTAAGATTACAGTCATGTATCGCTATACCTACCTTTCTTCTTTATTTATAGTTTCACGTGAATGAACACACTTAAACATTAGATGGATTTCCGTCTGTTGTAAATTGCATAGCCATACATACTGCTTACAGTGTGTCTTTATTCCCAGCCCTGGCAGTGATTAGCACCCCTTTGTTCTCTGGTCTAATATGCTCCAAGTCAGTCTTTGTCATAGTTAGCTTCATTTGTCAAGTTGACACACTTGGAAAGAGAGAACTTCAGTTGAGGAATTGCTTTGATCAGATTGGCCTTTGGACAAGTCTATGGAGCATTTTCTTAATTGCTAATTGATACAAGAGGGCCCAGCCTACAGTGGACAGTGGGTCTGAGTCACGTAGGAAAGGTAGCTGAGCAAGGCAGCAAGCAGTCATCCTCCTGTCCTTTGATCCGCCCCATGGTCTCTCCTTCAGTTCCTGCCTCCAGGTTCTTGCCTTCAATTCCTGGCTTTGCCTCCCTTCATCATGGATCTGTAAGCTAAATTGCCATTTCCTCCCCAAATTGGTTTTGGTCAGTTTTTATTATAGCAACAGAAAATAGCTAGAATAGTCTTATATTTTTCCCCCTTCCGGAGCCAGGTTTCCTGGGAGTTCTGAGAATGTTCTCTATCAGTCTAGTCAATTGCAGCGATCAGAGCTGGGAACTGTGTGCTTTTTAGAAAGATAGCATGCATTATGGATTTATTTTAATGCAGCTATGTACTTCAGATGCAGGGCTAAGGGTTTGACCTCATCCATCTCATAGCACCTTCTCCTTTCAAAGATGCCAACAATAGATGTTCTCAGAGATGCCATGCAGTGGCTTATGTGATGTTTCCATAGCCCACACGCAACAGGCTTAGAATAACAATTCCCCACTGTTGCTACTGATTGGCAATAGGAAAGTTTATGAATTTCCCCCTGTAGTTCTCTTTGTCTTTAGGGAATATTCCACTGGCCAAATGGAATCATCCTTCTCTGCATAGGCATGCTGCTGGGGACATATACTGTTTGTTATATCTTACTATTCGTGTTAAATCTTAATTTAGTTTTTTAATTAATTAATTAATTAATTAAAATGTTTACAGTGTTCCAAAGTCAAATCTTCAAAATATGATATTCTTAACAAGCCCGGTTCTTTGAAGTCTTATACCTTCAATCCAGTTTTTACAATTCCTATATTGTCCCATCTCTATGTACAATAACTTTTCTTACTTCATGGTTTCTTTTTAGTTTATGATTTCTCGTAATGTCTATATATTAATTTTTGAAGCCCTCTGCTTGATCTCTTAAATGTTCTCTTTATTATTCTTTATTATTGTTGTGCATGTTCATGCACAAGTGTGGGTATGGGAGATTGTGGAAATGGTTGCATAACTGCAGGTGGGGGTTTCCCCCCACTTTTGTGTGCATTTTCCGTGTTCATGGGTCAGACATTTTGGAAAGTCGTAGTAATGCTGTATGGCATATAACTTCATGTGTAGGTCTTTGCTTATGTTTGCCAGCCTCATACTGTGCATTTGAACTGGAGCTCCCACCATCTGCCATCAGAGGATTCACTGTGGGTGACAGCACAGTGGGATGTGTGACAACTCGGAACTCTGAAGCTGAAAGTGGGGTGGGTCTCTGAGCCTCCCGTGGAATAAATATCTGTCCAGCAGTATTATTCTTCCTTTTCCTAGATCCGAGGCCACCATGTGGCCCAGTTGGACCCTCTGGGCATCCTAGATGCAGACCTGGATTCCTTTGTGCCCTCAGACTTGATCACAACCATTGATAAATTGGGTAAGAGTTAGGATCCTTCCCTGTCACCCTGGCAGTGTCATGCTAGCTGGTGCCTGTAGCCCAGTGAGGAGTTTGCAGGGCTTGGAGCCTAGCCTGAGCCTCTGTCTGTGTGACTCTTGCTCTTGGATCCATTTTCTACTCACTATACAGTGTCCCCAAGATGCTATACAGTGTTGCAAGAGGTATGTGTTCCCACCTGGACTGGGGTTTACCACTTGTCCAAACCCACTCACGGCAGCAGGTGGGGCAGATTCTTCCCTCTCTCCACTGATGAGCGTTCAGGGTTTCCAGACAGGTCTCAGGGTGGATGCAGTGGGTACTGCTGAGATGCTCTTCATCTCCCAGCCCAACCTCAGTCTTTCTTTTTCTACTGCCTTGGGCTCTTTCCAGCCTTCTATGACCTGCAGGAGGCTGATCTGGATAAGGAGTTCCGGCTGCCCACCACTACTTTCATCGGCGGCTCGGAGAACACACTCTCTCTTCGAGAGATCATACGTCGCCTGGAGGTGAGCCCAGGAAGGCGTGCGTGTCTGGCTTAGCTCTGGAGCTCTTGAGCATGAGCGGAGGGAGGGAGGGAGGGAGAGAGGGAGGGAGGGAGGGAGGGAGGGAGGGAGGGAGGGAGGGAGGGTACTTCCTTTTCAGTCTCAGACTCTGGGGCTATCACCCCTCCCACCCGTTCCTCATAGACTCTCCACCTGTCCCTCTTAGAGCACCTACTGCCAGCATATCGGCCTGGAGTTCATGTTTATCAATGATGTGGAGCAGTGCCAGTGGATCAGACAGAAATTTGAAACTCCTGGTGTGATGCAATTTTCCATCGAGGAGAAGCGAACCCTGCTGGCTAGGCTGGTGCGCTCCATGAGGTCAGCACTACCTGACGGACAGTCTGCATGGCTGGAGGGCCATGCTTGGTACCCATGGCAGGGAAACCAGAAGGGCCTAGCAAGGGAAGGCAGACTGACTTCGTCCCACTGCCGGATGCCTGCAGAAGCCCTTAGGCAAAACATCAGGACCATATGCTCAGTTAATGTGACCATCAGAGCCACATAGGTGGGAGGGGATGGGACTGAAGAGAAACACTGCAGTGGAGGTCGCACTGGGCATGGGCAGAAGTGACAGCTATAGGAATGACGTGACAGAATACTGTTCCCGGCATGGGGTGTGTGATGGCACCCCTGCCAGGGGCAGTGCAATGCTCCCTACTGATGCCTTGGAGGAGGGGACGTCTAGAGCTGCAGGGGCCTGGAGGTGTACCAGGTTTGGCTGCTGGGTGCTGAGTGACTTTTTGAGAAGTGAGGTGTGAGCTCAACTTAGGCGTTGGCGGGTAGAGGTGCTTGAGGCTTGCAGGACGGTGGTGGGGCGGAAGTACTGAAGGATGGCCTCTTAGGGAGCTTGACTGTGGAGAGGAGAGAGTGGTATCATGGAGTGGGTGGCAGCTAAGGTTTTGGGAGGATTCCCAAGGTAACCTGCCTTGTGCTTTTCGTTAGGTGAGTATGACATGGTATCCAGGCTGGGTCCTGGATTAAACAGGACGGAGGTGACTTTGTCCTGTGTCCTGGGCATTTAGCTCCCAGTGCTTGTGAAAAGCCCCTAACCTTGTCCCTTTGTACCCCTTCCTTCCCCTTCCCTTTCCCCAAACAGGTTTGAAGACTTCCTGGCCAGGAAGTGGTCTTCGGAGAAGAGGTTTGGCCTGGAAGGCTGTGAGGTCATGATCCCTGCTCTCAAGACCATTATTGACAAGTCTAGTGAGATGGGGATTGAGAATGTCATCCTGGGGATGCCACACAGGTAGGGCCACTGAGTCCCCTCACCACGGTGCTTGCTGTGAGGAAAAGGGAGGTGGCAGTCAGAGTGAGGGGCATTGGTGGGATTTGAGGTAAAAAAAGCAAGGAACTTGATAGGTTCTCAGGGCCCCTGGTCTGGCCTGTTCTTTACAGCAAGAGCCAGATACTTGGCCAAAGCCACATGCAGCCAGGGCCCAATCAGATTCTCTGGTCACGTTTCTGCTTTCTCTAGGAAGGGCAGGAGCTCAGACTATGGGACATACTGTGTTCAAATCCTGTAGATAAGGAGACGTCAAGGGTGTGTGTTAGGGGGGTGTGAGTAGATGGCCCTGAGTGGGCATTCCTTGGACATTAGGTCTCTAGAGGTGGGTGCACAGTCTGTTTCCCGGCTTAAGATGACTGTGTTGCCCTTGATGAAGAGTTTGAATTTTCATTCGCCAGCAGTCTGTTGGATAAAGCCCTGTTGTGATCTAGAAAGCTGGTTGTGGTTGGGCTAGCATAGGACTGTAATGTCTAATGGACTCTAGATGTGTGGTGTGGACAGTTTCTGTTTTGGCAGGTCTTCCAGGAGTCTGAGGTTTGTCTGTCATGGTCCTTTGAGGGATCTGGAAATGCCCAGTGTCTGGTAGGAGGTTAGGCAGAGCTGTCCCAGTAGCCATGGAGGCATGGAACACATGGCTATTAGACCAGCAGGAGAAGATGACACCTGGAAGACAGAGATGGCCCAGACATCTGGGTGGACATTTGCCTGCAGGGCTCTTTGATCAGAGGGGCCCTGCTGGGTTAGTTCAGGCTTCCATGGCATGAATGGTAACCTTAGGGCTATGAAGGGCTTTTCTCAGAGCAGCTGAGGAATGTTCTTTGTTCCTGGGTGTCTGTGGGGGCAGGTGTGTGGAGGGAACTGACCAGGAAGAGGCTTTCCCTTCCTGTGTGGAGCTGGGAGTCAGGCTTAGGGTCACTGTCACCCTGAAGCTAATGGGCTCTGAAGGGAATTTCTTGAGTCACTTAGTGTTCCTATCAGGCTGGTGCCCACCCTGCAGTAAGTACCTTGAATAGTGAGTTCAGGCTGGGCTGAAGAATCTGGTCCATGGATGCCTATTCTTTCTGTATTTTCCCCTATCTGAGTCCCTTCAGCCCCATCCTGCTCAAAGCTGCTGCTGGCTGGGCTGGAGGGGCATGTGAGCCTTAGCATGCTAGTTTCAGTATGCAGGAGGTGCCTATGTAATGGTAGGGTCTTTGGGGCATTCTATAGGTGACTTGGTGGCTTTCTGCCCCTCCACAAGGGCTTTCTAAATTGTTGATGTCCAGAGAGTCTGCCTAAAGGAAGCTGACAAACTAGAACTACTATAGGGCCTATTATATCGAGACAAGATGGGAGGATTGGGCTTTACTTGGGCTCCAGCAGGAAGGGTTCTGATAGGTTCCATGGCAGGTAGGGGGAATGACTGTACTTGGCCAATGTAGGAAGGTGATTATAGTGTCAGGTGATAGCCTTGAACATTCTGGTCCTCAGGGGCAGGCTGAATGTGCTGGCTAACGTGATCCGAAAGGACCTGGAACAGATCTTCTGTCAGTTTGATCCCAAGCTGGAAGCAGCAGATGAGGTGGGTGCCACACACTGTTCTTGGGGTACCCCAGAGGGCCTGGTGTTTGGGAGGTAGGCTGGGAGAGTTTGGGACTTGAACTTTCAGGCTGATAGACACGGAAAGAGTCCCAGGGGCTGGGATGCTTGCATCAGGTCCCTAAGGCTTTGGGAAGTAGGTGCCTCAGTGGATCTTCCATGCCAAACTTACTATTTCCAGTTAGAAAAACTGAGGCCCAGAGAGGTACAGGGGTTTCCCCGAAGTTTCTCTGTTAAGATTTTGTAGCTGAGCCTTTGTGTCCACAGTCCTTTTATCAGCCTCAAGTGACTTCTTGGCTCCAGAGAGGCATGGGTGGACCGAGGGCTTCCTGTGCCCTCGGCCCACCGGCCACAGCTGGTTTCCACCCTGTGGCTTGCATGCCACTGAGGCTCTTAGCCATGCCTAACCCTCAGCCCTACTGCCTGCCTTCCTGGCCTTTGCTTCATTCAAGTCTCTAGCTGAATTTCCTGACCTGGACATTTTGTCTGTTCTCTCTTCTGTATCCCTTTGCTCTGTCTCTTCTCTTTCCTTTTTCATTCTCCTCCTCCCATTGTGTGTGTGTGTGTGTGTGTGGTCTATGTCAGTGTGTGTCTGCATCTTTGTATGTGTTTGTATGTTTACATCTGTGTGTCTGTGTGTAACCCCATGTGTTCATCAATGTCTGCATGTTCATCTGTTTTCCTTTTGAGAGGGAGGAAGGAACTTTGTCTCTGAAGCCCTTACCACCCAGCACAGGTGTTTAGTTGGTTAAAGAAACTGGTCCAAGAGCACCTGACACATGGTGCCAGAGCAGGCCTGGTGCCCACATGGCTGGCTTCCAGCCCAGGATCTTCCTGCATCCTGTTCAGCCGCCTTCACACCTGTAAGCCTCTGATTGTTCCTCAGTAGAATAGTCACAAAGGGCCCTGCCCGAGAAGGGTGTGAGGAAGTGAAGAGAGGATTTGGGGGAAAGAAAACTGAAATTTTTATCTGAGTAGCACTTTTTTTAAAGATTTTTTTTTTTAAAAAAAATGTAAGTATTGTTGAAAGGAAAAAATATAATTTGAAAAAGAAATGGGACATTATTTAAAGAAAATTTAAAACACTTTCTCCATGATACTTCATCCCTGTGGTGTGTCTGTGTATACTTGCCTGCATTTGTGGTGAGGTGTGTTCTCTGCAGACACATATATTTGTCCAGGAGCCATGAGAACAGCTTGGGGCACTGTAGGTATCTGGTGGTTTCTCTCACCACGTTGCCTCTGTTCCATGCCAGCCTGTAACGAGATTGGCTTGTTGGCTTCTTGCAGCTGCAGTGTTCTGTGTCAGGAATCTGCCTGCTGTAGTGAGCACATGACCACAGCTGTTAGGTGGTGCCTGAGAAGAGCAGGAGCCTGGGCAAGGAGCAGACACCATGGAGCCTCCCCTGGGCCCACACACAGCACATACGGCCCACAGCTGTTACCCTTTCTCTGTTGGTTTTTCCTTTGCCAATTGGATGGGTGAAAAATTATTTAATTTTAACACTTTAAAATGAATCAACTAGTTTGAATCTCTGTGGTTCTTGTTCTATAAAATCCCCTTCATAGCTTTTGTTTATTTTCTTGAGACTTTGGGATTTGACTTTACTAATTACAAAGCCACTTTGCATATTGAGAGCAATTAGCTCTTTCCCTGCATTTGACATACCAGCTTGTTTTCCCCCTTGGTACTGTGCCTGGATTTTCTTCCCCTTGCTAATGGAAGATTTGTCCTGGCTTAGCTATCTTACCACATAGGGACTTTATATATTGTTTAGAAAGTACGCTTTCTCTACTCCTGGATCCTAAAATATCCTCTAAAGCATATGCATTTGATTTCATTGGTGTGAGGAGTAAGGTACCAGTGAGCTCTGGTACGTTCTAAGAAGCCTGTCAAGCTGCCTCAGCATGGTCATGAGATGTCCTTCATTCCACACTGGTGGTGGTATGTTCATTGTATCCCACCCTTACCCTCAGGGCTCTGGTGATGTCAAATACCATCTGGGCATGTACCATGAGAGGATCAACCGTGTCACCAACAGGAACATCACACTGTCACTGGTAGCCAACCCTTCCCATCTAGAAGCTGTGGACCCTGTGGTACAGGGGAAAACGAAGGCAGAGCAGTTCTACCGTGGGGATGCCCAGGGTAGGAAGGTGAGTTTTTCTGGGTCCATAAAGTGGCACCTGAAAATCAGACTTTGAGAACAAGGCTCTGAGAAACTAGATCCTGGAGACATAGATCCTGGATCTTGATGGAAGAGGAAACAGGGTGGGCTTCATAGGCTGAGATACAGGATCCTGGTTGTTTATACCCTGCCATTCAGGTCATGTCCATCCTGGTCCATGGGGATGCTGCCTTTGCTGGCCAGGGTGTCGTCTATGAGACCTTCCATCTGAGTGACCTGCCTTCCTATACCACCAACGGCACAGTTCATGTTGTGGTCAACAACCAGGTAAGGGTATCGGCTCCATGCCAGGCTGCACGCCCGTTCCTACAAGTCTAGGCTGTGGGTTGGTGGGAAGTGTGAAGAAGCTTTGGTGGTGGTGTTCATACCTCTGCCCTGCAGCTTCCCAGCACATGTGACTTCAGGTAGAGAACCCATTCCTTAGCCCAGCATGAAACCTCAGGCAGCGAACCGGACTCCAGCCTTGTATCCTGGTCTGAGAAACTGGTAGCTACATAACATATATGTACTGGACACACATCTATATACATTTACAGACAGTTTTGTAACTGCTGGAGGTTATACATCCATAGGCTTCATTGACTATGGATCCAAAATATTCAGGTGCGGTGGTACCTGCCATTCCAGCTGGTACTTCATAGAAAGTTCATGAACAGTTTGAGCTGTATGTTGAGATTGTCTCAGAAAATCCAGGGAGGAGCCGTGCCTGGCATATGTAAGCCCTGGGTTTGAGCCACACATCACACATAAAAAAGTAACCAGGGAAAAACAAGCAGTAACCTGTACAGAACATTAGCAGGCTTTTTTTTTCTTGTTCTCTAAAGTGCATAATATAGTGACTATTTACATATGGTCTGCATTATATTATGTATATGATTAAAGGCGTAGAGACAGATGTGGCTTCTATGCAAATACTGTAGAATTTTGTATCTAGGACTGAGGTCCTGAAAAAATTCTCAGAGGCACCTAGAGACGCCCGTATGTATCGGCACAGAGGACAGCACAGTGGCTGGCTGTGTAGCTGTAGGTGACCTTGAGCTCCCCTGAGCACGTTGGTCTTAGTTGGTAGTCATGTTCCTTCCTTCCGGGCAGCAGTCTCATACAGCTAGAAGCCCCGTGTTCTCTGCCTCATTTGCAGCAGCATTTAATCTTTCTC
Source organism: Grammomys surdaster (assembly GCF_004785775.1). Taxonomy (NCBI): domain Eukaryota; kingdom Metazoa; phylum Chordata; class Mammalia; order Rodentia; family Muridae; genus Grammomys; species Grammomys surdaster. Next base: position 442,786 of record NW_021620506.1, on the reverse strand, counting down.
GAGTTTTGCTGGGGGCAGGACTTTAATGAGACTTCCTTATAGATGAGGACAATGAGGTTGGGACCCGGAACATCTTGCCCAAAGCTCTGCAGTCACTCTGATGGATCAGATTCCCCCAGGCCTGTGTACCTGTGCAGCACAGGGGCTGGTAGAAAAGCGGGACAGCCTCCCTGCTGCAGCCGCTGCCACCCGTAGCAACTGCTGTCATAGCTGGTCAAGGACTCATTGACTGTCACCCTTCATGTCCTCTGTATGTCCTGGGTACCTTGATAACACCCCACAAACTAACCCCCAACTCCCTGATTTGCGTATCACCGTATGTCTAGCCTAAAGTAAGCAGGAGCTCTGGGCACAGCAGTGTATGCCTGTAGTTCCAACCACTCTAGAGCCTAGGATAGGAGGCTTACTGGAGTCTGCACCTAGTGAAATCCTGTCTCAGGAAAGAATACACAGCACATCTGGCTTCTCCTGCTCTCACAGATTGGCTTTACCACAGATCCTCGAATGGCTCGCTCCTCACCTTACCCCACTGATGTGGCACGGGTGGTCAATGCGCCCATCTTCCATGTGAACGCGGATGACCCGGAGGCCGTGATCTATGTGTGCAGTGTGGCAGCTGAGTGGAGGAACACCTTCAACAAAGATGTTGTTGTAGACCTGGTGGGTCTAGGGCACTGACTGAGGCCAGGGCAGGGGTGGAGTAGACAGCTTATTCCTGCTATGCTGGGTATGATGGGTGCATTTGTGCATGCTGGAGCCAAGGATGGAGTGAGTAGCCCTTTCCTGACTTGCCAAGAAAATCTGGTGTGTTTGAGGATGCTGGTACCAGAGCAGGCTTAGTAGCCCATCCTTGCTGGTAGCTAACAAACCAGGTGATTTTGAGGTATGAGGGCTCTTTTCTGCTGTGCTGATCAAGCTTGGCATATTTGAGGGTGCTGGGGCCATGCTGCTGGTCCATCTTCATGTGTGGTTAGGGCTTCAGTCATATCTTCAGATTGAGGGTTAGATGCTTTTAGACTGAGGGTTGGTGTCACCAAGAACCAATCATCTGTGCAAAGGCCTGGGCATGGAGCATTCACTCAATGACAGGTGAGAACAGGACCTTTGGAATGCTTCGGATTGGACCCCGGCCTGCGTGTGCACTATGCACTGTAGTGGGGGGGACTGAACCCCTGGCTGCCCGTGCAGGTCTGCTACCGCCGGCGTGGTCACAATGAGATGGATGAACCCATGTTCACGCAGCCGCTCATGTACAAGCAGATCCACAAGCAGGTGCCCGTGCTGAAGAAGTACGCAGACAAGCTCATTGCTGAGGGCACAGTCACTCTACAGGAGTTTGAGGTAGGTAGGCGGGACCTGTGGGCACAAACCTCAGATGGGCAGAATGGGAACATGGGACAGCTGCAGATGCCATCAGCCCAGTGCTAGACAGCGAAGGTTTAAAGGAGTAGCTGATGTTCCTTGTCTCCAAAAGTCTCTGGTTTTAACAGGACACAGGAATTTAGGGCATGAGTACACATGGGTGTGCAGTGTGACCTGGGACAAGCCAAGTTTCAGGCAGGAAAGGGATCTTTCTGTAGGGATGTCCTGTAAGGATTCTCTTAAAAGGTATTATTATATTGGGATCATGCCTAAAATTGTTATAAACATGTTATTTCTTCTCCTTTATGGTAGAACCTCTGAAAACAAGGTGAGAGTCTCGCCTCCCTGGCTCTCCTTCCGTAGCATACTCTGGGCTCCTCAGGCTTTGGAGTACCTGTCCAGGACCACTCTGAACTCTGAGATCTAGGCCTCTGACCATGGCATCCCTATGAGCCAAGAAATAGAGAGTTCTAGAACCTGGTGATGGAGACCAGGGCTTTACGTCTGGCCTGACTGGCCCTCTTGGATGCCTAATATTCTGTTAACATCTTCCTCTCACTTTCAGGAAGAAATTGCCAAATATGACCGTATCTGCGAGGAGGCATATGGCAGGTCCAAGGATAAAAAGATCCTGCATATAAAACACTGGCTGGATTCCCCCTGGCCTGGTGAGTGAGGCACATGCAGCTCAGTGATCCCCTTGAGCCTCCTTTGGGCATTGGTGCAGGAAAAGGACTGTGGTGGCTCTGGAGAGCAGCCAATGCAGAGCTAGAAGGCGAGGCTTGTGCCTGGCATGCAGGAGTGAGCCATTCTGCAGATGGAGGTGGGCCAGTGTGGAGGAGGTGGCATTAGAGCACTGTGCCTTGCCAGGGACTGGAGTGGGTGGTATTGGGGGTGTCTACCACGAGGGGCCCTCTGGTGGGGCCAAGATGGGTCAGCTGTGACCTCAGGGTCCTGGGGAGTATTAGGGCGGGTGTAGGAGCTATGGCTGTGGCTTCTAATCTGTGGCAGATCCCAAAGGTATACACTGTTGTCTCTGGAGGTAAGGAATTGCATCCTTCCTATCCTGGGTCAAAGTCCCCTCACCTCACCACCAGAGTATGAATGGAGTCTGTCCCCTCAGGCTTCTTCAATGTGGATGGGGAGCCCAAGAGCATGACATGCCCTACAACCGGCATCCCTGAGGACATGTTGACCCACATTGGCAATGTGGCCAGCTCTGTGCCCCTGGAGGACTTTAAGATCCACACAGGTAAGGCTGCTGTGCAAGTTCCAACATGGTTACTTTCAGAAGTGACACTATATCCCTCAGGGAGATTTGCTGGAATACCAAGGGAGAACAAAGGTTGTGGCATGTCCATGGGTTGCTTCTTGGTCTCCTGGTCTGGCTCTCAGAGCATCATATGGGCCCCTTCCCATGTTACTAGTGAAGATGGAGAGTTAGGCATTTGTGGATCCCACATTCCAGCTGGGTGCCAGGGTGAGGTCTTAGATTGGTACCTTGAATCTGCCAAAGACAGCCTCTAGGGTACTCCTGGGCCATTTAGGGGAACAGGGAAGTAGGGGAAGAATTCTGCTGGCAAGGAGGACATGGGTGTGCCACTAGCTCAGGCTCATGCCAGAAGGTAGCCCCATGAGTTCCTGGTCTGTGAGTCTGGCTGGTAGTAGGTGGTCACTGACTGTAGCTCCTTAGCTGTACCCACTGTTTCTATTTGAGAAGCTTGAGGCCTCACGGCTATGCTAAGATGTCTGTATCTTCTCTAGATAGCTTCTGGGAATGCAACTCTGACAGTACGCATGAGGTACCCACTGATGGCACCCAGGCTTAGAGCTGTATTCTGTACACATTGCAAGGGTCTTTCTGGGTGTATGGTGTTTGTTAGCTTAGTCTTCTCTTCTGGAGAACAGGGACAGTCCTCCATGGAAGTGTCATAGAGAATTCTGACCCAGTATATTACCATTTTCTCCTTTGGAGAGGAAGCTCAGGTCAGCCCTGGTCTGGCTACAGGCTAGGGAGGAGAGTCTGAGGGGACCACCCACAGCTTTTGCTTTCTCACTGAGCATTCACCCCATGGCTCTGGTGCTTCAGCCATCCAGGCCTGAGGCTGAACCGTGTTCCTCACAGGCCTCTCTCGAATCCTGCGTGGCCGTGCAGACATGACCAAGAAGCGCACAGTGGACTGGGCATTGGCAGAGTACATGGCCTTTGGTTCACTGCTGAAAGAGGGCATCCATGTGCGGCTCAGTGGCCAAGATGTGGAGAGGGGCACATTCAGGTGAGGCTGAGGCAGGCTGGGCCCTGGGCCCTTGAGCGCTGGTCTTGTCTTCATTGAGCCCATGGATCTCATAACTCAACAAAACACAGGCATCCCAGGGTTAGCCTTAGAGATTTGAAGTAGACCTGACTCCCCCTCTCTAGGAACTCCCTGGGGGGACATTTGTCTGGCTAAATCCATAGTCAGGGCCAAGTTTTCATATGATCCCTTTCCTGACGCTGACATGCTGAACTGACTGGCTGTCCCAAGCTGGTAGTCATTTGTGGCCCTCAGGAGCCTTTATTTCTGTAACCGGTAACCTGCATCAGCCTGGAGTTCCCGCCTTGCTGCATGAGTTTTGGGATCTGAGTGAGGACTCATATTTCTTCTAGGTTGGGGCCCTGAATATTCAGTCTTGGCTCAATGTCATGTTCATTGGCGTTTAGGACCACAAGCCATTTTTCCATTCCTGGAGCTCATTTCTGCCAGCCTTACTTCAGCTTGGATCCAGGCAGCCGTCAGCTGCATCCTGAACTGCATGCCAGTCTTTGTTGGGCTTGGGCCTCAACCCAGTGGCTCTCAACCCAGTGGCTCAAGGCCTTACTCTTTAATCTTGGGGTCTCTTCCCAGTGCTTCCCAACTCCTCTGAGCATGGACAGGGCAGGTGTGGTGGTTGAGATTGTAGGACATATAGGAGATTCTACCTTGAAGATGTGGCTGCTGGGGTCTCAAGAGACACCCTGCTTCTGGGATGCTGGCGAGGCAGGTCTTACTGGTTCCCTCTGTGGCTGAGAAGCTGAGGCAAGAGACGTTGTTGCTTTCAGATCTAGGCCTGGCACCTTTAGTGTACTGTGTGGGTGGCCAGCAGGCAGGGAGCAGGGCTGGTAAGACACTTCGGGAAGGAACATGTTGCTGGGTAACCTTCTTGGTGTGGCCATTTCGTAGGCCCTTAGAGGCATTTTGGGACACAACAAGACCTACCTACCTGCTGCTGCCCATGTGACCGCCTCCTTGCTCTTGCCCCTATCCTGATTTCTCTGTCCCCAGCCATCGGCACCATGTTCTTCATGACCAGGAAGTTGACCGGAGAACGTGTGTCCCAATGAATCACCTGTGGCCTGACCAAGCCCCCTACACTGTGTGCAATAGCTCCCTCTCAGAGTATGGAGTTCTAGGTGGGTGGGGAGCTCACTGGGATGCCTCAGGGTCTGGGAGGGCAGGCACTCTCTGAGATAGGGGTGGAAGACAGAGATCCTAGGATGGTCCTGAGGAACTGTGGTTGGACAGTTTTTTTCCAGAGACATTTGGGAGATGAAATCATGTCCCACATGGTCCAATGAGCATCTCTGTTGGGGGAAAGGGATATTTGCTTTGTTTTTTTATGTTTGTTATTTTTGTTTGTTTGTTCAAGACAAAGTTTGTTTCTCTGTGTAACAGTCCTGGCTGTCCTGGAACTCACTCTGTAGACCAGGCTGACTTCAAATTCACACAGATCTACCTACCTCTGCCTCCCAAGTGCTGGGACTAAAGGTGTCCACCACCACACCCAAATTGCTTTATTTTTTATATGATACCTAAACTCTTTCCCTGGATGCCAACTACAGAGGGTCCATAAAAAAGTCCAGTAGAGTCCATAGCAGTCTGTAACTACTGATCACCTAGCAGGAAGCCTGGCCATGAACACATGGTCTTAAGCCCACCTTCTCTATCCTGCACCCCAGGAGCCCAGTGTTGAGGTTCACCTGTGACTCTATGGGGATGTGCGTCCCCTCAGCTTACCTGAAGCCAGCACACTTGCCCTTTAACTTCCTTGTCCTGGGGTTCAGCCCCACCTGTGGGAGTTGCCTATGGGCTTGTGCCTACCCTTTCTCAGGAGCTTTACACATGCTTTCAGGGGTCTTTTTGGCTGATGGTCTATGTGGTGTCCCCAAGGACCACATAAAACTGCACATGGCAACGTATGGTGTAAGAAAAGCATGCTTCCACATCCAGTAACACATATCCAGGCCTCTGAGGCCCAGCGAGCCTCTGCCTCTTCCTGATGTATTGGGAAGGTCTGCTTGGGACTGGTGGCACATACTGAGGAATTTAACTGGGCCCACTGCTACTTGGTGACAATGCACCGCGCTCTGTCTTGGTGTCCTTTGCCTAGGCTTTGAGCTGGGCTACGCCATGGCTAGCCCCAACGCCCTGGTCCTCTGGGAAGCTCAGTTTGGTGATTTCCACAACACAGCCCAGTGTATCATCGACCAGTTCATCAGCACTGGCCAGGCCAAGTGGGTGCGGCACAATGGCATCGTGCTCCTGCTGCCCCATGGCATGGAAGGCATGGTGAGGGCTGGAGGCCCTTGCAGGCCTACCACAGGAGGGCAGGGTCACCCCTTGATCCCTTGAAGAGCCTTTCAGGCCCCTGGAACTTATGATCCAGACTTGTGGGCAAGGTGGGGACAGGCACAGACAGGGTTTGTCTGCCCCTTGAAGCCATCTGGGCTCAGCAAGCCTGGGATTTCTGCAGGCTCAGTCTGGGTCATGTGTACTTTCAGGGTCCAGAGCACTCCTCAGCAAGGCCAGAGAGGTTCCTGCAGATGAGCAATGACGACTCAGACGCCTACCCAGTGAGTGCTGCCTGCTGTCCCCAGGTGGGGAGTAGAGCCCAGGTGTAGAGTGCCACTGCTAGCCACCAGGTGTTCCCTGCAGGTGTTCACTGAGGACTTCGAGGTGAGCCAGCTCTACGACTGCAACTGGATTGTGGTGAACTGCTCTACACCAGCCAGCTACTTCCATGTGCTGCGCCGACAGATCCTGCTGCCCTTCCGCAAGCCTGTGAGCCGCCCTAGCCTTTGAGCATCATGACGGTGCAAGGGTTGGATGTGGGAACCCATAGATGGATAGGAGCTACTGGCAGCTGGCTTTTTACCTTCCAGCTCATTGTCTTCACACCCAAGTCTCTGCTGAGGCACCCTGATGCCAAGTCCAGCTTTGACCAGATGGTGTCCGGTATGTGTCTGATCTGGGCCGGGAGGGTCTCCTTCACTGGGGTGGTGACCTGTGAGGTTTAGTGGTTGATGTGTGGATTCTGCCCCTGGAGCTCCCTTGTCTTCTCAGCCTCTGCCTTCATTGTCCCTCCAGCAGCTCCTGTTCTGGTCCTCACCTGTGACAACATTGGGAGATTGGCACCTTGCCTAGATCAGATCATTTGGAATAAGCTCCAGGGTCCGGGGAGTTGGTGGCCTCTTACCTGTCAATAAGGGCTGGCAGATGAGACACTCGCAGAGCAGTGTCTGGTGTGCTGGATACTGAGTGCCCCTCACTCACTTTCTATCTATAGTTTCACTCATGAGCCAAATAGACATCACTGGGAGCCTGGCTGCCCTCTCCCCCACGAATCAGGGGCCAGGAAAGCACATGAAGACTTGAAGGCTGATCTGGTAGGGAGTCAGGGAGGCACAAGAATGAAGCAAACAGCAGATCTGGCTTGGCTGAGTCCTGAGTAGAGACAGGATCTAGCCAGTCAGGGCCTCAGCAGCTGGACACATGAGGGGTTTATTGTTGGTTTTTTATTTTGTTTTCATCTGTGTGTCCATCGTGGGAAGGCAGCTGTAGTAGACAGTCAGATCCACCAGTTTGACTGGCTTCCTGGGAGACTGGTAGCTCTGTCCCTACACCTGGCAGCAGCTGCCCTCTGAATTTAAGTGCCCTCAGAGGGGTGGTGATACAGGGACATCACAATAGCTCTCTGAGGAGTTTCACAGCATGTTGACTTCAGGAAGGTGAAATGGCCAGGCCTGGGAGATAGAAGCACTGCCATGGGGCTGAGAGAGGAGTGTACAGTGGCCTCCCAACAGCTCACCCGGCACACGGGGCTGAGTGCCATGAGTAATGTGGGCACACCTTGGGGATTGGTGGCAGATCTGGACCAGGATGGCTATCCTGGGCCTATCATGTTACATTCTCTGTAATATGGGGTCCTTTCTGTTCCTGTCCTCCATACCTTGAATGTGGTCCTCGAGCTCTGCCCTTGTCCACAGACCTGTCTCCCTTCTCTCTCTGATAACCTAGGGCATCATCTGTCCTTTAGTCCATCTTTGGGATCAAAAACTGTCTGATGTAATCAGCCTGACCTGAATCAGCTCAGTAGCTGGGAATAGCCCAGGGATGGTTGGGGTGCTCAGTGTCCTATTGCCCTTCTGAGTGCTGATGCCCCTGAGGTACCTGGTCCATCCTTTAGGAACTAGCTTCCAGCGGCTGATTCCAGAAGATGGCCCTGCAGCATATTCTCCTGAGCAGGTACAGCGGCTCATCTTCTGCACGGGAAAGGTGTACTATGACCTGGTAAAGGAGCGCAGCAGCCAGGGCCTGGAGAAGCAAGTGGCCATCACACGCCTAGAGCAGGTTTGCTGAGTGTCTTGCCACTGTAGTGATAGATAAGGTCCACTCACCAGCCCCTGCTCTGTGGTGTGTGGGTATGACTAACTGAGCACAGAGCAGGCCCTGTACATGTCCCTCCTCGACTATGCCTTTGTATCTCTACCTCCCCAGATCTCTCCATTCCCTTTTGACCTGATCATGCGGGAGGCAGAGAAGTACTCGGGAGCTGAGCTGGTGTGGTGTCAGGAAGAACATAAGAACATGGGTTATTACGACTACATCAGTCCACGCTTCATGACTCTCCTGGGCCACTCCCGGCCCATATGGTACTGGGCTAGAGAGCTCAATATCTACCTCCCACCTCTGCTAGCCTGCACTGACTCTTGATCCTGGCAATCCATACTAGGTTTTCCTGCCTTATTGGCAGTGCCACCGAGAACTAGCCTTCTCTGGCAAGCATTTGAATCTCTACAGGTTCTGAGCTCTCGGTCAGCATATCAGAGTTGGGGGGGATTCCCAGTGGGACCTTCAAGGATAGTAAGCCTAAGGATTCTGCAGCCAGGATCAAATTTCAAATTCCTGTGTGACTCGGATCTCCTCCTTTTAGTCTTAGACCCTAGCCTTGGCACTGACTCCTGTCTGTGAAAACAAGGATAGTATTAGCAGTGTGTGCGGGCAAGCTTCCCAAGGTGCCTTGTGGGTAGTAGCCCTACTGGTGCTCAGTGTGGGCATCTTTGCCTTTGTGAGGATGGTGACAGGGATGAGAAATGTGGGAAAAGCCAAAAGTCTGTGGGCTGAGGCATGATTGTTGTCTCCATGGTCACAGAGTGGGCAATTTCTGTGTCCTGTGGCTGGGTAGCTGAATTTGGTGTGGGCCCACAGTGCAAGTACCTCTAAGTAAAGGACTACCCAGGCAGGCAGTCTTCTTCATGTGTGACAGTACCAGCCCTTCCCTGAGCTGACTCTCCTCCTCCAGGTATGTTGGCCGGGACCCAGCAGCCGCACCAGCCACTGGAAATAAGAACGCCCACTTGGTGTCACTGAGGAAGTTTCTGGATACTGCCTTCAACCTGAAGGCCTTCGAGGGCAAGACGTTTTAGAATGAGGCCACATGTGCTCAGATCTTGCTGAGGGAGGCTATCTGGAAACTCTAGGGCCCCAGATGAACCACATTCATGTAGCAGTTGGGACCAAAGAGTAGCACTGCTGGCTTTGGTCTCTGTTATTTCAGAGTTGGTCAGGACCAAGGCTTAGCCTTCCTCAGATGGAGGGAGCGTAGATGTGGTGTCTCGTCAGCCTTGCTAACCTTTTATTTTTTTTGGTGGTGGTTTCTTTAGCTTTACTGGTCATATCCCTAGACAGCTACTGGAGCTGTGTGGGATCGTTCCCATCCTGGAAGACTTAGTTACTGATCACCCTGTTGTAGCCATCTTGTCTGTAGATCCAGAGATACTCTCTGTTGTGCTCTTCGAAGTAGAGAGTTCAGCAGTAACAGCAGGTGAAGCTCAGCCACACCGGCAGATGCAGTGAAATGCAGCACATGTGTGAACCAAAGTAGAAGACCAAAGCACAGAGGAATAAAGACATGCCTGAGAAAGCCCTGTTGTTCTTTCCTACCACGGAGACGGGAGAGGGGTGGTTGGGAGAAGAACAAACCCATAGAGACTATGTCTGTTCAACAGATTCTCCCTTGAGCCGCAGGCAGGGGTGTCCTGCTTCTCCCTTGCTGACTCTGTACCTGCTAAAATGCTGGGGGAGCATGGTTACCACATCATCCCTGCAGAAGGCACTGAGGGGCATACCTAAGACTAGAGAGAAAGATGAATATACCCAAGAGACTACAAGAGGAATAAAATAAATGATACTCAGCAGGGGAGAACTAAGAAGTACTCAAATGCCACAAATCAACAAAGAAAACGACAGGAATCAATATACACCTTTCAGAAATACTGTAATATTAAATGATTTTGCTTCTCTCATCAAAAGATAAGGAAATAGCATATTGAATTAAAAAACGTATCTTTTTTTTTGTAATTTCTGCCTCCAAGAAACACATCTCACTATCACTAGGATAAAATGATGGACAGTAATATTCTATGCAAGTGGTCTCAGGAACAGGCAGCATTGCTATCTCAATTTCTGACAAAATAGACTTGTCAGAAGAGATAGAGACACTTCATGCTGATCAAAGAAATAGTTCATCAGGGGGAAATTAAATACATAGGCTCACCCAGTTTCATAAAAAAAAATGCTGTAATATTTAAAGTCACAAATTAATCCTAACAGCAATACAATACCTCATATACTAGATGACTGGAAAAAATGAATATAGAAGCATTAGAATCAAAATTATATCATAGATCAAATGGACTTAACAGACATCTACAGAACATTCCACCTAGCCACCAAAGAATCTGCCCTCTCATCAGCATGTGGAGCCATCTAAAATAGATCACATATTAGGACACAAACCAAATCTCAATTAGTGCAGGAAAATTAATGCCCTGCATCCTATCTGACCATAGTGGGGTAAAGACATAAAACAGCAAGAGAAACTATAGAAACTATAGAAAATTACAAACGTATGGAGAGTAAACAACATACTATTAAATGACGTGTAAGTTATTGAAGAAGAAATGAAAATGAAGACATGAAAGCCCTAGAACTGAATGAAAGGAATAGTTAGGAAAATCTGGGATACAGCAAAGGCAGCGGCGGGGCTAAGTTTATAACGAAGTATCCACATAAAACAAAACAAAACCAGTATCCACATAAAACAAAATGAAAATCAGGCGTGGGTGGTGCACGCCTTTAATCCCAGCACCTGGGAGTCGGAGACTCGGGTGGTCTCTTGAGTTCTAGGACAGCCTGGTCTACAAGGAGAACCCCTGTCTTGAAAAAAAAAAAAAAAACCTTCATGATGGATGCACCTTAAGGCAATGGAGGTGGGGAAAAGGAAGACCAGGGCAGAAATTAATGAAACGAAATAGGAAAAGGGTACAATTAATTAAGAAAGCAATTAATTGATTCTTAGAGAAATGAGATTGGCAAATAAAAGAAATACCCAAATTAATACAATCAGAGATGAATAGGGATATATAAGGAAACACAGAGACTTGTAAAGACTTACCTTAAAGTTTTATATGCCACCAGCTAAACTAGAAAGGCAAGGAGAAACATGGATTTCTAGGTGATTATGATCTAATAAAGCAGTATGAAGTACATCATTAAAACAAACCTATAACAAGCAATAGAGTAGAAGGAAAAAAATCCCTCAAATAAAAAAATGTCTAGTTCTGCCACGATCTCCATAGGCTCAAGGGTAAGAGGGGAATGAAAAAAGGACAGACACACGGAAAAGCTGGGATGTGGTGTGTGCTGTGCTCACTCTTACAGAGGGCACGAACGCAGCGGCAATCCAGAAACAAAACACTTCTGAATCAAGAAGGTGGGGTTATGGTAAACAGCTGGGTGAGGGGGTGGGGTATGGTAAACAGCTGAGTGAGGGGTGGGGTTATGGTAAACAGCTGAGTGAGGGGTGGGATTATGGTAAACAGCTGAGTGAGGGTGGGGTTATGGTAAACAGCTGAGTGAGGGTGGGGTTATGGTAAACAGCTGAGTGAGGGTGGGGTTATGGTAAACAGCTGGGTGAGGGGGTGGGGTTATGGTAAACAGCTGAGTGAAGGTGGGGTTATGGTAAACAGCTGAGTGAGGTGGGTGGGTGTGGTAAACAAATGAATGAGTAGGTGGAGGAGCAGTTTCAGGTTGTAGTCATACTAGAGAGGGAAGCTGTAGTTTACAGTTTCTGTACACACTGTGAACATTTGCACTTGGACCAGAGGAAGGCTTTGCTATGCCTCTGAGCCTTACTTGGGGAAGGCTTTGCCACTCCCACAGGTCAGAGTCATTGGGGGTCTTTGATATGGCTATGCCATGTCAAAAATACACAGTGACTCAGAGCTACCTCCCCTCCTCCACATAGGTCATCTGAGAGCCGAGTGCAAAATTCTACCAGACTTTTAAAGAAGATCACAGTACTTTGGTTATTCTGTAAATAGAAAGGGACCACTTCTTAAATTCTTCTTATGAAGCTCTTAGTACCCTGCTACCCAAGCAAATAAGAATTGTAGGCTGACCTCCCCGTATGGACACAGATGCAAACATCCTCAATAAAATATTTGCAAACCTAATTCAAGAACACATCAAATAGATCATTCATCAAGATGGTTTCATTTCGGACATACAGGAATGTTCAATATAACCAGATCATATAATTCATCACATAAGAGGCCTTGTGTTGAAAACTTCACTACACCTGGAATCAACTAAAACCCAAGCTTCTGGGCATGCCTGTGGGGCATTTTCTTGGTTAGATCCACCCTAAATCTGGGCCACGCCTACTGCTAGCAGCTCACATGAAAGGAAATGGACGATGGAAGCTTTTTGCTTTTTGCCTGCTTCCCTCACGCTCACTGCGAGTTTGTCTACCCTGCTGCTGAAGCATGCCTTTACTGGGAGTAGAGTCTACTTCTTTGGGATTTCAATAGAGACCAAAGACCAACTGAGACATCCAACTTCATAGACTAAACAACTGCTAGATACTTGGCCCTTCTGTCTGGAGACAGCTATTGTTGGATTAGCCAGACCACAGACTTAAAGGCATTCTAAAAATAATATATATGCATGTATATTATGTGTATCTAGTAAATCACACACACACACACACACACACACACACACACACCTTTGTGTTTATTCTACCAGTTCTGTTCCTCTAGAGAACCTTGTCCAACTCAAGGTTAGGAAACTACATAATCATCTCAATAGATGCCGAAAAGGCCTTTGGCAAAATCCAGCATCCCTTCATGATAAAAGTCCTGACCTTTGGGCATGAGAGCAGCATCTATAAACCCAGCTCCACAGAGAACCACTGCTGGGTCCTTGCACGGCTCCAGGGACTGACCTGACTGGACAGCGAGAGAAGGAAGACATGACAAACGCACAGATGAATGAAGAGAAACAAACACTGGTGGACTTGGGTCTCTGATGGAGAAGCCGCAGGACCTTGAAGGATCAACATGCTTACTACAAACATCGAACAGAAAGACGGGGGTTGTTTCTTACAGTTAAATCCAGGTCATAGGGTTCACGCTATAGCGTGAGTGGAGCAGGTTTACTTAATCGCCATGGGAGCAGCTCCTACAGGAGATAGGTCTTCAGGACATAAATATCCCAGGGAGAGAAAGCTATAGTGTACATTTTCCCCACACTATCAGCATTCATACTTGGATCAGGAAGGCCGGCTTTGCCATTGCTCTGAGCCTCATGCCAGGGAGAGAAGGCTTTGCCACTCCCACAGGGCTGAGGCAGTACAGTAATTAAACATAGGGGTGTCCACAGCAGGAGTATACATTGACTCAGGATATCAGTCATTCCCAACAAACCACCCAAGACTGAAGCCTGCCCTTGCAACTTCATTCCTGAAGGCCCAACCAGAGATGTGAACAGTTTTTTCAACATGACTGACCTATGAAAGCAAGGCCATTGATGGAACCAAATCTGTGACCCAGGTTTGAAGAGGTTCATACAGAGACAGGAACTACATTTGCAAGCTCATCACTAAAAGACCTCCTGTAGGTGTCCAGTAACACCAGCAACTGACCTGCAGAGGGTGGTCCACAGGTGGGAGAAGCACGTGAGACTACTCAAAGTGTAGCAGGCCACCCGAGAGCTGAATCAGGAATACCAAGCAAGTCAAAGATGGGAAGTGGGAAGCAGAACATATCCATACCCTGTACCCGACTCAGCTCCCTCCCCTCATGTTTATTTTTCCTTTCAGTGCCAACATTGCTAGCCAGCTTTGTCCTGCTCTGCTTGGAAGTTTGCACAGCACCTTCTGGTATTATGAAAGCTAGTCCTCAGGGAAGATGTTTTTGGAGCAGATCTAGCTAGTTTTCTCCAAACCCGGTGTCTGAATGCATGATTCATGGGGATAAGCCATGAGGACTTACCTTCAGCTTCTGGGAGGCACCAATGGCAGCAGCAATGGCTTCTATTGTTTTGGGAGTCTCTTGGACACCTTTGGCCAATAACTTAGAGTTATTTCTCATACTTGGTACTAGGGTTATTGTTAGATAGGATATGACTCGTGGGGGAAATATTATTATCCCATAGCTGCATTAAAACTACACATGTATATATACACAAGTACTTACATGGATTATATGTAATTTTTGTGAATATAAAGTAATATGATTCCTTTTAGCTTTTTTCAAACATCCTTAGAATTATTTATTCTATCTCCTTCCGTCCATATTGACTTCCCCTCCCAATTATATCCACACTTTTTCATTTCTCCAGTCACACGAGTGGCTTTGGAGAAAGAAGACATAGAGCGGGAAATGATGTAACTATAGTTTAATTTGAAAATGCAAATAAAAATACCAATAAAATTACCGTTAAATAAATTACATAGAATTTCTTTGAATTGATTTTTAAGTTCAATGCTATCCCAATGACAATTCCATAGATACATAAATGTCGGTATGTGTTTGTGTGTGTGTGTGTGTATATATACATATATGTTTATAATAAGTTTAACAAGTCACAAAACATAAAAAAAGAGAATCTTTTCTGTAACCCTCTCCTGCCCACATGTTCTCCTCAAGGCCATGGGGCCAAGTGATTATGGGCTGAACCCTGAACAAGGGGACAACCAGATATGCCTCCTGATAGCATGAAACATTACATACACAGCATTATTCAGCACTTAAAACTTCCAAATAAATGTATAACCTGAATCTGATCCAGCCTATAGGCTAACATCCAGTTTCTGGGAAATTCAGCAGTGGATGAATAGATTCAAGAGCATCTTAAGAAATAATCAGGCAAGGTTAGCTACCAGGGCGCTGCCAGAGATCTCACCCAGTCTACTGACAAAGGCAATGTTAAGAAAACAAGGTGCAAAGAAAGGAAATAGGAACAACTCAACAACCAATATTCGTGTGTATATACCATTTAAAAATGGGTACATTCTTCCTATGGAAAATCTGAATAAATACAGAAAGCACAGGATAAAATTAATGATTATATATAATTGTATTTACATATGTTACCTCTGGGTGTTCTTCCAAGGCCTTGAGAGGGACCCCTGGTCAATATTAAGGAAAGATCCTGTCAATAACCAGACATGATTCAGTCCCAGGAGGGCCAAGCGCCTCATCCAGCTATGGGAAGACTCTTTCCCTCTCCTTAGCACAGAGGAGAGCCATTCGTTCTGGTGGTCTCTACTTCTAACTATAAAGGTGTTTGTGTTCCTTATTTTGTAAAACTATAAAATGAAAATTCAACAATAAATCTACTATTTAAACATTTTATTCTGTGTATGTGCTATCTAAACACATGTAAAACTAAAATTTCTTTCTTTTTGTTTTTTGCTTTTTTCTTTTTGAGACAGGGTTTCTCTGGGTGTATCCCTTGTTGTTCTGGAGCTTGCCCTGTGCACCAGGCTGGCCTCAAACTCAAAGATCCACCTGCCTCTGCCTCCCAAGTGCTAGGATTAAAGGTGTACACCACCACCACTTGGCTTAAAACTAGAAGCTTTAAATATACATATATATGTATATATAGGTATATATATTCACACACACACACACACATATATATATATAACACACACACACACACACACACACACACACACACACACACATACACACATCCATGATGCTACAGAAAAGAATAAACCATATTGTCAGATCCAAAAAAAAAAAAAATCCAATTCAGAACAAATCACATAGCACCCGTGGCTCCTCTCAGCTCTTCTCACCCACCCCTTCACCTCTCCAGTCCAGTGGCTTCCCTTCCCTTCCCTTCCCTTCCCTTCCCTTCCCTTCCCTTCCCTTCCCTTCCCTTCCCTTCCCTTCCCTTC
>NW_021620506.1:414196-426771 GCF_004785775.1 Grammomys surdaster | reverse complement strand
CCCCTCCCCTCCCTTCCCTTCCTTCCTCCTATATAACTCTGCTCTCCCTTTTGTTTCTTTGATTCTTTCTGCTACTCTTGGCCTTCTGCTCTTTTGCTCTCTGTCTCTCTGTCTGTCTTTGTCTTTGTGTCTGTCTGTCTTTGTGTCTGTCTTTGTGTCTGTCTTTGTGTCTGTCTTTGTGTCTGTCTGTCTGTCTGTCTGTCTGTCTGTCTGTCTGTCTCTCTCTCTCTCTCCACCACCCCCCCCAGCATGCTGGCCAGGTTGAGTGTACTACTATCTCTCCCTGCTCTGGGCTCTCCAGATGCCTCTGACTGAAGCTCCCTCATACCTACTGTAAAATCCATAGCCTCACCTCATATCGTGGAGCGGTCATGTCCTCATTTCAATCACAGGCTAGGACAGTAACTAAGTAAATGAACAATTAGAAAAAAAAACTACAAATCATCAAGAGGACAGACAGCAACCACACCTTTCAGTAATTAACTATTGATAGTCTCAATTTCCCAATCAAAGGACAGAAATTAGCAGGTAGGATTTTTAAAACAGGATCCAGCCCAGCAGTTAAGAGCACTGGCTGCTTTTCTAGAGGACTCAGATTCAATTCCCAGTACTTACATGGTCACTAACAGCCAAAAAATAACAACAACAACAACAGCAGCAACAACAACAGATGATGATTTCAACACCCCAGTCTCACATACATTGACTTGTGTGACACTACTACTACTGCTGCTACTATAAAAGGCAGAACCATACATCACCCCAAAGATCACCTGTACCCACCACCATTGAGTCTTCTCACTATCCACTACCCCTGGCTCTGGCGACTGTTAATCCATCTCCATTCATACGGGCATGTCATTTGTCTTATGAAGAAATCACCCCCTTAGTCACCTTTTCATATCAGTGCACCCCACCCACCCTCCATTCAGCAGGAGGCCCTTACCTCTAAGAGGAACTTCGTTTCTAGAGGGTAAGTTCATTGTAATCAGTGAAGCTGAAGGCTACATGTTGGACACTGATTGTATGGAAATGTTTTCAGCTTTAAGTTGGGGTTACTGGTGTCTTATGGTTTTTTTTTATTACTGTAATAAAACACTATGACTTAAAGCAACTTAGGACATCACTTCATCTTACAGTTCAAAGTCAGAGGACATCCCTGAGGGACATCAGGGAAGGAAATCAGGGCAGAAACCTGGAGGCAGGAGCTGATGCAGAGGCCATGGAGGAGTGCTGCTTATAGGCTGGCTTTCTATGGCTTTCTTATACCACCCAAGGCCAGCAGCCCAGGGGTGACACCTCCCATAGTGGCCTGGGCTTCCCACGTCAATCATTAATTCAGAAGATGTACTACAGACTTAACTACCAGCCAGTCTTGTGGAAACATTTTCTCAACTGAGAATCCCTCTTCACAATGATTCTAGCTTGTATCAAGTTGACATAAAACGATCCAGAACACTTGTCTGTTTCCTAGTTGTCACTCAGAGACTGACTTTTATAAATGTTGTAACTTTGGTAATTAAATTCCCTGAAAGGCACAGGGTGGGGCTTCCAGTTAACAGTGGAACAGAAGTTTCTTGTATTGAGAGGAGACATGAACATTACTGGAGAGGCTGTGAATTTGGACTTCTGCTGGAGAAAGGATAGCCTAGACCTTTCTCCAGACCCTGCGAGCCTCATACAGCAGCCTGTGGCTCCCCACTGCCTTCCCCTGCATGGCAGTAAGGCACACTCAAGGTGTCTGGATCCCCACAGTGACGCCAGAGTCAGGACCGCATCTGCCACCCATGGGTAGCTGTCAGTGCTCCAGTGCTCCCATGCTGTGTCTTCTGTGCTCCAGTGCTCCCATGCTGTGTCTTCTACGCTCCAGTGCTCCCATGCTGTGTCTTCTGCACTCCAGTTCTCCCATGCTGTGTCTTCTGCGCTCCAGTGCTCCCATGCTGTGTCTTCTGCGCTCCAGTGCTCCCATGCTGTGTCTTCTGCGCTCCAGTGCTCCCATGCTGTGTCTTCTGGACCATTTACTATTTTCCCCTTTAGTCTTTTTTTCTGATCTTGGGATGTTTATCATTTTTTTTTTTTTGGAACTGGCTGTATGTTACAGGACTCCTCTCTTAAAATTCTACCTGCTTTGTGATGTCTGGGAGCAGAACACCATGCAGACATATGATGCCTTCTAGCAGAGTGTCTCAGGGTGAACTCCTTGTGGGTCACAGACATAACCTGTAGAACTTGCATGTGCAAAGTCCATAAAGCAGTGAGCAGAATGGATCAGAGCATTTTTGCTGCCAGGGCTGATGGCACATCTGCTCCATGTTTGGTTCCTGAGGTTTTCTATCTACTTTCTTTCAATTTGTCACAGCACTTCTTAGCTCAGTCATATCTTTCCTAGGGTAACTTGATTGACAGTTTTTGTAAGACAGTGGTTATTTATTTATTTATTTGCTTGCTTTTACAATTACTGGAGGGTAACCCCTAATCTACTCTTCTAACTGGTGTACCCTAGATACTTGCTGTTTCCCCAGCTGTGTGCTCACAGTCCATCTCCCTTCATGGCACCTTCCTCTCCCTCTCTTTCTTTGGTCTTTCTTCCTCCAACCAGCGCACTCTAAACCCACATGCCTCTAGTCCCTCCAGTAACTGGCTGTAGCCAATTTTATTTGACCAATAGTTCTAAATCAAGGAACAAGGATTGCACAACCAAAACTGGTAAGCAGGAGTATAGAATTCAGCATTGTAATACATAGCAATAGAGCAAACCTCCACACACTTGCAGGGAATGGTGGAAGGACCCAAGTAAAGCTGGCTGTGCCTTCTAGAAGAAGGGGATATGGGCATTGGTCAGAACACTGTCCTCTGTTGCCAGAGGCAGTATGAAGACCATGACAATACCCAGTAGTCACCAATGTTTTCAAATTTTTACTGTGTGTCTGCTCTGGTTTGGGGCCCTTCTGCCTAGCCTGGCCCCTCAGTCTCACCCACCCTGGGAGGTATGCCTCACTTGCATGCTTTTGATTAAGAGGCTGAAGGTCAGAGGGAAAAGTTACTTTCCTGGGGTCACATCCAGAGTCACCACTGTCTCTAGGGGGAGGTCTTAAGGCTCTTATGAGAACTAATAGGGGTAATCTAGAGAAACTCAGCCTGTGACTGCTCAGTGCCCGGCCATGTACATCAGTGTGGATCCAACTAGGTCTCATCTGGTGGTCTCCTTCTGTGGGGAGCGAGAGAATACAGTGAGCCAGTTTCTTTTTGAACAACTTTCCAGTGTTTTCAGAAGGAATTCTCAAAATTTGGAGGTAAGAAAGGAACTGTGTTGCCAATTATCCACCTCCACAGGCTGTTTGCACCTCTCTGTCTAGCTGAAGTGTAAAATGAAAATCCCCTGTAGTTATTTCCTTCTCAGAATGTCAGACCCAGAGAGGACTGGAAAGAACAGAGGCCAGGCTTCTGTGCTGTGGATCCTAAACACTAGGCTGTGCAGACAAAAGCAAAGAGGGGACAACGCAAGAGTCCTCCATCTCTGCTGATGACTTCACTTGTGATTTGAATCACACAGTCTAGGCTACTTTAAAAAAAATGGGGTGACCAGGTGTGGTGCTGCATGCCTTTAATCCTAGAACTCAAGAGGCAGAGGCTAGTGGATTTCTATAGGTTCAAGGCCAGCCTGGTCTAGATGTGGATCTCCAGGATAGCTAGGGCTACATAATTTCAACAAATAAATATATTTGTGCTGCTATGAAGGAACTCGAGGAGGGAAGTGTTATTACTGCTTCATTTTTATAGGTGAGAAAACTGAGAAATAAAAGGCTGGATAAATTTTCAGTCATCTAGAGAGGTGGTACTGGGAATCTCTACCTGCAGCCGTGCAGACTGGGTGATCAACAGTTAAGGTTGTGAGCTTCTCTTTTAAAGACAAACATTAAAGAACCTCTGAAATGTTTCCCACATACAGGTGTGAACAAATGGTCTTGCTCTGTAAAGGGATTTGGGGACTATCATGTAACCTGCTGACATGTTTTGAACAAACTAGTGGTCATCCATGCTGGGTGAGGCCAGCTTGTCTCTGATCAAGTCTGGAAAACCACAATAATCACTGACAAACTGAACTGAGTGCTGGGAAAGAGTATTGCTTTCCCAAACACTTCACAGTGACAAATTGTTTTTTTCTCAGGGGGAAAGCTCCACAGCACACTTTTGTTCCCTTGTGCTAACACCTCCACATCAAATTAGGAGAATCCAAAATTCACATTCTTCCAAACAAAAGCATAATCAGGCCTATAAAGCAATACCCCACTCCTGGTACCAACTTCTGTCTTAGTTAGGGTTTTATTGCTGTGAACAGACACCATGATCATGGCAAGCCATTGCTGGCTTACAGGTTCAGAGGTTCAGTCCATTCTCATCAAGGCAGAAGCATGGCAGCATCCAGGCAGGCATGCTACAGGAGGAGCTGAGAGTTCTACATCAATCAAAGGAAGCTGGGAATAGACTGGGCATCCTCAGGCAGCTAGGGGGAAGATCTCCAAACCCACCCCCACCATGACACACTTCCTGCAACAAAGCCACACCTTCTAATAGTGGCACTCCCTGGGACAAGCATATGCACACCATCTCACAAGCCATCTTCCTAGCTCCATCTGGGTTACACAGACTTGAGTTCAAGGCTTGACTCCTCCTCTAGCGAATCTTGCCTCCAGTCAACTCTGCCTCTAGCAGGCTGTGGGGCTGTGAGAAGTTTCATTCTCTGAAATAGTTTGCACCATAACTTAGCATACTCAGAAGTTTCAGTTCTGAATGTTGTCATCACAAAGAAATGAGGAATGCAGGTCCTGAGCAACATTTTACTGTACCCCAGATAAATACAGAATTGTCATCTATTAATCCACAACGGAATCCACAGAGTAAGGCTTGAAGGCTGGAGAGATGGCTCAGCAGTTAGAGCACTTGCTGCTCTTACAAGGACCCAGTTTTTGTTCCCAGCACCCACATGGCAGATAACAACTGTCTGTGACTACAGTTCCAGAGAATCTGATGCCCTCTTCTGGCATCTGTGGACACTGCATGCTCAAACACACAGACACATACATGCACACACATATGCACACGCAGGCAGGCATGCACATGTGCACGTCCACATGCAGGTAAAATATTGATATACAGAAAATAAAAATAGACAAATCTTTAACACACTTTCTGTGGGTACAACAGAGAAACTGTTTTTTTTTTCTCCCCAGGGAATCAGAAATTCTGCTTGGTGCATGGGGGTCTCTGGGCGGGTGGGCTGATTGGAAGATGTCTCTAGTAGGGGGGGATCAATACCCAGTCCCTACAGGAATGTGTGGATGATTCAAGTTCAAGACTTGAGTGGGACATGCTAGGAGCTGTAGGAAGCTGTCTGGCTCCTGTGTGAGAGGTGCATTAGCCCTCCAGCATTTGCTGAGTACCTGCAGTGTTATGTTTGGAAGTGGTTCTAGGGAAAATCGTATTGGTTCCAATGGGTGGGATCTAATTAATTCAAACTGGCCTAAGAATATCTGGGTCCTTCGAGATGTCCTACTCTGATTGGCCAGACATGAGTCAGTAGCAGCGGTAGGATGGCATGGAGTCCCATAGACCAAGAGGAAGAGAGGTGGATTCTTAAAACAGTAGGACCATTGCTTTGAAAAGGTCAAAGAGAGACAGTCACTGCCCACCACTGAGATGGAAGCATCTTGAGAGTCGAGCTTCCATGTCCCTCAGTCAGAGCTCTTCCGGACACCAGGACCTGAGGGAAACAGTTTCTCAAAAGAAGTCAACTGTTCCCCGAAAGGAGATGCCAAGTAACTGTCAGGGACAATTTATACTTTGCATTTCCATGGTGACATTTAGACACTCGCCAACAGGCTTTATATATAGAGAATGCCACACTGTCCACTTGGGGTGTGAGTGGTCTCTGCTCAGTTTGAACAGGTTGCAACAGATGATTGCAACTTTTTGTCTTAGTTACTAATGTGACCATTAGTTTCCATTTTTGTCACTGTGACCAAATACCTGACAATAGCAACTTAAGGGAAGATGGTTTTGGCTTCTGGTTTGAGTGGATCATGGCAGCAACGGCATGGGGACCAGATTGGGATGTGGTTAGTTACATTGTGTCTATAGTCAGAAAGCCAAGGGAGACTAACGCTGGTGCTCAACTCATGTTTTACATCCTCATCAGCCCCTGTGGTGGTACCACCTACTTTCAAGAAGCATCTGCCCTCTTCAGTTACCGTCCCCAGGACCTCCCTCACAGTGATGCCCAGGGGTGTGTCTCCTAGGTAATTCTAAATCCAGTCAAGCTGACATTGAAGATGGGCCATCAGATCTTCCGGTGTTCTCCATGTGTCTGTGGAGGACTGATGAGGTGACGCCTATGTGTTTTACTCTTGGGTAAGAGGCACAAAGACAGAAAAATATCATGGCTGCTGTTGTTAGGTGCTCTTGACCCTCTCAGGAGACAGACACAGCTACAGTGTGTCAGATATTCTCTCAGAGACTGTGAAGCATGCAGGCTGTGTGAGACCAGAGGAGGCTTCTTTCTTTCACTATCCTGTGTCACAAGCTTTAGACTAGTGATTCTCGACCTGTGGGTTGTGACATGATGCCTTTGGGGGTCGAATGGCCCTTTCATAAGGATGACATTTCAGATACTTACATTATGATTCATAGCAGTAGGAAGATTACAGTTATGAAGTAGCAACAAAAATAATTTTATGGTTGAGGGAGCTCCATAACATGAGGAACTGTATTAAAGGGTTGCAGCATTAGGATGGCCGAGAACCACTGCTCTGGACTCTCGAGTCAAGGTGTGGGGCAGAAACTGACCATGCATGGACTGTCTGCTCATGTCCCCTAAAACCCATAATCATGGCAGGTTTCCCCAATAACATTAGGACAGGAAGGGGGTGGGTGATGGACACTGTAGAGGGACTCTTGGTAGCCATGTGGGAGGTGCTTTGCAGGTGGACGTCCTGGGGACTGAGAAAGGCTCTGTTGGACGATGGAGCCGGTGGATATTCTTCCTGTCAAGGGGGAGGCAAAGCCTCACAGGCGAGAGTGGGGCCAGCCAGCCCTGTCTCATTTCCTAGTTCACTAGACTCATATGAGTGGTTTGTTCTGCTGCCCACACCTGCAGGGATGTGTTGCCTCACTCCGAACTAAAAACAATGGGGCAGATTGATGGGGACTGGAAACTCCACAGAGCTGTGAGCCTAAGCGAGCTTGTTCTCCTTCTAAACAGATCCTCTTAGCTGTTTGCTGTGGTGATGTGAGGTGAGTGGCACACTGCAGGGGAGAAAAGGCAAGTATATTGGTGATAGTTCAGGAAATACTGACTTTCCGAAGAGAGCCCCTGATGATGGATCAATGTGGAGAGAGAAGCAGCTGAGAGCAGCTATGACGAGCAGGTGGGGTTCTTGCTATGTGTCTTGGATATCCAAGCTGGAGGTGTCCAGAATACATGGAACAATTGCTCTCTTTGGATACTCTAGTCTTATCTGCCTGGCAAACAGTCCCCCCCCCACCAGGTCTGTTGTTCTAATAGGATTGGATTCTCCGTGCCTCTATCTACCCTAGAAGTGTGCGGATGACCCAAGCATGGCCATCCCAGTCACAAGATCAATTGTAATGAGTACTTGACTCAATCAGGGCAAATCACAGTTAGATGATAGGACTCTTTCTGGAATTAATTGGGAAAGAAAAACTTCCTTTCCACAAGGGGCTTCCTAGCAGGAAATTCTAGCCAGCTTGGAGCTGCTGGTCATCATTTTCTCACTTGTTTGGGTGAGCCTGCCTGGGACAGCATGACCAGCCAGTGGAGAGAGAGCCTGATGTCACCTGTGGAACATTCATGGCTAGCTATGATTGAAGCTGGATTTCTCAATTACACAGATCAATATATACTTCTTCTTTTTTTTTTAATCAGTTGCAGTTGACTTAAACTACTTAGCTCAGCCACTGGGATTTGGAATCTGGTCTTCTAAAGGGAAACAGAGCTTGAGGAAGACATTGGGGTGCTAGGCTGGAGCTGTGGGTGTGAACTCAGAGTCGGAGGGGAAACCACGGGTGTGGACATGAGACTAGCCATGATTTGGGAGCTGGTATAGAGATGTGCCCAGAGACACTTCTAACTGCAACGCGCTAACAGTAAGCTGTTCTTATAAAGTTCTGATGTTTATAACGAATTGAGAGAATACTTTAAGGCACTTAAAAAACAATAAAAGTACAATAGCACAATTAGTAAAGAGGCTTGCCATGTAAGCGTGAAGACCTGAGTCTGGATCCAGGGTCAGATGTGGCAGCTGTAATGTCAGCAGTCGGAGAGGCAGAGCGCGGAGGATCCCTGGGGCTTCGTGGGTCAGCTAGTCTAGCTGAGCCCGAAAGTTCTAAGTTCAGTGAGAAACACTGTCTCAAAAACTAACAAGGTGATGATCAACAGAATAAGACAACCAGGGTCAACCTCTGGTCTCCACAAGCACCTTCTACTCCCTTGCCCACGCCCACGCCCACGCCCACGCCCACAATGCAATAAGACTAGCAACGTTTTGTTTGTTTTCTGTTATATTTTTTTATAAGGAAGATGAAATCAGACATTTTGGAAGCAGTTTTTAGGGGAGAGGAGAGGAAAATAGAGGTTCCTCTGAAGCGTTTCCAGAATTCCTACCACTCCGATGTCATTCTGCACTGATGGAAGTCTGCAGTGGTGTATCATATAAAAAGCAGGTTGGGTAAGTCTCTGCTAGGACTTGACACATTAACGCATCTTCCCAATGCTGCTGAGTCACCAGGGAGTAATTTAATGACTAGAACAGTTAAGGACAAGGATCAGTTAGGTCTTGGAGCCCATCTACTGCTCTGAGTCCCCTGTGTGCTATTCAGGCTCTTTGCCTAAGCTTTGATGGTACTTGTACTTCGTTGTATGAGACTGGCTTATCGCACACAGGTGCTGTAGCTAGGTTGTGTTTGTCATTCTTTGTCACTAAGGGGTCATCTGGGGGAAAGTTACAAAAAAAGTTTGAGTCCACCTCCAGCAATCGGAGGGGACAGAACAAGAACGATTGAGCTTGGCATCTCATAGAACTTTGTTCTGCCCACAGGTTAGGCCACGTCTTACCTCAATGAGCAGCTTGGCTGAGCTCCTCAATGCCCCTGAGACTCGGTTTCCCCATCTATTAAATAGAATATTGTGTAGGGATCCATGTGAGGATTCAGTGACATTAGCTGCTATCAGGGACACCGCATGAGCACATGTGCACAGCCAGGGTTCAATACTCACTAAGCATCAATAAAGGAGCTTAACTTTTATTATTTTAAAATAATATGTGGGGGCTGGTGAGATGGCTCAGCAGTTAAGAGCACTGACTGCTCTTCTAGAGGTCATGAGTTCAAATCCCAGCAACCACATGGTGGTTCACAACCATCTGCAATGAGATCTGATGCCCTCATATGGGTGTCTGGAGACAGCTACAGTATACTTACATATAATAAATAAATAAATAATCTAACAAAAAAAAAGATGACAGTGAAAAAAAAAGTTGAATCTTTAAAAAAAAAATGTGGTGGCGGGAGGGGTGTGCACATGAGTGCAGGTGCCCACGGAGGACAGAGGTGTTGGCCTCCTCTGGAGTTACAGGCAGTTGTTGAGTCTTAACTGCTGAGCCATTTTTCCAGCTCCAAAGGAGCTTTTTTTTTTTTCTGTGTTACTCTTTTTATTATTGTATACAGGCAAAAGTGCCTGTGGTCCCAGGGCAGTGCAGGTTTGCACAAAGTAAAGGGGAAACGTCCTTTTTCATCTCTCTGTTCACCTTGCCCGTGGCTTCTCCAGGAAAGAATATTCTTCCAAGTGTACTTTTACGTGTGCAAATTTGTGTGCATACAACACACACCTGTCTACCTACACATGTGTACACAGCCTTTCACACCTACCACACACCAGGGCATGGTAACATATTTATGACAGTGACATCTTTGTAAAGCCAATACATATAGACAAGTATAAGAAACAAATTCATTTTTAAGTTGTTCAAATAGTTTAAAGGGGGACATGGCTGATTTTTTTTTTTTTTTTTGCTGTCAGAGTATACATATATATTCTCACAGATCATGTTATTCACCCATTTAAAGTGCACAGTTCTAAGGATTTTTAGCATGTTCGTGACTGATATAAGCATCACCACAATTAATTATAGGACATTTTCACTATGTAAAAAATAAGCCCCCTAATTTTTAGCTCTCAGCTTCTCAGCACCCTTGGGTCATCCTTACACAGGCAACAATTTCCATCATGTCCCTATACATTCATCTGGCATTTTTTTTTCATATAGACTTATATGACTCATGGTCTTTTTAAAAAAAAGATTCATTTTTATTTTATGTGTGTTCGCCTGCATGTATGTATGTGTACCATGTGCGTGCCTGGTGCTCTTTGGGATCAGACGTGGGAGTTTGATCTGCTGGAACTGGCGTTATGGATAGTGGTGGGTCAACATGTGGGTGCTGGGAATCCGACCCTGATCCTCTGCAAGAACAAGTGCTCTTAACCATTGAGCCATCTCTCCAACCTTACAAACCATGTTTTAGAGAGTATCTTCGTTCCTATGCACATTCATATGTGGATACTGTTAGGATACATTTCTGAAAGGGGCTAATCCTGAACTAAAGGATTTATGGTATAATTTTATGAAGAATAATTAAGTTGTTATGTGAATATTTGATTAACTCATGCTGCTCTGTCCAGGAATAAGTGCCTTCTTCCACATCCCCCTCAAAGACAGTGTTGTGTCCTCTGCTTGGTATCTGTTTTAATTTGCAATGGTCTTATTATGGGTAATAGTTTTTCTGTTGAAGGACCATTTTTCCATCCTTTTCCATGAATGCTCTTTCCACGTCCTTTGCTTTTCTTCTGTGATAGCTGTTAAGGTTTTTTTTTTAATTGTGGGAGTCTTGTATTGATTAAAAACATGAGTTGAAAAGACCCTTTTCCATATGTATTTTTAACTTCTGATTAACCATTTTGTAAAAAACTGTGAGATGTTATTTCTCATGGAATTAAAGATATTCGTTTATTCCTTCATCTTTGGGAGTTTTGATCCAGACTTTGAAGGGCCTTCTTTAGGGGACCTTGGGGTGGGTCAGTGGTAAAGGCACTGGCTGTACAAGCCCAATGATTTCAGTGCAACTCCTAGAACTCAAAAGGAGAGAACCGACTCTCCACGTTGACCTCTGACCTCCACCTGTGTTTTGTGCCATACACATCCCCTTCCCACAAAAAGCAAACAAATATAAATTCTTACAAAAGAAAAGCTTTCTTCATTCCAAGTTTACAGAACTTCAGACTTGTGGTTTTATTTGTTATATTTAAGTCTCTAGAATGTATTCCAGAATAAGACTAGGTTTGAATCCAACCTTCTTCAGGATTGCTGTCCAACATTTCAAACATTTTTAGAACAAACCTCCTTCTCAGAGTGATCTGAAGGACTTTTACTGTAGGCTACATTCCTCAGTGGGTCAAATTTCAGTTCTACTCTATATTGGGGGTCATTAACGTTTGATATTTCAATATAAAGATTGTAATTAGTTTGTCCTGTTTTCAAACAGCCCAGCTGGCATTTTTATTGGTATAACATTAGATTCATAGCTCTACTTAGGGAGAGTTGGTATTTTATGGTGAATCTGCCTGAAGCACTTGGCAGGACAAAGGATGAGAGAACCATGTAGAGATATTCCCAAACCTGAAATACTTTGCTCATCTCAAGTCAGAAGCCCTAAATGCTGACCAGTTTTCCTCTGGTTCATATGTAGGGGACATCCCATGAGCACTTGGGATGCTTGTGGCCAGATTCCAAAAGAGCTTGGAAGAGCTTGGAATATTCCTGCAGGGTGAGCATAGCTGCTCTGCTGGGCTTGGATTCAAGTTCATGGTTAGGCTGGAAAGAGTCTTGAGGCTGGTACTCACTGAACACCACGTTATCCCTGGGCCTCCTGCTGGCACTTGCTAATAGCTGAGATGTGAAGAGGTCTGTTCTTCTGCAAGGGCTGTATCTACTCTTAGACTTAAGGGCCAGTGTGTGGAAGGAACGACTTCCACAGCAGCAGACCAGCAGCAGTGGTTTCAAATACCATAGCTCATGGAACTTGCTGGAGGTGAGCCAGGCAGTAAGTAAGGTCTCCTATAGCCATGGTACCTTCGGTCCTTGACACTCCTGTCCAGAGTCAGTCTGGCTTGCAGGGCGGGCTTGTCCTTCTACCATGCAGGAAGATATTTCAGATCAAATGGAGGATTTTATTTCTGATCTTTCACACAAACCCCCAAGGCAGGAAGAACCCCAGAATCTCGGTGATGTACTTGAAAACTGCTCAGTTTTCTACAATATCTGTGTATTAAAATGTACATTTTCATTTATAAGTCTTTGGCTTTGGATAAGGAGCAGTAGATACCTGCATTCATTCCTGTGAACGGAGGCTGGGGAGCCGTGATTCTTGAAGAAAGGAGTGTGGCTGAAACCTCCCCCCAGGATGTATCCGATTTATAACTTTTCTATCTGAAGTCCTAAAAGAGA
>NW_021620506.1:401696-411696 GCF_004785775.1 Grammomys surdaster | reverse complement strand
GAAGGCCCCTGATCTGTTTCCTGTGACTCAGGACACTTGCTCCCAGCCAGGCTGAGAGCACCTGGCTGTACCGCTGTCTCATGGTGTTTTCCCTTTAAATGTTCAATTCAGGAAGGCTATCTCTCTGTGCCCCCTGTCAGACACCCGTGTCAGCATTTTCTTGTCTTTCTCCCTGAATCTGGCAGGCTGCTGTGTTTTTCCTGGAAACTTGGCACCCTTGGGGAGCATGGACGCTATCACCTGTGAGGTGCCTTCTGGAAACACCCACAAAGGCAGCAGCTGGAGGTCAGTGTCTGAAGGAGAACCATTTGAGTATCACTTCCCAGGATTACTTTGGGAGATGTGTCCAAGGAAGTATTAAGCCCCAGAGGGTACAAGGGTCTCTTCCTGGTCTTCTGTCACACCACTGAAATGTTCCTGTCACTGACCCAGGAGCTGATGGTCTCCCATACATGGCTAGGTCACAGGATTGTTGGTCACAGATTTCAAGGATAAAACTAACAAGAGGACATAGGTGTGGTCAGCAGGGCTTCCAGCGGCAGTCCTGAAGGTCCTGGAAAGCCCCTCGCCCCCAGATCTACTCACTGAAATGTTTTTTAAGTGATGAAAAAGCTTAGAAACTCTAAATTTCATTTTAAAACTGTTGAGACAGAACCATGCCTTTGATTTTATTCTAAAGAGGACGCTTGCTTTCTTTATGTGGGTCACTAACAGGGCATTGATTTGTCATCTTATAAAGCTTGGGATGTGATTAATTAATTGGTGTTTAAAAAGCATTAAAAGACACCTGGATGTCTGGCTTGCTGAGGCACAGAGCATGTTTGCCTCTACAGGGAGCCAGCAGGTTCCTGGTTTCCCACAGGGAAGTGTCTTCAGGAGACGGAAGGCAGAAGACAGAGAAGGAAGACAAGCTCAGTCATTTTCAAAGAGAGTTAGGCCATGTGGATGGATAGGTGGCTGCCATGCCAAAGTCTTAAGCATATTTATTTATTCTCTCTCTTTTTCTCTCTTTTTCTTTCTCTCTCTCTCTCTCTCTCTCTCTCTCTCTCTCTCTCTCTCTCTCTGTAATATATATATAGTTGGTTCTGTCCTCTAACCATGTGAGCTCTGGGGATCAAACTCAGATCTCTAGACTTGATGGTAAGTTCCTTTATCCTCTGAGCCATCTTGCTGACCCTTATGTTTATTGTAAATGCTTATTTGAAAGTATATTTTCTATGGTCTGGAATAGGTCTTTCCTGTCAGGTTTGTGTACTGGAAGTTTGGTCCGCAGTGTGATGGTGGAAGTTTTGAGAGGCAGGACCTTACGTGGGCAGCTGAAGCATGATTGATTTTTGTAGAGGGGATGAACACTGGGACTGGGAACTGAATTTGGTCTCAGAGGTTTCAAGAGTTACTGTAAAAGCAAGCTTAGGCCTTGTCTCTTGGTCCCGCTCACAATGGATGTCACCTGCCATGTACTGATGCATCGCTAGACACCAGCATCACACTATTTAGACTTTCTAGACACCAGAACTATGAACCAAGTAAACCTCTTCTCTTCATGCATTACCTAGGGCCAGATGCTGAGTTATAGCAACACAAAATGGACAAAGACAACTTGTTACACACATGCAAGGATGAAGAACTCTCCTGATTTAGACACAATGCTCAGACAGTTAGTAAATGCTCAGCCACACTGGGACAAGTTCAATATAAGACACTAAGGTGGGCTTGTGAGATGGCTCAGAGGTTAAGAACACTGACTGCTCTCCCAGAGGTCATGAGTTCAAATCCCAGCAACCACACGGTGGCTCACAACCATCACTAATGAGATCTGATGCCCTCATATGAGTGAGAGGGGGTCCAGAGCGAGTGGAGGCCCAGAGCAAGTGGGGTTGGAGCAAGAGGGAGAAAGGAAGGGGGAAAAAAAGACACTAAGGTAAAAGGAGAAAATACAATGTGATCCTGACCAGGCAAAGTCACATTGTGTCTACATTCATTTCTGTGACCATCTAGAGCTAAACAGAAGAAATTCCAATGTGAAATACATCAAAACAATGCTGAATTTTACTCTACCATTACGATGTATTTTTCATAGTTCTTTAGTGAAAATATATTCCTCTAAAATTCTATATTGAAACAAAGAAAGATGCTATGTATCTTGTAACTGAAGTTGGCCTCTCACTAAGAGGACTAAGGAACCGTGAAAACCAATGCCAGACGTGGGAAGAGAACTGTGCAGGAGCTTCTTACTAAGGGGAGGATTAAATATCTCTCTGAGTGCTTTGTAATCTCGATCGACTCTGACAAATGAATCTTGGGCCAAGGCTCCAAGTCAGCAAATGGAAGCTATGGAGTCGATTTTGGGTTTTGTAATTTGGGGATGTGGGGACACCTGAGGCTTCCTGGGGTGGTGGGAAGGACAAATTCCCAGGTGGTATAAATTCTCTGCAGGGCATGAAAGTGCCTTCTTTCTGCATAGTCTCCTGACTTCCACTGGGATCTTCTAAAAAGGTGAGTGATCTTTTTCAAACAGTCTCATGTTTGACATCATACAGTGGTTTCTGTTCCTCTCTTCTCCTCGCCTGTATTGTTAAGAATACATATACATATACATATACATATATATATATAAAATGTGTGTGTGTATGTATGTGTGTATATAGATATACTCCTACATATTATATAATATATTACATATTAAATATATTCTATATAAGATATATAAATACATAAATTAATATATATTCTTATATACACACAGAGCACAGGACTTGGAAAGCAAACATATGTCACTTCATAACTGATTCTTTTTTTACCTTGTCTGTCATTAAAGCTCCCTTCTATGAGGTTTATTCTACACTAGAGAGCCCGAGAGCCACTCCAGTCTGCTCCAGACTGTTTCCTGCCTCCTTTAGAACATCCTGCTGAACTGGCTAACACAAAAGAAGGCAGATGCTTTTCTTGTTTGCAACAGGGACAAGTAAAGATTTGATTTCACATAATATTATACTAGCAATTAAAAATGTATCCCAGTTAGAGTAAGAAACAAACCCATAGACGGTCAGGTTTTTGAATTTTACGTTTACATTGGTTTGGTCCAGACTTTCAGAGCCCTCCTTCCCACCCCCTACTCAGAAGCTCTTTAATTTCACCTGCTCCTGATTCTTGGCGGGCTTCAGAATGGAATGTCTAATGCTTCTGGCAATGATGTTTTATTAGGGGATGGTGCTCTGTTATTAGATTGCATTTTCTTATTTCCTTCAGATCCAGTGCACCTGATATTGGAGGGCTCTCCCTATGGGCTGAGATTGAGAGAGGCTGCCAGGGAGGCGTTTTTATTATTTTTGTGGGTGCCTATGCAGCTAGATGAGGATCCCAAGCTGGACAGACTAGTGGACAGGTGGCATTGCTATGTTCTAACTGGTAGAGCCCACCGTCCATGTGCCCACTAAGTCCCTTTTGCTGTAGACTGGAGGACATAGCTGGTGTTCTTCTGTCTGCTCCACAATATCAGAAGGCATTTAGCACAGCGATCCTGGCCTCCTCACACAGCGGATCTAGTTTGCCATCACCCCCTAGAAAAATAGAAAACACTTTTTGGCAAGCTTTATGTAAAAATTGATATAACATTAAGTATGCCTTGAGTTTTCACCAGCAGTATATTTTCAAAAGCAGGCATGTAAACTGTTAAGCAGCCTCTAGCAGCTCTGGTGGAGTGCTGAAGCTCTTGCTCTTAGGCACAGGGAGGCAGATGTGGTGCCAGTCTACGGGGCCAGAAATGCCCCAGGGCAGAGAAATGTGCAGACTATAGCTGATCATGCCATATCCTGTGGGTCTTCTGAGTCTAACGTCTCAGAAATCTAGATAAAGTAAACAAAATAGAACAAAAATCATGTTGAAGGAAAATAATAATAAGACATACGTTGCTAATGTGAAAAAAGGAAACTAAACACAAAACCTCACTTTCTTCCAATTGTATCTGAAGGCTGGGGTCAGCTTTGTTTTCTTTCCTCTTCTGTCTACAGTGTTAGAGGAAGAACCTGGGCAGCACAACACTGCACTCTGTGTGAGTGATGTTTGTGTGTCGTGTGTATGTGTGTGTGTTTGTGTGTATGTGTGTGTGGTGTTTGTATCTGGTGTGTATGTTTGGTGTGTGCATGTGTATTTGTGTGTTTCTATGTGTGGGGTGTATGCCAGTGTGTGTATATGTGCTGTGTGTGTCAGGATATATGTGTGTTTGTGTGAGTGTGCATGATGTATCAGTGTGTGTGTGTGTCAGGATGTATGTGTAGTGTGTGTGTATGAGTATGTATGTGGTATGTGTGTGTATGGTATGTGTTAGTGTATGTTATGTGTGATTGTGTGTTTGTGTGTATATGGTATGTGTGAGTGGTGTGTGTATGTGTTTGTGTGTATATGGTGTGTGTGAATGTGTGGCGTGTGTGTGAGCGCATGCTCATACAAGTGCATACCTGCCAACACACACATGCTGTCTTTCATGTGCCACAGGGAAGAGCGCTCTTGAAGTAAGTTTGAAATGCAGAAAGAACCCCAGTTTGATTATAGGCATGGCTCCCTGACCATTTCCACTAGAAATGGAGGGACTGCTCAGAAAAGGCTGAGGGCTGGGCAGAGGCCTCCACGGCCTTACCGAACTCCAGGTCTTGGATATCACATTGAAAGACTGTCTCTTCATTTACCACAAGCTCCACCAGATTCCAGTCTTCTATCTGCTCCAGGATGATCTGATGCCCATCTTTGGCCAACACAGCTGGAAAATCAAGAGGGGCGTGGCTACATTAGCCGACATCCATGTCCTCACGGATGACAGCAGCTTGTCTCCTCCCTGGTAGTTCTCAGTCATAAACTAGTCACCTGGTGGGCACTTAGCTGGTCCCTGGCCTCTGTGTGTCCTTACGGTCTCAGGAAAGCAAAGACAGACATCCAAGTTACACAGGCCTTGCTTGTGAACGTCCTCAGACCTGGAGGAACTGTTAGGAACTATTCCATCTCTTGGAAGTGGCCGCTGAGTGTCCCAGAGCTCAGCATCATGGAGACAGAGCTCAGTATTGGAGGGAACCCAGGATCCAGCAACTTCTTTTCCCGCTGATGGAAATATAATTTGGTTGCCTTTCCAGAGGGCAATTTATAGCAAAGGCATAACCCTTCAAAAACATGTTTCAGGAACATTCTATTTAAAAGAAATCTCGTAAGGAAAAAAATACAGGCAGGTTTTTGCAACAAGACGTTCTTTCTATAATACCAAAACAAATCCGATAATAAAAGGTTGATGGAACAGTGCTATGTGTACGTAATGAGAGTTTAATTTGGAAATTTAAAGCTATAGGCTGGTGAGATGGCTCACTGGGTAAGGATGCTTTCTGCCGAGACTCACAGCCTGAATTCAATCCCAGAAACCCATGTCATAGAGGGAGAGAACCAACTCTTAGAATTGTCCACTCGTGTTCACATGTGTGTCATGATGTACATAGGTGTGCCCATGCACACGCGTGCACATACACACAATAGGTAAATACATATGGAAAAAAATAGGAACTTAGCTAGCTTGGTGGTAGTCTCTCGGGACCTTTGAGGAATGAGAAACAGTCCAGTCTGATAGAGGATGGTAGATAGCAAGAGAGTTGGGTCTGTTTTGCCCTTGACCTCAAAGAGTCGGCAAAGGTGCCTAAGTGAAGAGCTGTGAGTTAGCCTGGGGGGGGGGGGGGCACGCCTTTAATCTTAGTACTCGGGAGGCAGAGGCAGGTGGATCTCTGAATTCGAGGCCAGCCTGGTCTACAGAATGAGTTCCAGGACAGCCAGGGCTATACACACACACACACACACACACACACACACACACACACGCATGCACACAAAATCCTGTCTGAAAAACCAAAGCAAGAAAAAAGGAACTTTTAAAAATAGTAATACTTGTGATACGAACAAAAATCAGAATATAAATATATATAATATATTAAGGACATATACTCAATATTAATTAGGCTATGTATGTAAGAAAGAAGAGGCCTGTGTGGTGGCACACTTATAATCCCAGATATAAGGGAAACCGAGGCAGAGAATATTGAGTTAGAGGCCAGCCTGGGCTACAAAATGAGAGCCTGTCTCAAAATTCAAGAAAAAGAGCAGGAAAGGGAGCTCCGTGGTTCTTCCTCTCTCGGAGGTGAGATTATGTAAAACGTTTACTTATTCTCTCAGCACTTCCCACATTGTCTATAATAATCAAAAAACTTTTAAGAAAAAAACGGATTTATTAATCTCACCTTTGAGTCTGAGATTTACATCCAGTGGCCCCTTCCTACAAGCCACTCGCAGGTAATTTGTTAAGACAATCTTTTTTTTCCCCCTCCGCGAAGGATTGAACCTAGGTCTTAGGCCAGCTAGGCAATTCTCTACTACAGCCCCGCCCACTCCATCTCGTGTGGTTAGCACACATGGCGCCCCGACAGCTAGTCTCCCCAGCCATTTTCCCTGGTTCCCATGATGCTCTCCTGGCCCCATGCATCCTAGAGCTGGTGAGCCACGGTTCACTTTTAGCTTTCGGCTTGCTCCGCTGAGCATTTGGGTTAGAAGGAACAAGGAGTCAGATGGGGTCGTGTTTTTAAAAAGTCTTAGCATTCCAATCAGTTTTTGGAGGGGGAGAGCAGACATTTCTGTCAGTTAATTGCGTTTAATTACAGAGACAATCGCTGTTTCAGAATGTTGTTGTGTCCACTTCCCCGTCCTTCAATCAGTTCAAGAACATCCAGCCCCAGCCGTGAGCCTTTTAATTGCCTAATTTGGATTTCACTTCTGGAAAGAAACTTGAGAAAGACTCGGTGAGGGTCTCCATTAACACAATCACGCTCCGCAGGGACCCAGGGCTGGCCCTAATTGACCTACCTCAGCTAATGCCTCTCTCCAAAGAACTCCCGCGTCCTTTCTTTGGCGTGTTTGTGCTATTGTATCCTGTTTTAGTGTCTTGATCTTAAATATCTTTGAAGAGGGCACTCGGTGGCTTGTTTAACTGGAAGTGGTCCAGCTGGTTTGGAAGGACAGTGCATCAACTAGGGAAACGTGATGTTAGTCCATGGGTAGGGATTTCTGGTCTCACCTTCCACTGCCCATTGCACCACTCTCCCCAACAGGAAGTAGCTACATGTGGGAAGGTGCACTGTGGCTTCTAGGACCTAGACGTTGCCTGGTCTGTAGACCCTCCTGGGGAGTGGACTGGAATTTGAAAGGGATGGCACTGTAGTCTAGCTATCTCTCTGCTCCAGTCTCCTAAGGTTAGCTTTCTAAGGCTCGAGGGACTCTGAGAGAAGAGGAGACGAGGACAAGGCAGATGGTCCAGCAAGAGACATCAGGAGGCACGCACTTCCCAGCTGCCAAAGACTTGTCCCTGAAAGGCTGGTCTGATGGAAACTCAGGTTCTGCCTGGCTTTGGAGTATTTTATAGAGACAGTGTTACTCTTCCAGGACAAGGTGTAACTGAGAATGGATTTGATCCACAAAACAAGCCACCCCATGGAGTTGAGGGGTGAATGGTGAGGGTTCCCCTGAGCAACTGCAGCAGACAAGAAGGAATCTTCTCTCTCTAGAGGGGTTGCCAGACACAGGCACCTGAACTCTTTAAGGACAGGTCTCTTGACCTTCCTGCAGGTACCTGGGGTCATCACAGGCTCCCCAAAGCAGCAAACTCAGAATGGTGCTGAGTACCACCACCTTCCCTTGTGGTTACTGGCTACCTGTCTGATTTGTACTCTAGTGACAACTACCTCAGAGTCTGTCACACTATCAGCCTCAGGACTTATCCCTTCCTGTCAGAGAGGAGGCAGCAAGCTCGACTGTAGCCTGGCTGGCGCAGGCTTAAGGGATAAGAGAAACGACCTCCCCGGAATTCCTGCAGTTCACCCAAATGCCACCACTCGGCATGGAGGGGGACATGATTTCCTGGGCTGCTACTGGGTTGTCTATTCAAAGAAAGGTCAGATAAATATGTTCCCCGAAACAAAGTCTATGCACAGGCAGTGGCTTAAACTCCAGCATAAATCAGCCAGAAGTGCTAAGCCACCCGCAGAACACCCACCTCTTTGAAGTGGCACCTCATTCCTCACTGGGAATCCGGATGAAGTGCAGGGACAGGGGAGAGGCTCTGTCCTCCCCGAGCTGGCAGAGTTGTGCACCATCTGTAGATGATGTCAATGCGGCTGGTACACTGACAGCTCGCTTTCCTTCCTTTACTCAGAGCAGACATGATGCCAGTGACCATTAATGAGCACAGCCAATGCATCGCCAGGGAAGGGAGGATGGCACTTGGGTGCCTTGACTAAATAAAGATGGATTCCATTTTTAATGGTCAGGTCCAGTGCCTTCTAATTCCTTTGAGGGTGTTGTTTGGCAGACTCAAGTACAGTAGATGAGGAGAAACCACCGCCAGGGCAATTACTTAGGACTCTTTTAAGCACTGGTTTAGTAGAGACTTTTTTTTTTTTCTGAGCCATTATAATTCATGAATAATAAAGAACAAGAGTGCTCAGATTGCTTAGGGCATGGTACGTTCAGAAAAGATCAGGCATCCTTCCAAAGACAGCGGGGCTTCGGGAAACGATAAAGAGCTATGATTTTTAAAAGTCATACGGAGGATTCAGAAGCAGATCCTACAGAGGAGGGCCTGCAAGAGGTCTGCTCGATCTGATGCTAGCACTGGGTAAAAAGTGAGAGAGTGGGGGTGGGGCGGGGGAGTAAATGTTCCCTGCTTTGTTGCTATTAACACCCTGGCCCTTGTCACCAGGTCCTCTGTAAATGTTGGCAGCTGTTATTAGATGCGTTATCAAGCACGGGTGTACACAGCTTACTTTACAAATCAGCCACCCGCAGATACCTTACAAACCTTGACAGCCATCAAAATGCACCCCAGGACTTCCTCAAAGTACCATTGCCTCCCCAAGAGGGACCAGCAGCCTGCACCTGTGGCCCCAGCGCAGCTCTGGGTCCACTGAGCCCTGTTCCTATGAGCAACTTGTGTCTCTGAGGCCAGAGAACTACGAGTTCAGTAGTTCACCAAGCCGCTCTGTTCCTCTCTGATCCATGTCTGCTTTCTTAGCGCCCTCTCCTTCCTTCACCCTTCCTTTTCCCCACCTTTTCTTACTTTTTGGGGGTGGTGGCAGAATCTTGTTGAGTAGCCCAGGATCCTTGACCCCAGGATCCTTCTGCCTCAGCCTCCTGAATACTGGGATCACAGGTATTGGCACGCTGACTGATTTTCCGTCTTCCTTTTCTTTTGTCTTCCCCTGTTCAGAGCTCCACGTAGCCCAAGATGATTTGAACTCCTAATCCTCCATCCTCTGCTCTCCAAGGGCCAGGATTACAGATGTGCACTGGGTCTTTGTTTCTCTGTCTTTAAGACACTTCCCCCTCTCCCCCATAACTAAAAGTACATCTAAAAGATCTCCAGATTACAAAAGTAAAGCAGACTTGCGATTCTGTAAAAATCTTAGACATTATAGAAAAGAACAACATTTTAAAAACCAGCCTGACTCTACCGTATGTCCCTCTTCCATCATCTGCAGAGAGAGACCACGGTGTGCAGGGAACGCAGAAGGGGCTCTACACCTGCCTAGTGCTCTGCTCACCCACCCAGGCCTCCACCTCCCATGTCAGGTGCCAGATGTGCTGCAGCGTCTGGAGCCATTGCAGTTTTTGATTGCTTCTATATTTTTTCTCTACCAAGAATGTTGCAGAAAACACTGCTAGTATGCCACCTGTGTTACCTGCAGGGGTGGGGGGTTGCAGTAAAGAAGGCACCTGGAGGTGAAACATTTGGTTTCTGTTGTGTGGGTTACATTTTATAAATACTCCCAGGTTGCCCTTCAAGCTCACTGTCCCATTTGTCTTTCAACTGGAACCATATGAGGCTATTCATTCCCTAATCTTTCCATGACAACTGTAAATGCATCTCTCTCTCTCTCTCTCTCTCTCTCTCTCTCTCTCTCTCTCTCTCTCTCTCTCTCTCTCT
>NW_021620506.1:387590-401686 GCF_004785775.1 Grammomys surdaster | reverse complement strand
TCTCTCTCTCTCTCTCTCTCTCTCTCTCTCTCTCTCTCTCTCTCTCTGGAGGTAGCTGGAGCTCAACAGTTTGGGAGCTGTTTCTTCTGAAATCCTGTTTAACTTACCTTCTGATACTTATACATTTTGTCACTTCTACGCTACCCAGTTCTGGCCCCTAGCACTCTTAGGCAATACCTCTGCCCATGGCCTGGTTCTGTCCCGGCTCCAGTCTCCCTCCAGCATGTGGCTCTATATTTCTGATGAGTAGCT
The DNA here is from genome assembly GCF_004785775.1 of Grammomys surdaster. Taxonomy (NCBI): domain Eukaryota; kingdom Metazoa; phylum Chordata; class Mammalia; order Rodentia; family Muridae; genus Grammomys; species Grammomys surdaster. The sequence goes on along the minus strand of NW_021620506.1, from coordinate 401,434 downwards.
ATCTCCTCAAATTCGATAGACGTTTTTTCCTGGAATGTTTACTGAGTAACATTATCAGGAAACCCCACTCTCAAGGTCATCTAAGCAGTGAGCCAGTGAGCCAGGACTAGGGGATGGGAGACCCTTCAATAGGGCTACCAGTGAGCTGAGCAGGGAGCTCTGGGATGCAGCCCTTGTGAGTCACTGCCCAGGCAAGAGTGGCCTTCCCTGGGACACAGCTGCCTTTCAATCACCCCCGCTTCTGTAACTGAGCAATTCCAATAAGCTCAATGGCTTGCCAAGTTAGACATGCATGGAATTGTTTCTTCTGTCTGTTGTTAGTGCCCCATCTGGGGTGAATAGAAATGTGCTCACATCTCCCCAGAAAAAGTCTTGCAACACTTTCCATATACCAGACACAGTCCTAGGAACTGGGACCCAGCAGGGAACAGGACAGATAGGAATCTCAGAAGAGTATGTCCAAGTAGATCAGTGAGTGCTGTGGCAGGTATCTATAAACACTAAGAAGGGATAGAGGAGGAAGGAGGCAGAGCTACCGAGATGGATCAGTGGGTAAAGACATTCGCTGCCAAGCTTGCCAGCCTCAGTTTGATACCCAGTACCCCACATGGTGGAAGGAGAAAACTGACTCCTGTGATTCATCCCTGGAACTGCACATGAATGTCAGCCAGTGTGCAAGGCATGCAACACACACACACACATACATACATACACACACACACACACACACACACACCCCTTCAGAAGGTCTTATCCATGAGGGTGACTTTCTGGGCTGAGGAAGGAAAGGGAAGATCATTTGGAAAAAGCATCCTAGGTGCAGCTTCTCCTGAGCACCTGGCTCCTGGGGTCCCTGCAGAGTTTCAGGGTCAGTGAGGGTGTGGCTGGAGTGGAAGTGCACGGAGATCAAGGAGGACAGGAGGAGTCCGATGGCCTTGGAAGGTCTGGCTTCTATCCCTAGTGAGCTGGGAGTCACCAGAGTTATCCGGGAATAAGGCCGTATTCTGACCCTGCTCTGGTTCTGAGAACAGACTACAAGGAGACCGTGATGCTTACAGGGGGCTCAGGCTGGAAGCCATGACACAACACAGAGGAGGAGGAGGAGGATGATGACGGTGGTGATGATGATGATGATGACGATGACAACTGAACAGAAATGGTGGAGGAGGGAGGTTGACAAGGCTAAGAGGGACTGAATTACTGGCATGCACCAAGGACAAAAACCCTGGGATGGACTGATAGGCTGAGTTGTAGGTGTAACGGAGAAGGAGGAATGAAAATGGTTGCAAGGTTCTGGCCATAGTGACAGTAAAAAGGGAGAGGCTAGGACCTGAGACCAGGAGAAGGGAGGCATTGAATGTCATCGGAGTTCAGATCTCGTTTACAGTAAGACTCGCTCCTGCCTTCATTTCTTCTAAATCCTAGAACACAGTTTGGTGTCTCTTAATGATTAAACTTCCTCCATTTCTCTTCTCCAATTTCTCCCTTCAGAATTGGACCTTAAGGTACAAATCATGACACGTCTTTCTTTTTCTTCCTTCCTTCCTTCCTTCCTTCCTTCCTTTCTTTCTTTCTTTCTTTCTTTCTTTCTTTCTTTCTTTCTTTCTTTCTTTCCTTTCTTTCTCTTTCCTTCTTTCCTTCCTCCCTCCCTCCCTACCTCCCTCCCTCCCTACCTCCCTTCCTACCTCTCTCTCTTTCTTCCTTCCTTCCTTCCTTCCTTCCTTCCTTTTTTCCTTTCTATATAGTTTTTCAAGACAGGGTTTTTATGTGTAGCACTGACAGTCCTAGAATTAGCTCTGTAGACCAGGCTGGCCTCAAACTCAGAGATCCATCTGCCTCTACCTCCCGAGTACTGAGATTAAAAGCGTGCACCACCACCCCCTGGCTAACTCACTGTTCTTCACTTAGGCACCTTTTCCAACTCTTTGAGGTCAAGGACAAAACAGATTCAACTCTTTTGCTATCCACCATCTTCTACCAGACCAGACTGCTTCCCACTCATCAAAGGTCCCGAGAGACCCACTCCTCCTTTCCTAGTGACTGTCTGTGAAATAGGTCCTTGCCTTATGTGACATGATGCTCACTAGTCTCTCTGCATTTCTCATCGGACTCACCTCAGTGAGGGGCTCACATTCTCAACGAGGAAAGGGAGGCTCATAAAGGAGGCCATGTCAGAACTAGGTTACCTCATCCTCAGAGCCCCTCAGCCTCTGCTAAAGCCATTTTCCTGGCCACAGTGTAGGCCTATAAGCAGATTTTATGCATATTAAATATCAAATGCACTGGGATGGAAAGTTGATTAGAATGCAAGAGGTCTAGGGGCAGGAGGTTGGAGTTACTACTTACGAAGTAGCAGTATTGTTTAGGATGTTGAAAAACTCTTGGGAACAGACAAATGATGCTTCTGTGGTACTGTGATCTTTAGTTAATGTTGCAACGTGATACTGCTATGGGCTGAATTGTACCTTCCTTAGTTTGTGTGTTAAGTCCTAACTCCAGCTTTTAGGCTATAACTGTGGTTAAATGAAGTCACAGGGCACCCCTGGTTTGAAAGGATTAGAGTTCCTTATTCTTTGTACATTTTCCAACTGTGAGACTCTGCCAGTTGCTACCTATTACAAAAAGAAGCATCTCTCGTGAGAGTTGAGAGCTCCAGTGGTCTGTTGGTATATGGATAAGTCTTTGGAAGTTGGGTTAATATTCTGTCCACTTAGCAGAAAAATGGGGATTGGTTTGTCTTTAGAGTTTATAACCTGACTACCACAGCAATGCTGTGGTTCCAGTGACACTGGGTACGGGTTCCGACTTGTAGAGCATCCCTTAAATCCACTCAGAAAGTCTTTAATTGTTCCCACAACGCAGGTACCATTACTGCACCAGTGGGCATGTCCTTCCAAGCCAGTCGTTTATAGCTCAGGGTTTACATCTGAGGAAAGTGAATGCTTCCTTCCAGCACTATAAAAGCTGGCCAGTAAGACTTAGCCCTAAGTGGGACATGAATATTACACTCTCTCTTGCCATGTCTCAGGGGACTGCTGTGGAACAAAGGGGCAGAGAGACTGTAAGCAGAGGGGGCAGATGACTAAAGTAAAACTTGAGTGTAAAGATACAACAGGACAGTCACACATGTGAACTCACAGCAGTTGTGATGGCTCATGTCAGACAAATATCCCATTATGCCAAGGGAGGGGGATGGGCGTGGAGCCGCACTCTTAGCCTTGATGTTATTAACAATGAATAGCTGGGGCGGGGAGAGCCAGTTTTCTCTAAGGCGCATCTCCAGGAAAGTTTGCCATGCCCCAAGAGATAGATTCACACCCAAGAGTATTTGGGCAGCATGAAGTTGACTGGCTGGGATTTTACAAAAAGCAGGCATGAGAGTGAGTAAATTAGAAGCTGGGGGAGGGGCCAGAGGGAGCGAATCTGCTCAAAATACGTTGTATAAAAAATGTCAACACTAAGCAATAAGAATAGTATTTTAAAAATGTAAAAAGAGAATCCGTGTCTCCCTGAGATATCAGTTTGTTTGTTACTGTATCCATCTTCTCAGTTCCTGAGGGCAAGAGAGAAAGTGGCCATCAGCAAACTAGGAAGAGAGCTATACCAGAAATCACCCTACCTAGCCAGGGCCTCTAGCCTCCAGCATGGAAGGAAATATGGTTTCTATTGTCCATGACACATAGCCTGTAGCATTTGACTCTGGCAGCTGAAATAAACAAATATAAATGCTGTCTTAGGGTTTCTAGTGCTGTGATACGACAGCAGGACCAAAGAGAACCTTGGGGAAGAAAGGGTGTTTTTCAGCTTACAGCTCACATCACTGTCCATCACTGAAGGAAGTCAGGGCAGGAACTTAAGGCAGGGACTCAGAGTCAGGGCCTGAAGCAGAGGCTATGGAGGGATGCTGCTCACTCTACTAGCTTGCTCCCTCATGGCTTGTTCAGCCTGCGATCTTATAGAATCCAGGGCCACTGGACCATGAGTGGCACCACTCAAAATGGGCTAGGTCCTCCCCATATCAATAACTGGTTAAGAAAACGTACTACAGACTTGCCTACAAGCCAATCTTATAGAGGCAGACTCTCAAATGAGAGTCTCTCTTCCCAAACAACTCTAGCTTACGTCAAACTGACACAAGCGCAGACACTATGGGATTTGCTACAGAAACCTCTCAACACCCATTTTCTTAGAGAGAGTGATGCTTTGTAACAGTGAAAAGCTTACCCACTTTTCAGGTGTGAACTCCAAATACCACCTCCTCCAGAGAGTCATCCCTGATTGCTGAACCCAAATGGATTTTTGTGTCCTCTGGACTTTTAGAGTATTTGGCTCTAGTCTGTCAGGCTTTAAGCATGACTCTCGGTCATCAACACACCCTGTTCAACAGTTCAACACCTACCTGAGTTTATGCACATGTTTAACACAGGGCTAGCTGCATAAACGGACAAGCAAGGGGTTGTTCTCAGGCCTGTCATTCTGCAGTCACTTGACTTACAAAGGTCACTTGTTATTCCTCATCCTAAACTTCCCCAATCCTAATATGGGATTAGCTACTTTCTCCTAAAATCAATTACCCATGGATTATGTTCATTTTTAGCTTTTATATCCAAGTACGGAGAGTCAGAGGGAGGTGTTAAGTCATCCCAGGAAGGCTTCCTGGGGAAGATGGCACTTGACTGGGGTCTGAGGAGGGAAGGTCTAGGTAGGGGACTCAAGCTGCAACCGGGAAGTTAAGGCTCAAAAACAGGCACTCAGTGGGGTGGCCCACCTTGCAAACCCTGGAGTCGGTAGGTGCGGTGCTCCACGGACAGGCCTACTGCGCTGTAGGGACCATAGCGCAAGGTCACTACTGCTTTCTCTGGCATGGTGCTGTGTCCTGGCTGGGAGAGGCTGTCAAGGACTCTAACACCTGCTGCTAGGCAACCGTCCCTCCAGCCTTCAGAGAGGTGGGCGGGGCCACTGCTGGGCGGGGCCAAGGCTTTCCTGTCCCAAGTCCCCAGGCTTAGAACAGAGTTACAAGTATATAGCCTCTTAAACTAACTCAGTTTCCACCTGCTGTGGTGTTAGCGGTGACTGCGTGAGTGAGTGATTAACTCCCACCAGTTAGGGAAAGCGTGTGTCTAACTGCGCTGTCCAGAGTCGCCTAGTTTCATCGCTAACCATCCAGTTGCAGCCTGTATTTTGTATTAACTCCGCTGAGGTTCAGAATTTGCTAAGCCATGCAGAAAAGCAAGAAAGTAGAGTGAATTGAAAACTGCGTTTTCTCTCCTTTTTGACCTGTTTTGACTGATTTATTATACGTACATACATACAGTGTATCTTCATTTTGTTGAAGCCTACTAAATGCTTGGTCACCTTAAATCACCTCTCTCTCTCTCTCTCTCTCTCTCTCTCTCTCTCTCTCTCTCTCTCTTCTCTCTCCCTCTTTTTCTCTTTCCCTGGCCCCCTCTCTTTCTCATTCATTGCCACCCTCCCCAGACACAGACAACCCAGGGAGAACCTGGAGGCCCCATGGATGAGAAACCCCACTACAGAGAGGAAGCTGGATCCCCGGACACAGCCCCAGAGACCTGCTTTATTTTGGGAGAGGAAGAAGGAAACATTTGTCCCACAGTCCCTGAGATTCGTTTTTGTTTGTTTGTTTGTTTGTTTGTTTTTCATAGCAGTTAGCCAAGCCTAACAATTGCCTTCTTGTGAGTGGAACACACGTTTATAAAAATTCAACATAGCCGGTACCTTTGTACTCTTTATGAAGAGTGCAAAGATTAAGAACTCCTTCCCGTGAATTCCTCTCCCAACATATGCTACTGTTGTGTATTTTACTACTCCCCATGTGTACAGCCTGCTCTTCTGTGACACATGCTGGTTCATTCATACTGGTGAACAGAGGAAGGACGCCAGTAGAATTCTGAATCTCTCTAGTACACTGCTTCACACCGGCTGTGCAAGACCCAACTTCCTCCTTAAGAGGAAGAAAAGAGTTGATTCTGAGCCAAATACCAGAAACCATGGCCCAGAAATGTGAATTCAGGTTGCCCCTAATAACATGTTCTGACATAGAAATGGTTTTATAAACTTTTAAAGCCACAGAACAAAAGGAAGTCATAATTCAGAACATTTACCAAATACATTGGTGGGCACAGTGGGTGGGTGAGTTCTAGCAAGGTAAGACAACTCAGTGATAGGCTTCAAATGTTTGTTATCCGATGATATCTTAGGTTGACATTAGGGACGATAATCTTCTGTTAATATATTCCAAAGGTTTTACATAATATCTGACAAGATATTAGGTCAGACAGGGAAGTTAGCAATGAATGAATATTAAGAGGACTAACAATAACCCAAGATAATTTTGTCTCTGGGTCTGAACATTACAACTCTCTGCCATGGTGAAGTCCAACCAACCAATCAGCCATGCAGAATCCTTTACATGGGCATGGCTTTTTCTGGGAACTTCAGTTTACAGCACAACCCAGCAGCAGACAGTGACTCAACACACACGGGCCCAGTAAACTTGGAGAAAGGCAGACACGATATCATTACTCTTTATTCTGGTCAGTATGGCCTCATGCCTTTTGGAAGGATCTGATTGTGCTGGCTAAATTTCAAGCCAGCAACTTAACTCAAGCTATAGTCATCTGAGAGGAGGAAGCCTCCACTGAGAAAATGCCCAGAGAAGACCAGATTGTAAGCAGACACACCTGTAGGGTATCTTCTTAATTAGTGATTGATGGGTGTGTAAGCTCCGTGAGGCACCCGGGTAGATAGGCTCCATTCCTGAGGACCTCCAACCATCAGACTCTGCCAGAGAACACTTCAACCACTCATGTTGGCCAAACCAGACCCTCCAGACAGAGTGACCAAGCTCTGACCTACAAAGTAGAAAGCCTGAGGTGATCTGAATACCAGGACTTAATGTCCCACCAATTCCTGGGCTGGCCCGAGCTCAGGACTTGAAATCCCACTAACCCTCACCCTGGAAAGTTTCACCCTGAAGAAACTCTATATAAATAAAGCCTGCCTCCCACCCACTCTCTTGTGCTTTTCCCAGTAAATCTCTTGTGTGAGGTTTGTTGTGCAGTGTGATGCTGTGGTACTCCTTAGCTCCTGACTACAAAGATATCTTTCCCTTCAGAGCTGGACCATTTGCACCGGGGACACCTTTCCTATTAGAACTGTAACCCTTACTGGGGACAGTCCAGCCTATTGTGGGTGGGGACACTCCTAGGTTGATGTCCTGGCTTCTATAAGCAAGTCATGAGGAGCAAGCCAGTGAGCAGGACTCCTCTGTGACCTCTGCTCTTGCCTCCAGGTTCCCGATCCGTTTGAGTCCTGTCCTGACTTCCTTCAGTGATGAACAGTGATGTGGAAATGAAAGCTGAATAAGCCCCTCCTCCTCACGTGTTTTGGTCATGGTGTTTGTCACAATTTAATCCTAACTAGGACACTAAATGCTTGGTTTTTCTCTAAGCTTTGTACACTTTTAGAAGATAAATCTACCCCTCGCTGGGTTACTACTTATTGGATTATTAACTTTGTTAAACATGTCTGTAAGGATTTTACTATTAATCTGTTTTCCTATTTCATTTTGTATGTACACCTGTCTAATTGTGTGTGTGCGCACGCACTGTGGCATATGTATGAAGGTCAGAAGGTAACTTGTGAGCCACCATGACTGGATTCCACTACCTTGGATTTTGATACAGAGTCTCTCGATAAACCTGGGAGTTTACTGATTTGGCTAGACTGGTGTCTTAGTGTTTCATTGCTGTGAAGAGACATCAGGACCAAGGCAACTCTTATAAAGGCAAACATTTAACTGGGGCTGGCTTACAGGTTCAGAGGTTTAGTTCATTATCACCATGTAGGGAAGCATGGCAGAATGCAGGTAGACATGATGCTGGAGAAGGAGCCAAGAGTTCTACATCTGTATCTGCAGGCAGCAGGAAGAGAATGCCACACTGGCCTGGCTTGAGCTTCTGACCACCCAAAGCCCACCCCCCAGTGACAACTTCCTCTAACAAGGCCATGCCACTCCAAGGCTACATCTCCTAATGCCACTCACTAAAAGTAGTGGTTTCAATATGCTTGGCCCATGGGAAATAACATTAGGAAGTGTGGCCTTGTTGGAGTAGGTGTGGCCTTCTTGGAAGAAGTGTGTCACTGTGTAGGCTGGCTTTGAGGGCTCCTAATGTTCAAGCTCCATCTGATATGGGAGAGACAGTTCTCTCTTGGCTGCTCTCAGATCAAGATGTAGAACGTTCAGCTCCTTCTCCAGCACTGTGTCTGCCTGGATGTGGCCATGCTTCCTGCCATGATGATGAGGGACTAAACCTCTGAACCTGTAAGCCAGCCTCATTGAAATGTTGTCCTTTTAAGAGTTGCTTGGTCATGGTGTCTCTTCACAGTAATAAAACCCAAGATAAGACATTAAGCATTCAAATATATGAGACTACTATTCAAATCACCACTACTGGCTTGTTGGGTAATCCCCTAGAAACCTTTCGTCTCTGCCACCCCCAGTGTAGAGGTTATAGATGTCAATGTCCACTTTCAGCTTTTACATGGTGCTGGAGACGAGAATTCAGATCCTCACGCTAGCCTAACAGGCACTTCGCCCACGGAACCATCTTCCCAACCCCTAAATCATGTCTTTTCAGTGGTGATTTTATGATGGATTCAGTTTTATATATTGATCTTGTATAAGCTACCATGGTCTTACTTGTTATTCTTGATACTTTATCTGTAGGTCCTTTGGGGTTTTCTATGTAGACAATAACACAGTGTGCAAACAATTACAATTGTTATTTCCTTAATTGAATCTTTCTTTTTTTTCTTATTGCATATCACTGGCTAGAAATTTTACGGCAAAGATGAATAGAAGTGGTTACTATATATATTTTTTCTTTATTCTGAACTTGAGATGTTATCTTCTAATCTTAGTTTTCCCTCTTTGATTCTGAAGCTATGGCCTCAGAATCAAAATGTAGAGAAGTTCTAAATCTAGGGAAGATTGGCCATTCACATTTAACTTACTGTAACTCTTACTTGTGGATAACAACTTGATCTGTCCTGTTACATTCTAGTTTAGAGAAGTAAATGGATATGCACACTACGAAAATACCATGTTATACTGTTTTGCATTTCTTTTTTTTAAAAATACAGTTGAATTTTCCACATGTTATAAATATTATTAGTAATAGGTATAGAAACAAAAGACCAAATATGTAAGAAATTAGTATTCCATAGATTTTGTCTGCATAACCAAATTTATTTATTTGTTGGTTTTTTGAGACAGGATCTCTCTGTGTAGTTGTCCTGGAACTCACTCTATAGACCAGGCTGGCCTCAAACGATCCACCTGCCTCTATCTCCCAAATGCTGGGATTAAAGGCATGTGATACTACTGCCTGGTTTCATTCCTTATTTAAAAAAACATGGGTTCCAACCACTCTCAGTATTTGGGAGGTGGAGTCAGGAATCAGAAGATCAAGTACATCCTTGACCTAGGTAGTAGGTTCAAGGCCAGCCTCGACCATATGAGACCCTGTCGCAAAAACAAACCAACTAAAATAGAAAAAAGAAGGAAAAGGAGAAAGAAAGGAAAGGAACTGTGACTTAAGCAGTTATTTTGTAACATTGCTTTTTAAAATTTACTTTATGCACTGTCCAATGTAATATTGCTTAGTAGGTTTTTTTTTTTTTCTAATCCAAACCAACTGCAAGATAGGACACCTTGAAGATTCACTTAACCAGGAAGCATAGGTTCCTAAACTCTGGTCTCCTAGGTTACATGTTTTCTCTGTTTTGAAATAACATTTTTCATGTTCCATTCTTGAACATTAATCCTTTTTAAAGTATGTATTTTACAAGTATTTTTTAAGCAGATTGAGTTTGTCCTAAAAGTCTTAGGCCAATCCCTATACTTCCAGGGAGGTTTCTTGATTTTATTATTTGGCCAGTTTTTATTAAAAAACCATTAAAAAATTAACTAACTAACTAACTAGCTAACTAACTAACTAATTAACAACAAAAATGTCCTCACAATTTTTTTTTTTTTGCCATTGGATGCTGTTTTTATATAGTTTGGATAAAAAATGTCAACGTAAATCTTGGATAGTCCTGACAAGGGTCAAGGTTACTGTGAAGTAGACCTAAGCCTGTGTAAGCTAGACTTCAGTGGTTTTCATTTGTTCTGTCTTAACATTTTAGATGTCAGTAGTAACACAGTAAACCAACAGGTTGAATCCAGGTACTCTTCTTTCTTTTGAGAGCACTGGGATGATACAGCTTGTTGATAAAATGCTGGCTATGTAATCCTGAGGATGAGATTTCAGTCCTCAGCATCTACATAAAAAAGCCCCAGGCATGATGATGATGCACACTCAAAGTTCTAGTATGGGAAGCAGACAGAAGGAGCTGGCTCGAGTCTGGACTAAGATGGTAGCCAGCCATCTTAATCTAAACAGTGAGGCCTTGTTTCAAAAGAACTAAGATGGCTCCCAAGGATTGACACCTGATGTTGACTTCTGGCCTACACACACAGACACACACAAACATGTACATACATGCATACACACATACACACACATACAAATACAGTATACATTAAGAAGTAATTCTTTTGTTCTTATTTATAAGAGTTTAGATTTCAAAATAAAGATATAGTCTATTGTCATCCAAGCCTAAACCCACCCAATCTCAGCTAAGAGAAATGTACTCCACAATATGGAGCTCTTTTAGGCAATTTAAAGCAGGTCTCTATGGGACTGGAGCAATGACTCCGTGGTTAAGAGTATTTGCCCTTGCAGAGGCCCCGAGATGAGTTCCCAGCACCAACAATGGGCAGCCTGACCCAGCCTTTGTGAGCCTTTGTGAGCATCTGCAACTCATGTACACATACTCATGCAAACACACATGTACACACATGGTTAAAAATAATCCTCAGAAAAGAAAGAAATCTTTAAAAAATAAATCTCTGCCCTAGTTTTTAGGTCTAAAAATTACGTTTTCTTTGAATAAGATTTTTTGAAGATAGTGAAATTTTTTATTTTTTGTTTTTTTAGACTTGGAACTGGAATCTTGCTTCAAGTAAAGTAGAAGGTTTGGGTAAGCTAAGAGTCATGGCAAAACATGTGATTTATGTGAGCACATGACACCATCCTTGTCTGTGTTCTCATTAAAAGCCAAATCATTGGTCTCATTTAGAAAAATAGACCAAGGAATGATTTTTTAAGTATCTAAATGTACAAGGAATTATCTTTAAATTATAAAAGAGTGGAAGTTAGTAGAGTCATGAGAGAGGCATTGAGTCCCACTGTACCTAGCTGGGGTCATCAGTTATTGATCTGAAGAAGTGAGATTGAACTTCACTCAGCTGCCCTGAGGTCCACGTGGGTATGCCCACAAGACAGGCTGGCACAAGTCAGAGGTGAGAAATACACAGCTAAGCTTTGTCTCTTGGAGCTTAGCAACCCAAGAGGTGGCTAGAAGCACACAGTGAGTCTCTTTTTACTGTGGCTGAACAGAATCTTCGATGGAGTATCCTTTTCAAAAGTCTTGTAATCAATTCTGAATTTTTAGTTATCATTTTGAAAATACCGTATATTAGCATATAATGTCCTATACAGTCTTCTTTCCATTTTGATAGGATGCCCAGTGATTATTTTATGAGATGATGTCTTAGTTAGGATTTCTATTGCTAAAGCATCATGACCAAAAACCAAATTGGGGAGGAAAGGGGTTATTTGGCTTATACTTCCACATCACTTCCTTTCTGATGGAAGGAAGTCAGGACAGGAACTCACACAGGGCAGGAACCTGGAGGCAGGAGCTGATATAGAGGCCATGGAGGGGTGCTGCTAACTGGCTTGCTCCTCACTACTTGCTCAGTCTGCTTTCTTATAGAACCCAAGATGCCAGCTTAGGGATGGCACAACCCACCATGGGCTAGGCCCTTCCCACTGATCACTAATCATGAAAATATTCTACAACAGGGTTCTGTACAGCCCAGTCTTAAGGAGGCATTTTCTCAGCTGAGGTTCCCTCCACATATGACTATGGTTTGTGTCAAGTTGACATAAATCTAGCCAGCACAGGAGATAAATAGCTTTTAGACTGAAGAACTGAAGGCAGCATCTTTGGCTAAGGAAGCTGAGGCTTTGGATTTTGACAATTCCTTTGCATGTCATTTATTTAACAACCAATCCAGGGGACTGAAGATCACAGGTACAATGAAAATCTCTACAATAGGCCAAAACTTGGATTGAAATGTTTGTCCATAACAATAAATTCCACAAGTCAGATGTGGTGGCGCACACCTTTAATCCCAGTATTTAGGAGGCAGAGACAGGCAGATCTCTGAGTCAGAGGCCAGCCTGGTCTTACAGAGCAAGTTCTAGGACAACCAGGACTACACAGAGAAACCCTGTCTTGTTAAAAAAAAAAAAAAAAAAAGACAAAAGGCAACTAAACAAAACAAAGTCCAGTGATTATTTAAGGAGAATGCCCCCAAAAGAAATTTTGGCTGGGCGGTGGTGGCACACGCCTTTAATCCCAGCACTTGGGAGGCAGAGGCAGGTGGATTTCTGAGTTCGAGGCCAGCCTGGTCTACAGAGTGAGTTCCAGGACAGCCCGGGCTATACAGAGAAACCTTGTCTTGGAAAAAAAAAAAAAAGAAAGAATTCTTTCTAGCATATTTTCTTACTGTTAAGGTGGTGGTTTTTCTAAGAAAAGACTATACCCCAAGTGGAACATAAACTATTAAGAACTAGTTTTACTACACTTGTGTATTTTGTTAATCTCTTCAAGTAACTTGATTTTTCTTTCTCTTTTCTATTGTTTTGTTTTCTTTCTTTTTTTTGTTTTTTTTTGTTTTTTTTGTTTTTTTTTTTGTTTTTTTTGTTTTTTTTTTTTGAGACAGGGTTTCTCTGTGTAGTTCTGGCTGTTCTGGAACTCACTCTGTAGACCAGGCTGGCCTCGAACTCAGAAATCCGCCTGCCTCTACCTCCCAAGTGCTGGGATTAAAGGCGTGCGCCACCACCGCCCGGCTATTGTTTTGTTTTCTATTTCGTTGATAACTGTTTTTCTTTTCTACTTCATTTGAAGTCATCATTTGGTTCCTTCTTCTAACTGAAAACCTTTATTTTATTGTTGATGTCCATGGTTTGTGCTGTGGCCGAGGACCATGGTGGTGCCCATGTCTGTGTTGCAGCCGAGGGCTGGATTGATGTCTGCCGTCTGTACCGCCACTGGAGACCACGTGGGTGTCCATGTCAGTGGTGTTGCCAGAAACCACGTAGACGTCCACGGTCTGTGCTTCTGCTACTTACTGTAAAGAGCAAGGATGCTGTTAACGCAGTGGTATCGATGACTGCAGACTCACAGTTGAGAATGAGAGACACAGAAAGGTTCTGTGACAACCTCTTTTGCTCTCACCCCCCAAAAGAAACAGTCTAGACAGGAGACCATTGAAGAGAACTCTCAGAGGTTGGGATAAGGATGGTGAAGTGTAGCTAGCTCTTCACAGTTGATGGCTTCTGTTGGGGTGGGAGTGGAAAGGGACTCAATTTTCTTTGGGGGGGGCTGGCCACTGGACGTTTGAACATGCCACAGTCAGTGTATGGATGAATGTACTAAGCTTTTCTCTCTCTCTTTTTTGTCCTTCTTTCCTTCTTTCCTTCCTTCCTTCCTTCCTTCCTCCCTCCCTCCCTCCCTTCCTCCCTCTTTCCCTCCCTCCCTCCTTCCCTCCCTCTCTCCCTCTCTCCCTCTCTCCCTCTCTCCCTCTCTCCCTCCCTCCCTCCCCTCCCCTCCCCCCCCCCCCCCCTCTCTCTCTCTCTCTCTCT
>NW_021620506.1:384682-387190 GCF_004785775.1 Grammomys surdaster | reverse complement strand
CAAGTGCTGGGATTAAAGTCATGTGCCACCATGGTCTGATTTGGTTTTGTTTTTAAGACAGGGTCTCATTATGGCTCTCTGGCTGGCCCAAACTCAATATGTAGCCTAGGCTGGGCTTCAACTCCTTATCCTCCTGCCTCAGACTCCCAAGTGCTGAGATTTATAGGGACGGGCCACCATGTCCAATTTTCCCCTATTTTTTTCAAAGTTATATTTAGTTCACGAATCCTTTTATCATATCCCTTTCTGATGTGTTTTGAGGTATTATTTTCTCATAAAAACTTTTGCCATAACCCAAATGTTTTGCTATGAGGTATGTTTGAGTAAATTTAATTTACTCGTTCACACTTTTATACATTGTCAGCTTATATCTCCCCTTTCCACTCAACCCCTTTCCTCTTTTCCTATAAAGCCTTCTCCCACATATGTGTTTTGTCATTGCTGGTTTTTTTTTTTTACCTACTGTATTTAATTACACTGGCCTATATGGGCACATATGGAAGATTACTTGCTTGACTATTTACCAGTGGATCTAGCACTGAGAAATATGCCCCCCCCCAATCCCAGCAAGCTTTAAGTTTTTAGAGCTCCATGGACCCCTCTCCATCTGGGATGGAATGTTGATAGGTCCAGTAGTAAGCAGATCTTGCTTACTTAGCTGCTGTGAGTTCACCAGTGCAATGGCTGGAGGCTTCTTCCTTGCTCAGCTAGCTTTCACAGTGCCATGACTAGAAATAGCATTTCACAATGCCCATCCTATCCTCTGTCTTCTACATCCTTCCTTCCCACTTCCTCTTCCACAGTATTCCCTGAGCCTCGAAGGAAGTGACATCGTTGTCTTGGTCACAGCCAAACACTGAGCATTCCCTTATTCTCTGCATAAACTACAAACAGAAGCTTCTCTGACCATTTTGGAGGGTGGCATTAATCTATAGGTGGAGACGTTGGGAGGCAGTTTGGTACCATGTCAACTCAGCAAGACACTAGTAGTAGGTCCCCATCTTAGGGTCTATGGCCTCCCTCGCCATGGGTTTTGACCAGGTTTACAGTATCAGATGTGAATTCCTCTTGTGGAGAGAGACTCAGATCTAGCAATAACGCGATTGGACACTCCCATGTCAGTTGTGCCACAATTATACCAATGAGCACACTTGCCTGGCAAATTGGTACTGTATAGTGCGTAGGTTAATAGTAAGACTGACTGTTCATGATTTTTCTATCCTAGTAAACTATATATCGCATTCCAGCAGTAAGAAAACTAGCCAGCAGGGAGCACACACACTTCCAGCTCATTTTTAGCTTGATTTTTTGGTATCCTGAGACCAAATCAAGTGATGTCTTCAGCAACAGGGACTTATCATCTAGTTCTGGCTGGTAAGCAAGAATAGCAATGACCTGTATTGTTTGGTGGTATCATAATAAGCTATGCTATCCTTGTCACTGAGGCATTCTGGGAGCAGAACTTTTATGTGGTATCTTTATCATTCTTTAATTATTTTAAAGTTTGTGTTACTTTTTTTTTGACCCATGAGTTTTAGAATTGTTTGTTAGATTCTAGAATATTCTCAGTTGTTTCTCATTGACTAGTGCTTCCCCACATTCTGTCTAACATGTCCCTGTGCTGGCATTTGTCTTGTCAGCTCCACAGAAGCTAGAGTCATTTGGGAAGAGAAAGCCTCAGTTGAGGAGTTGCCACCTTCAGAATGGCCTGTGGGCAAGTTCATGGAGACCTTTTCTTGATTAATGATTGATGTAGGAGTATCATATCCCACTGTGAGGGGTGTGACCCCTGGGCAGGTGCTCCTGGATTGTATAAAAATGCAAACTGAGTGAGCCATGAAAGCGAGCCAGTAAGCAGCATCCCTCCATGGCCTCTGCTTCGGTTCCTGTCTCCAGATTCCTGCCTTGAATTCCTGGACTGACTTCTGTCAGTGACGGACTGTGATGCAGAGACATAAGCCAAAGCAACTCTTTGCTCCCTAAGTTGTGTTTAGCCACAGTCTCTAGCACAGCAACAGAAAGCAAACTAGGACGCTCCTCTTTCAACCCTTACATGCACGTTCCTTATCCTGTCTCCCTCCAACAGTGTCTTTGACAATATTAAACACATCTGTTTATTAGTTTCTCTGAAGTGCCCACAGTACTGATTCCATTTGCCTCCGTGCAGCTCTCCTGGAGGGCACATTATTTCCTGGGTTTGTATTTCTGACTGTGAGCTCATCCTCAATAGACAGTCTCCCACTGTGGGTGTTTGATGTGTCCAAGGTGGGAAGTGGTTTTGTATGTGATTCTGTGGGTCTTATCGTATCAGGCCACTTTGGCCTTTTAAAATGATTGTGTAAATGCAGGCTTCTCATCTTCACAGGGCAAAGCTTGTGGTTTTGATTTCTCGTGCATTTCTTTCCCTTGCATTTACCACCTTGAGTGGATGGCAGAATTTCTTGCCTCTGTCTGGGGCCTCTGTGTGTGTGTGTGTGTGTGTGTGTGTGTGTGTGTGTGTGTGTGTGT
>NW_021620506.1:381030-384672 GCF_004785775.1 Grammomys surdaster | reverse complement strand
TGTGTGTGTGTGTGTGTGTGTGTGTGTGTGTGTGTGTGTGTGTGTGTGTTGGGGAGGTGATGGGAAGAGGGATTTTTGTTTTTGTTTGTTTGATTTTTTTTTTGCCTTTTCACAGATGAAGATGCCTCTGGGGCTTTGGTTTGTGTTGGACATTAAGTAGTTTCTTCACTCTCCATGGGCTTGCACATCCTGACAACCACAAGTGACTGTGTGCTGGATGGGCCAGTAGATATTGCACTGCTAGCATTAAATATCAACTTGCCACAACCCACAGTCACCTGGGAAAGGAGTCTCAACTGAGGGACTACCTAACTCAGGTAAGCCTGTCAGGATAGCTTCAGAATTGTCTTGATTTTATTCACAGGGGGACCCTCCCTGAATGGGAGTGGCACCATTTTCTAGGCTGTACCCTGAACTGTGTCAGAGTGAAGACAGCTAGCTGAGCATCGGCAGTGGACAAAGAGAAGGCAGAAATCCAGGGGTTCTTCTCTCTCTGCTCCTGGCTGTGGGCATGGTGCTTAAAGTTCCTGCCTCCCGACTCCTTAACAATACTGAGTGGCAGCCTAGAACTGTCAGTTGAAGAAATACTTTCTGCATCTGTGCTGCTCAGGGTGTTTCAACACAGCGACAGACATGAAGCTACAACAGACCTGTCATGTAAGATGAACTTGGAGCTCCTGCTCACTGCTCACGGTGGGCATCCTTCTGGAATTTGAGATTTAAGCTCTTCTCCTCTCCTCTCCCCCCCTCCCTTCCTTTCCCCCTCCCCTCTCTTCCTCTCCCCTTCCCCTCTCCCCCTCCCCTCTCCCCCTCTCCTCTCCCCCTTCCCTCTCCCCCTCCCCTCTCCTCCCCTCTCCCCTCCCCTCCCCTTTTCTTTCTTTCTTTCTCCTCCTTCACTATCTCCTCTTCCTGCTCCTCCGCCTCCTTCTGAGATAAGCTTTCTTTACACCGCCCTGACCATCCTGGAACTTGCTATGTAGATGAGAGTGACCTCGAACTCACAGAGATCTGCCTTCCTCTGCTTCCCTAGTGATGGAATTTTTTTTAATCTTCTGAATGCCTTTATATATCTTAAATGTTTTCCCTTTAATAATATGTTTTCATAGTTGGAGGAGCCATATTGATTCACCTCAGCCTGCCACATCACTTCTGAATTAGAAAAAGAGCACATAGGCAGAACTCTGGGGCCCATGATACAAGGGACAGGTTAGGATCAGAAATTCCTTTAAGGGATGGAAGGAACATATAACAGAAGAGGAACAAAAAGAGAGTCGGTTTAGAAAAAGGTCTTTGCACCTGATGCGGGATCAGCTCTTCCCATGAAGAGTACTGTGCTTGTTCCTCATGTGTAAAGAGCTATTTGAAAGGGAAACTCAGAGAACACATAAATATATTTATATATGTATATATAATATATATTATAAAACACACACATATATAATATGTAAATAAGAATAGAATGGGATGAACTGACAAAGGGAATGACGGCCACTGTCATTTACCTCCAAGGAGACTGCTGCCCCAGAGTAATTTGGAAACTTCTGATTGCTCTTGTGCCATTCCGAGGGATTCTACCCGCCTAGTTCTCTGGCTATCAACATCCACCAATGGGAAGGGAGGCATAATTTTATATTGCCTCTGCTTCTTGTTCTCTGTGTTGTCTGCATTCACATCTGGTTGTTTGGAGGCTGTCTGCCATGTGTATGCTACATAAGAGCAAACCGGATCACGTTCATTCTCTCCTCTAAGTCTAAGCTGTCATCTCTTTGAAACGTGGCTTTCCCGAATCCTGATTCGCTAACCAGCAGTGCTTTGCTGGGAAAGCTCTGGGGTTTCCGATTAGAAGAAGACTTTCCACTCTGCACTATAGATAGCTCACTTATGGAGAGGGTCTTGCAGCCTGGACCAGTGTGACCTTGCATTGTTGAGCTTGCAACAAGAATGCTAGATCGTCAGGGTTTCCCCTCCATTTTCAAACAATGGCCATCTCACATCATCTTTTCCCAAACCCCAGAAATAAGCTGTGTTGACCTCAATATTCCCATATTACAAGCAAGGACACCTAGAAAGGTGATAAGGCACACAGGTCTGGAGTACCACTGGGCTTCGTAGCTAGGCATCTCCACTTTATGCCACCCACAGACACGTTTGGACAGGCTTACAGGACGCACTCATTTCTGCACTGGATTCCTGTCAGTCAATCACAAATACCACATGAAACACACACCTCTCCTCAATCCTGGTCTGGCCTACCGTATGCACTAGCAGAGACTTAGCTCCCTCCCTTTTATGGCCCCTCGTCATTTATTTTAATTCAGTCTTTAGATGCAGTCTTCCTGTGCTGCCCAGACTGGCTTCAAACTCGTGGCTTTGTACAATGTTCCAGCCACATCCTCAGATACTGTTTCTGGCAGAATCCATATACAGGCCAATGAACCGTTGACTCCAATCACAGAATTTATATCATTGGTCAGTAGGAACAGTGACAACATCATCTTTCTTGGCATTACATTTTATTGAATACAGACTTACAGTCCTTAAATATCTTAAATAGAATGTTTTCAATATACTGCTCTTTATTCATACATATGTTTCTTTAAAGCACAGAACTATAAATTAAAATGTACATATTGCCATAAATCTAGAACTATATTATAAAAATAGAACCCAAACATAACTTCATAAATAATTTGGCAATTTAGCAGTATGACAAGGTGGCCATACTTGCAATGAATGCATCACCGCTTCAATCAACTGTCTCATTTTCCATCTCTTAGGGACACATGGAACAGTCTTCTTTTCTAGAGTCCCCACAGAGCAGCCTGTGGCCATGGCTCAGAGTTGCCTTTGCATAAATACGAATATCCTCCTTTGTTCTTGGAGGGGGAAGGCCAGCTTCCAGTCCCTCCCTAAGGGAGGAGGTGTTCCCTCCAGCCAAGGGTCTACCACTTTCAGGTCGTACACCCTCACAGTGCATGGTTTGATACATCCAATAAATACAGCGAGTTTCTTGTCTGACAGAGAAGAGCAGCCAAGGCTTGGTTCTCCAGATCAGTGTAAATAGCTTAGGAGAAAATCACTGAAACAACGCCTGTTGGACAGTGTCTTCCCAAAGAGGGCACCACTGCTCATCTGCCATGCACCCCTTCACCGACAACCCAGATTTAATTCTCACAGACTTGCCAGAGACCCCCCCCCCCTTCTAAATAGATGGGTGAGATTATCTGAACTCAAGGAAGACTGTGCTATGGAAGGTAAAAGAAGACATGTCTGCATTCTAAACGAACTCGGGCTATCTGTGTGCATGTGAGTGTGTGGAGGGACAGTGGCAGGTAATGGTCCAGAGCTAGCCTCTGCCTTCTTATTTAGACCCATAACACATGATGAGGTGACTCTTCTTCCACTAGCAGAGTTACCATGTGCACCATGGGTGTTGCTGGGAAAGAAGCATAAAGGTTAAGTTTCTGAGGACCTCAGAGGGAGCTCTCAGCTCACTCAGGCTACTTTCAAGCCAGGCTGGGTCTCCAGTTGTAAAGGTCAGAGGCCACCTTGCTACATAAGGAGGGCTCTCTCTCTCTCTCTCTCTCTCTCTCTCTCTCTCTCTCTCTCTCTCTCTCTCTCTCTCTCTCTCTCTCTCTCTCT
>NW_021620506.1:346201-381020 GCF_004785775.1 Grammomys surdaster | reverse complement strand
TCTCTCTCTCTCTCTCTCTCTCTCTCTCTCTCTCTCTCTCTCTCTCTTAACATGCCAGCTTCAGATGAGCCCCCAAGGATAGAGGAGCAACAACAAGCTGGGGTGGGGGATGGGAGCAGCGCTTACTAGGGTCTGACTCCTGTAGGAGGTTGGGCTAGTGGCAGGAGTCAAGGTTGCTTGGCTTGGTTGGGCCTCTAGCTTTTTCCTTTGCTGCTGGTGGCTTGCTGTCAGCAGATTGCTGTGTGCTGCAGAGGTCTCTCATGTCAACAAGGCTCGCTCGCACCGCTTCTGCAAACTTCACAGACGAGGTCTCTTTGCAGCCGTGAAAGCTGGATATGCAGAAGGTGATGGCCTCAGGCTGGGGGTTGTAGCAGGCTCCATACCCATTAGGGACCACGGGGCCATAACAGCAGAACATCTCCATGGTTGTGGGTACCTGGAGAAGAGCATAGGTCAGAAATAGCCTAATCTGTGGCATCCGACCTGGAAACCTGCTAGAACATGGTGGGTGAGTTCCTGTATCTTAAGACCGCCATCATATTTGCTTCCTGTCCAGATCCCCTCATCATGGATTTGACCAGATTGATTTGAGCTGGCATGATTGATTGGATGTGGTGCTTAAAGATCATAAAGATGCACACATCAAGGTGAGACCCCCAACCCACTCCCCAGAGTGTACTTGGGCCTGTTTGCGGAGCTGAAAGCTCCCAAGGTGACTTGCTGCCCAGCCTGAGTCAAGGCTTTCCTTCATCTAGGGGCCATTTGAGGCACTGTGGCAATCAGGCTAATTTACTAAATGGCACCCTGGTGGCACCCAACCATTAGATGGCTTCCCACAGGGAGTAATTTATGAACTGGAGGAAATCTGGCCGTCTTCTCTGTTGACTTCCCCCAGATCCTTAATTACTGTCAGTATCGCCTGGCTGGTCTGATTTCCTCCCCAAGGCCCGCCCACCCATGCACAATTACTCAGCACCCGGCATTTCCAATCCTGCTGTCACCTGGAATTTTATTTAATCGCCTAAGATGTTTTGAATTTAGAGGGCTAAGGCTTTGCGACACGGATCACAAACCAAGAACGTGTGTCTCTGAAAGCATCCAAGCCATGAATGTTACTATTCAGTGGGAAAGATACCACTAAACAACTCAGACCCCAAATTCATTTTATTAGATGACTGTAGGGATAAGTAGGGAGGATTGCTGAGCCAGTGTAGTGTTGGTCAGGGTCTGTTTTAAATCCACAGGTTTCTGGTGCTGTGCTCTTAGGCCTTCTGAAATGGCACTGGCCGTTTTAATGGGGCAGAACAAGCCATTAGTCTTGCTAATAGAGTCACTGCATTGTCAGATAAATTTGCCGTGCAATGGCTGGAGGCCATGAAGTCGTTCCAGAGCACTCTATGCCCATGGATGGTTTCCTGAAGAATTTATGTTGTAGTATTCTGGTCTCTTTATTCATGTCTGCAAGCCCACTGCTGTAATGACAAAATTAAATTACTGAGTGGGCTTTTATCCTCACACACAGCTTTGTCAGCCCCCTTCCCCTCCTCTGTCCAGCGGTTTGCGGGTGTGGTAACTTCCAGGAGGCTGGTGTGGTTACATGTCTCCTCCCCTCCCCCGCAGCTTTCCGAGAATGAACATCGTTCTGTCTGTGGCTGTGGTCCTTTAATACAATGGTATGTGTACAGCACAGGTAGGAAATGTCGGGCTGATAACTGATTTTCTGCCATTGGTGCCTTGGCCATTTATTACCATAATACCCATAACCTAATTAAGGGACCCCTAACCAGGCCTGTTAGGCTTCAGATCCCAGGGTCCTCTACAGTGGGATACCCCCTCACATGCAGTGGATGGCAAGGCAGTACTGCATGGTAGTTAGAACCCCCAGACGGATATGTTCCCAGCCCGTCTACCTTGGCTAAGGGATCCTGGGGTCATTCCTACTTAGAAGATGGGAGACTATTAATGTCTTGAACATTTAGGTCACTCTACTGAAAGGTGACAAACTCTTAAGAGGCAGAGCCTAGGGCTGGAGAAATGGCTCAGTGATTGAAAGAGCTTTGCTGTTCTTCTAGAGCAAGTTCAGTTCCCAGCACCTAGATTAGGAAGGTAGCTAGCGTTAACTGCCTGAAACTCTAGCTTCAGAGGATCCAACACTCTCTTATGGCCTCTGAGGGTGCCCACAGACACATGGCACAGACTCACATAGGCATATTGACAAATACACACACACACACACACACACACACAAATAAATAAAGATGAAACTTGTTAGGAGAAAAAAAAAACGAAGGGCTGGAGAGATGGCTCAGTGGTTAAGAGCACTGGCTGCTCTTCCAAAGGTCCTGAGTTCAAATACCAGCACCTACTTGGCAGTTCACAATTGCATGCAACTTCAATTTCAAGGGAGCTGATACTCTCACACAGATGCAGGCAAAACACCAATGCACATGAAATAAAAATAAATAAATTAAAAAGAAAAAAGAGCCAGCTGGTGGGGTTGAGAGCGGAGAGGGTATAGTTGACTTCACTGTTTTATGGCACAGAGTGGTTGGCAATAATAACTTAAATATTTCAGAGTAGCTAGTACAAAGATTTGGAATGTTCTCTAAATGACTGAGTTGATAGATATGCCGATTAGGTTGATGTGACTGTTACCCATTACATGCATATACTGTATCCTGTAAGTATGTATAATTATTTTCCATAAATAATACATATTAAATACATGCAAATATATGCATACATGTGTGTGCATGTGTGTGTGCGTGTGTGTGTGTGTTAAAAAAGCAGAGACAGAGCCTGGTTCCAAGTCACTAATGTCTTTACTATAGGGCTTCCTGGGCCCTGGGCACACATGCAGAGGCTGTACCTGGCTGGTGGAGAGAACAAACCGGTTGCTCATCAGGTACGTCTCATCCGTGAACATCTCAGGTGGCTCTTTACACAGGTCTCGGGCCAGCTCCCTCAGTGCCAGAAGATGGTTGTCAATGGCCATGCCGGTTATGGCCTGGGAGTCAGGAACACAGAAGGCAGTGAGACCTGCATTCCTCCATATCTCCTCTTCCCCTCTTGTCTCCTCCTCAAGACCAGTGTGACTTCAGCCACTTCTCGCTTAAACTTCTCTTGATAGACAACTTGTATGAGCATCTGCTCTGGTGCTCCTGGACTCTAGCACACTGCTGCACACACAGGTTGTGTCTAGAGAAGGCTGTGATGGATGTGTGATTAAAGGTTAGTGAGCCCAGCAACTACTGTGGATTAAAGGTTAGCGAGCCCAGCAACTACTGTGGATTAAAGGTTAGTGAGCCCAGCAACTACTGTGGATTAAAGGTTAGTGAGCCCAGCAACTACTGTGGATTAAAGGTTAGTGAGCCCAGCAACTACTGTGCAGCTGCACCTGTGTCCTACTCTAACAGAAGAATGGCTGAGCCTTCCTGGCCTACTACCAACCTGCTCTGTCCAAAGGAAGAGTATGGGGCAGAAAGCTGGCTCATGTGTTGGGCCCAGGCATGGAGGAGGGGTGTCAAAAATGTCAAGGCTAGAATCACCCATAACTAATTTTTTTACCTTCCAGCACAAAGCAGGGACAGAGTTTGTCACCTAGTCAGGGCAATGTGTGGCTCACTTAACTTTGAACTGCAATCTTGGTGATTGAGTCAGGGATGAGACAGCAGAACAGAGGTGCTGCTGATGTTTTAAAGAAAGATGAAGGTATTTGTTGAGTGACATGGGGTTTCATTTTTGGTTCTAAGCCTCTGCTTCTTGAGACTGGACACGTAGGGTCTGTACTCTTTTTGTTTGGTTTCTCTTTGCAATTCCCTGTTTATATGGAGCAATTTGGGGAGCAGGAGACTGGGTCAGGGGTGGGGGGTCTGGGGGGGTAAGGTGTGGAGGATTGGGGGAGGGACAGGGATGGAGGGGACTGCTCCTAGCCTGCAGCATAAACCTTGTCACCATCAGTGTAATTAAGACTCTTGGGGTCTGTTATGTATGGTGACCATTTAGCTATCACAGCCCCTCCTAGGAAGAAGCCCCCCTTTCCCAGTGAGCTTGACTTGGGTTTACAAGGCACGTATTAGCATCTGACAGGCATTCTCCTTCAGCTGAGAACACATGCATAAAGACGATGCAGACACTTCTCCCTGAAGGCATCTAATTATAATCTGAAAAGACAAGTTATAAAACTTGAGCTAACTTTATTCTTAATTAATTAATTTTTATGTAAGGTGGTACTAGAGATGGAACAGAGGACCCCACACATGCTAAACATGTACTCAACAATAGTTTGCCTTTTATTTGCCCTGTTGGGACAGAGAGAAGGTACTAGGAGTCCTCTCCAGTCGTGGACATGCTTCATTTCTCTGCTGACTTCTATTTATCCTTTCATTTGTGAAGGTCCACAGAAGGAAATGCTCTGTAAGCAACCTGCCCCCTGCTCTTAACAATCAAATGTATCCAGAGGAAATCAAATGAACAGTTGTCTACAGTGGTGAGTAGTGCTTACCACTGTACAGAGTACAAGGAGCAGGGAGTGTTGAGAGGGGCCGGGACAAGCACGCCTTTCCACTGGGGGTTCCTCTCCTGACTATCTCTATCAAATACATTCTTATGCCTTGGGAGGCTGTCTTGTTCCCTATCTCTTTCCCCTGGTCTCATGGATAACTGGTTACTGGTCTCATGTACCAGCTGCCTTCCTCTCTCCTCTCTACTGCCCACTCCTCATTCAGTTGGTTTTGTCAAGTTAACAAGAATAACAGAAAAGATCCCATGGTGATGCTTCAGAGTTTGTTTCTCCATAAAGGAAGTTTGTAACTTTATATTTGTTACCAAAGTTCAGTGTCGGGTATCCCTATGTTTACGGTTTAAAACCCAAAGGAGCTAACGGCTCATGTCACCTTGAGACCACTGTTCCCCACTATATAGGAGCAAGACCTTCTAGCTACTCCCTTTGACATTATGTTCACTGCTCTGAATCCATGCTTAAGAGAGCTGTGACTGCATTTTCCAGACTTACTTATACACTTCCTGTTATAAGAAATAAAGCATTCTCTTCTGCTTCCTCTACCTGCTTCTGCTTTTTAGTCTTTCCAGGAGAGTCATATTTCAGCTCGTTGCTTGAGCAACAGATATACTTAAAGAATGTCATAATGTAGACACCCATAGCTGGGTCTTCTAGCATATTATGATTAGATTTGTCTCCTTCCCTTTACCTCTCCATTCCTCTACCCATCCTATTTCCTACTGAGGATGAAACCCAGGACCTATCACATGCTAGGCAAGTGATACCAACTTAACTATATTCCCAGATATAGATTTCCTTTCTCATTAAACTTCTTGTTCTCCCTTGAATTGGCAATCATTAAGCTGTGTTTTTCTATGTATCTACTTCTAATTAATTCTTAAATGCAGCCCTCATTTCAGCCTTCTCTCACTCATTACTCCTTTATGTACTAATTGCTCTCTAGATCTGCTGGATAGCTGTTGACTTACAGTCTCCATTCAGTGTCATCCAGAGGAGTCTTTCTACTTCATTTTTGTTTGTGTGTGCTGAATCTTACACATTATTAATTAATTAATTAATTAATTAATTTAGCATTCATTTTCACACTTTGGAGACTTGCAGCCTTTAGCAGTTTTATAAGAAAGACTACTTAGTAAGTAAAAGGTGTAAATCTCTTCTGTTTAAAATGTCTTTATTCTGTCTTTAAATCTACTGATAGTTTAGCTAGGTATAAAAGAGGTGTTGGCGATCATTTTCCCTTAGAATCTGAAGGCATTGCTCACTATCATCTATCTTCTGATGATGATATTAAGAGACCAATTATGCCTTTATTTATGACCTTTGTCTTTCTTTTTCTTCTGAGAAACTTAGGATTTCTCTTTGTCTATGGGGCCATGAAATTTCCTTGGCATAAATATTTCCTATTATGTAAGATGGTGAATTCCCATGCTAGTCATGCTCTCTGTCATTGAACTATCTGCAGCCTTTGATAGTTTTCTTGAAGTCTTTTGTTGTCTACTCTCCAATTCTCTTTCTGAACAAAATTGGGGATACTGCTCACCTGAACTAAACCACTCTATCTTTCTTATATTTCACATATTTTGTTGGTGTTTAAAGTAGGTTACCTCATATTATCTCCCAATACTTCCATTGACATTTTCTGCTACACTGTACCCTAGAGCTATCTTTATTTCTTGATAATATTTTTAGAGTTTTCTGTTCTTATTTATAGAATAAAATATTTCAAAAATTTGTGGAGTAGTCAATAGTGCCAGGAAACTCGGTAAAGTTGAGTGGGTTCAGAGGCCTAGCACCCAGGCACCCACCTGAGACAGTAGGCATCTCTCTGCTTTCTGCCAGATTCCTGGCCCACAACACATGACCATACTCCCCACTTCAGTCACATAGACCAGAACAGAGTTCTCCATGCTAATAAAGTATCTAGGGGCCCTGAAGGTTCAGCCAATAAGCTTCCCTTCTCAGACATTCCTTCCTCCAAAAGGTATTTCATATCTGGCCCACCCCAAGGAAGTGGTATACACCCATTTTCCACCTTGAATAGTCAATAAATGGTATGGACAAGCATGGATTATCTTTTTCATCAAAAACTGCTGTGGGAGCATGGAGGAAGCCTTTGTCTACAGAGTCACACTGTCTAAGTCTCCCACAGAAGGCCCCTCCATACTCCCAGACAATTGCAACTAAGCTGAGGACAGTCTCAATTGAGCTAAGCTGGAGTTCCCCTTCCTCCTGGCCCTGGGCTTCTCAGCCTGCAGACACAACTCTGTTCTCAACTCTCCATGGTCCAGTGAAATCTGGATGTCCAGGAGTTTGGGAAGCCCCAGCCCAGCCCCAGGTTCCTCATTACAGGCCCATGGACTCCAGGCCCTCCATTCCCGACTCATCTGAGCACCTGCTGAAGTCAGGTAACTCCAGCCTTCAGCCTCCAATATCTTAGGCTGCATTTTCCCACCCCCTGAGTGGTGTATCAGTGCTTCCTTCAAGCCCAACACCTGACAGCGGCATTCCCACACCCCAGTGATGGGGTGAACTCGGAATCACAAAAATTTCATATCTCAAAAGTTACTAGACAGTGAAATTTACTAAGAGGTCTTGCTTTAAAAAAGTGATCAGGTCACTGGAATGTGAAGGCCCCTATAAGAGAGACCATTACTAAGAGGCCTTGCTTTAAAAAAGTGATCAGGTCACTGGAATGTGAAGGCCCCTATAAGAGAGACCACACGACTTCAAACCTTCCTGCCTTCTACCTTGGCCACAAGAACATCACACAGCCTTCCTCTCTGGAGGACACAGAAACAGGAACCGTCTTGGAAGCAGAGACCAACAACTTCACTGACTGATCCTTTGAACTTGGACTCCCAGATCCCAGAAGTGTGGGAAATCTTAGGTTTTTTTTTTAATAAATTATGCACTGCACCAGATTTTGTTACAGCAGGATAAACAAACAAAGCCATCAGCCAAACCTCTCCTTTTAACATCCCTATTTTTGTTGTGTCCCTGATGTCTGAGCTGCCCCGAGGTGCTGCACCTCAGCTTTCTGGGCTTTCCAGCATCTTTGTCCGTGGAAAGCCAGCTGCTATTTGCTCTACTTTTCAGCACTAATGCTTTACCAGTTGCCTTCTCTCCAATTCTCTTTTCATATGAATATGGCTTAAAATTCCTCTGTTCTAGAGAATTTCATTGTTGAATCAGAAGTCCATATGTTCCTCTTCATCCCTTTGATTCAGCCCAGCTACAGATTTCTCTAGTATCATAGAGTTTCTGCTTGGTACTCCCCTAATGTAGCTTGTCTGTCTTCTGTCCCACACTGAAGTAACAGACAATCCAGTTCTCCTCAGTCCTTCACAAGCTGCACACACTGAGCTGCTCATCCTGTCAGATATATCATGTTCACAAGACTCTTGCCTTCACAACGTGATGCTCTCTCCTTAGCTTTCCTCCCCTTTCCTCCTTCACACATTAACGACTGCTTCCTCTGGGAAGGCCTCTCAGCTTTTCAAAGCAGAGGAAGAAGCTTGCTCCTCCACGTTCTCTATAACTTCCTAGGACTCTTCATTATGTGGGTTTGACATAACTTTGAAGCACCTCTACTATGACTCCTTGTTCAATACCTGCTGGTAGCGCTTAGGGATGGCAAATTTTATTTCTTGTATATAGCACTTAGCCTGGCATGAAGCAGGGAGGAAATTAATTGACTACGGAGTGGGCACTTACAGGAGTTTGGATCTGAAATGTCTCCAAAGACTCATGCATTAAAGGCTTGGTGTCATTGGGAAGTTGTGGAACTTTTAAGAGGTAGAGCTCAGTAGAAGGTTTTCCTGTAATTGTAGATATGCCCTTGAGGCAGATGGCGGCATCCCAGATCCTCCCTGTCTTCTTTCCATTTTATTTTATTTTATTATATTTTATTTTATTTTATTTTATTTTTGCCACAAAAAGGAATGGTTTTGTTTCATCATATGCTCCCTACCACAGTGTGGTGCCTTTCTACTAGCCTAAAAGCCCTGGAAGCCACCCACCATGGACTGAAGCCCCTGAAACTGTGAGCCAAAATAGACTTTTCCTTCTCCATGCTGATTGACTGATTGTCTCCATTATTTCCTTCTCTGTGCTGATTGGCTGATTGTCTCCATTATTTCCTTCTCTGTGCTGACTGGCTGGTCGGCTCCATTATTTGTTTCTCTGTGCTGATTGGCTGATTGTCTCCATTATTTGCTTCTCTGTGCTGATTGGCTGATTGTCTCCATTATTTCCTTCTCTGTGCTGACTGGCTGGTCGGCTCCATTATTTGTTTCTCTGTGCTGATTGGCTGATTGTCTCCGTTATTTGCTTCCTTGTACTGATTGGCTGGTCGTCTCTGTTATTTACTTCCCTATGGTGATTGCTTGATTGTCTCAGTTGTTTGCTAGAGTGGTAGAAAAGCTAAGAGCTTTTTGAGATGAAGTCTCACTCAGATCCCACACTCACCTTGAACTTGTGATCCTCCTGCCTCACACTCCTGAGTACTTGGAGTACAGGCCTGAGCTAATACACACTTGGCTAATACAGTGTTTAAACAGAGCAAACATAGCTATTGAGATGAATCAGGGACTGAGTTAAAAGAAAGTCTACACTGATGAATTCTAAAATCCAGAAATATGTTAGATTTGCTTTCAAGTACATACAGAAAAATCTGCTCAATCTTTCTCATCGATTTTTGCCATCCTGCTTGTTTTTTGAGTGATCTGTAATTAACACATTGATCACTAGCTCAAGTTTCTTCTTGTTTGCATGCAAATAATAGCTTTGCAATATTGCAAAATAAATTATTCCCTCAAACTAGAGAAATAGTCCTCATACAATTTTTATTTCACTATTAATTTTCAGCAAAGACCTTCAGTTCACAGGCGGCATAAATGAGCATATAGAAAACAAGAGGGGAAATCAGCCCCAGGTGATAATAAATTCTGACTCCCTTCCAGTGTGCCAGGGAACAAGCCACCAATATTCATCAAGCTGCCCCCACCCCCCAAATTGATGGTTCCTATAAATACTGTAAAGTGCCATACATATTGTGAGCTATTATTATCATTATAGTTATGTCAACAGGTTTCAAACACCACTTACTGTCCTGTGGTGAAACCTGAGGAAAGCAGGAAGGGTGTGTTGCCTATGATGTAGAAATAAGAGAAAGATCATCCCAAGTGGAACCAGACTATAACCAATCTCAGACACTTGGGAGACCAAGGTAAGAGAATCATATATTAAAGGCCAACCAGGGCTACATGGTGAATTCAAGGCCAGCCTGGGCAACTTGAAGAGACTCTGTTTCAAATAAAAAGTTAAAAAAAAAAAAAGAGGACTTGACATATAGCTTAGTGCTATAGCACTTGCCTAGCATGTGTAAAAGCCTAGATTCAATCCCTCTGCCATAGAAATAAATAAAATAAAAATGAATAAAAATAAGAGAGGGGCAGCCTTGCCAAGTCACTGAGCAGTCAGCGCTAGTGAGGAATGGCCACTCACCATGACTGTGTACTCAGTCTGGGCCTGGATGGCTGTCTGCAGCAGCCGCAGTTTCTCAGAAGCCTAAGAACAAAGAAGAGGGTCAGCTGTGGAAGGGCAGCTGTAGCCATGGAACCCGTGTGCAGTGAACAAAGTGCACTGTAGCCCATGGCGGCCTCCCTGGCCTCCCTGGCCTCTCTGGCCTCCCTGTGGCTCCTGAAGGCAGATGGGGTTTACCGGCATGGCAGCCTTGTGGTCAGTGATGGCTTGCACAAAAGCCAGTGCCTCTGGAGTGGATGATCTGATGTTGTCCACCCGACCTTCCTGGAAGCGGCGGATGGATGCACTCTCATAGGTGGGCACCAGTCTCTGGTAAAGCCTGAACGAGATAAAAGATGGATGGCAAACAGTAATTTGTTCTCAGGGAGTCATAAATCCTGAAAGAGAAATAGCTCCAGCAGGCTTTATTTTCATAGCTCTGACATGACGTGGCTCAGTATTTCATTTTAATGTTAATAGAATTCTAGAGGAGAATTCCAGAGATGAATGCCGGGAAGTCTTTGATATGAAGAACCATGCACGCTTTTATACACTGGGGACACCGTGTTGACATAAAATGAAGAGGTGGCTTTTTTTTGAAACAAAACAAACAAACAAACAAAAAAACCACCACCAATCTGTAGGGAAACCTGGAATTTCCTGTGAGACCTACTGAGTGTTGATTAATATCGCAGAGTCAGATGAGTGTGCAGTTTTTCATGTACATCTTCCATGGACACCTGCTTTATTTTAAATGGTTCAGCCATGACCTCTGGTCAAAGCCTGTAAATACGGTGAGTGTGGACAGATGCCCAGGCCCACCAGGACATCAAGGTGTATCTTGTGGGAAAAACTGTGTCTGGTATCTGCACATGTTGTTTTAGTTTCCTGGCCACATTAGCAGAGCTCATGCCAGTGTCTAAAACTCCTTTCTCCTTGTGCATGGGACCAGGTGAGCAACCCTGGGCTCGCATCCCTGACCAGCAGAATCCCCACTCCCCATCAGTCAGTAACATCCATGGAGTTGACTATGAGGAAAAAGAAAAACCATAGGACTGAGATGAATGAGAGCCCACTGTCACATAACAAGTTGTGGCCCCACACCTATCTCTCAGACAGGAGGTACACTTTTGCCAGTCAGTTCAATATCATAGAGAACCGGGGGACAACGGAGCCTAAGAGGATTGCTCCTGGTAAGTGTGTCTCCAGACAGACCTCTGAAAGGTGGCAGGTGAGAGGACAGATTTGTGGCTAAAGCGAAGATCTAAAGGTCAAAAAGTTTACGGGGTGGCCCCAAATCACAAGGATGAATCCCAGGAGTGCCAGGCAGCAGAGTGGTAGGTCTGATTTGCATATGTCCATGCCCACTCTTCATGAAGACAAGACCATAGAGAGGGGACAAGTAGGAGCAGCCATCTCTGGGGCCTGTGCCGCAACTGGCCAAGCGAGGTTGCTCGTAGCTTCTGAGGGTCTGACGGTGGTGGTCGGGAGGGCAAACAGCAGGTTTGAGAGAAAACTGGAGAACTGATATGGGAGGATGTGGGTAAATAAAGGAAAAGATCAGTAGGGATCCTCAGGTCTTTGGCCGGACTAACTTAGGGGAAGGGGGTCATTGTTCCCAGTGCCCTGAACAAAGCTAGACCAGGGAGGTGTGGGTCACATCACAGGGACTCTGATGAGTGGAGGAAATCAGGTAAAGAGCAGTCCCTACAAGTTCCTGGTCTTCCTAACCCATCTGATTCACCTCAGCTCTCCAAGGCAGACCCTGTGAGTCCCAGATCCCTGGACTACAGCTCAGGCAGTCCCCCGTTTGTGACATTTTCCTTTTGCTTCTGGACTTTAATTCCGATTTGAAACCTAGCTAGGATGGTAACATCTCCTTGCAGCTGGCTTTGGTCATCCTCCAGCCCTCTGCCCCAACCCTGAAAGCCACACCTCTCTTCAGGATGCTTCTAGACTCTAAAGCATCTCATCCAGTAGCCCACCTGGGCACACAGGCTTATCTTGCCTTTGCTCACCTGTAGTAGGCCAGCTGGAGGGCCACTTGGATGAAGCCATCAGGGCTGCATTTCTGCTTCTTAATAAATGTTTTTCCATAGTTGTCAAATTTATAAACAATGAAATCCAGATTCTTCACTATTCTGTGGAAGAGAAAGAAGATACTCTGCATGCAAGATAAGACTCCTATACCACAGAACCCACCCATGTTTTCTGACCCTCGTACATGTCCTAGGTCCAGAAGGTGAGTGAGTGCATAGCCCTTATCATCCAGAAATACCTAGGGTGTCAGACATGTACCCTCACCCATGCAACTGGCAGAAGGCACATTGGAACTGGAGCTCATCTAGGCAGGTGAGCTCATCCCAGAGGGACCCTTCTAGGGAGAGGTGGGCCTGGCTGCAACAGCAAAGTGGGAGGAGCATACAAATGAGACATTTACATGGGCAGAGAAAGCCTCATCCACACAGACTCCTACCAGCTGGCTGCCTACAAAGCAGGCCTGACAAAGAACATGTATGTGACTGGTGTAGAAACTGTGTGTGGTCCAGTGTCCCTGTGGACACTCAACTGTCCTAACAGTTAATTTCTCAGCCAGCTGTCATCCAGTCTCTCCTTGCTGTGCTCTGGGGCAAAAAGACTTGGGATCTGACAGACAGACATGGTAACTCCAGCGAGGACTGGAGCTTTACTCACCCAATGTTTTACTTGTTAACAGAAGCCCGATTTTATCCAGTGACTGCTAACCCACCCAATCAATTCTCCTTAGCTCTGCAAGGCAGCCCCTGTGAGTCCCAGACCTCTAGACCATAGCTCAGGCAGCACCCTATTTGTGACACCTTCCTTCTGCTTCTAAACTTTGATTCTTGTTTGAAACCTGGCTTGGATGGTAACATCTTTGTGTAACTGGCTTTGGTTATCCTCTAACCCTCTGCCTCTATCCTGAAAGCCACACCTTCCTCCAGGATGCTTCTAGACTCTAAAGCATTCCATCTGACAGTTCACTTGGGCATGCTTCCCAGAATATGCCTATCATTACCAGGAAAGAATCAGAAAACGTCCCTGTATCTACACAGAGATGCCTGTGCCACCCCCGTATTGGCCAGTATCCTCTCTCATAATGAGTTTGGGGTCTGCTCTGATGTCTCCGGGGTTGTGGGGGGAGAGCATTGCCAGCAAGGTGTGTGTCACTAGCTCAGCCAGGTGTAAGCACAGCTCCTGGAGGAGGAACCTTCCCTGACTCACTCTGTCCCTAGGACTTGATGCTATATCTGCTATCCACCACTCACCTTTAACTCAGACCTTGTGCCTCTCATGAGCTGAGTTATGAGGAGTTATGCAGATGCTGGGAACAGGAAAGACCTCCTACCTTTTGACAGACTCCTTGGGCAGATTTCTCTGTCATCTTGGCCACTCAGAAACGGCCCCCTCCCCAGACTCTGCTCACCTTGGCACACTACCTCTCATGGACTGTATAGATCCAGGTAACACCTCATGCCCCATTTTAGGGAGAAGCTTGAGGACATAGAAGGACACAGGTCCCTGAGAATAAGCAGACCCTTCAGCTATTTTCCTCCATCTCCCTCTTCTGACAGCCCGCTCACCGTGGACCCCCACCATCAAAGATAAGATGTCAACAACATTCCACGGAAACCCAGAGACCCCCTTTCTCATTCACTAAGGCTGCCTCCACAGCGGATCCAAGCGAGAAGCATCCCCATCCTAGGTTTCTCAGCCTGGCCACACTATGCCCTGCCTACCTATGCTACCCCTATAGACTCCTCACTGGCTCTCCAGCAACTCCTAAGCAGGAGGTGCTCCTCATCACAGGCAGGGGAGGCTCTTCACAGCATGGTTCAGCTTCTCTCTTAGGTCCCAATTCCAGCCATCTTCTCATTTGCTGTCTCCATACCAGCCTGGATTTTATGAACCTACTGAGGCTTATAGAAGCCATTGTCCTGACTCTTCCCTGTATACCATCCCCTCAAGCTGCTACTCATCCTTTGAAACCCTTGCTCACTGTCCAGGCAGAGTTCGACCCCTTGTCTATCTGCAGGTTCTAATCTCCACGCCTCTTTGTTTTGGGCATTTCATAGCTTGTACATGATTTTATCTTCTTCCGCTAGAGCATGGAGGATAAGCCCGGGCCCATTCATTTCCGAGGTCCCAGTGTTTTACCACAGACCTGGCACACACACGATTAGAGCTCTTGGAGTTTGATGAGTGAATGGGTATTCTTACCCAGAGACCGACAAAGGGAACACATGGCTAGCCCTTCTGCCTCTGTCTGCTACGGCCAGGGCCAGCTCCTCCCCTGGGAAAAGGCCCCCTTGTCAAGTTACAGTGTAAAATTCAAGCAAATGGAAATAGCGTGAATTCAAATGACCTATTCAAAGCAGTTCTTTATCACTCCCTCAAAGCAGGGAATCCATTCCCAGCCTTGAATCTGCTTAGTCAGGTGAAACCTGCAGGAAAAAAATAGCTTCAGGTTTGCATCTTATGAAAATGGTAGACATTTGAGCAAGGTTATTTCCTGAGAGTCATAACTCCTCTTTAGTTTGACTCCTTCTCCATGGAGGATGAGAATGGGCGGGGCCTGGAGAGAAGCAGAGTCCTAGGGGCCTTTGGAATCTTCCAGGATGCTTCAGCAGCTACTGGGGGTGGGAAAGTGTAGAAGTTCCCTCACCTTTGAAGTTTCTCTGCTGAGGAGGCAAGGTGGCCTTGAGTTTCTGGAGAACATTTCCACCTCAGCCTTCTGGGAGCAGGGAGCTCACTCACTGAGTCGGCTCGGACGAGCTTCTTGTTGCTTGACATCCTGTAGACGCAAAGAGACAACCTCCTGAGACCCTACAGCCAAGGGCTGTGGGCAGCATGGCTTTCCTGTGCAAGCATCTTAGCTGTTGCTGTGCACAGCCCCTGAAATTTAGGGTGTCTGAGCTGCCCACTGGGCAGACAAACCCAACTCCATTTGTGATAGAGCCAGGATCCCAATTGCTTCCACCTGACTCTAACATGTATCATTTGTAGTGTTCAGCCATGTTTAGGCTGTCCTTATGAGAGTTTGTAACGTGGTAGCAAGCTGAGTTGTTGTGTCTCCAAAGGCTGGTTTGTGTCTTTGTCATGCCAACGACTTTTGTGGAAGAGACTGGGACACTACATCCGAGAAGAGAGTGAGCAAAACCACAAAAGCTAGAAGAAATGCATTGTGCTAAGGGATAGACAAGCAGGGCTTCGGCCTAGCAGCATGAAAGTTGGGGATGTAGCCCATGATGGAGGAGACCTTCCTTTGTGCTGGGCCACCAGGTACCTGGCACTGTCTCAGGGCCAAGAGGAAAGATTGATCTAAGCTCCCTGGATCAACACTTGGATCCCCCCACTTCTCCTTGTCTGCCCTGTTTCCTGCCCAATCTGCACCTCCCATCTGTGGCTCATAACACTCATTTTGCAGTCTTTGAGCTTCTTTCCAAATTTCATCTTTGGCTCAGCCATTTTCTGGATTGACATCCCAGTTTCTCCTGGCTCGGCATGGCAGCCCTCTGAGGTCTTCCTCTGCTCTGCCCAGACTCACATATGTTTCAGCAGGTGCTCCGTGCACTGTACTAGGACGATGCCATCAAAAGGGGAATGCTCACACACCACACCGCAGGTGCCATCTCGCCCCACCACAAACTGCAACAGAGAAGAAGCAGGTGAGCTGACCCTGGGCCTGGGTTAGGGCCCCTGACCTCTTGGGGGCATTTCTCCTCCAAGGATACCAAGGACTGTTGATTCCTAACAAGAATGCTACAAATGGCTGCAGGTACCCAACAGTGTGGAAGTCTCAAGGAAGCTCTTCCTACAGGGTGCTAGGCAGTGGAAGGGCAGCCCAAGTTCTGCGCTGCAGCAGTCCAGGGTTCTTAGTGAGCTCATACTGTCTGGTGCATGGTCTATAGGCCTGAGTGGGTTCTCAGTCCTGTTTGTCCTTTATTGCGTGCACAGCAGACTCCATTCTCCAGTGCTTTCAGCATCCATTTGCCTAATAGACCGACTCTGCTGCTATTGGTCACCACTGAGTTTATTCCCAAAATCTAGTGTCCACCCCAGAACAACTGCTGGTAATTGTGTTGCATAAATGAATAAAATATAATGATGTATTTGGTGGAAAGCAGATCTGTCAGGAGAAAGAACAGGTTCTTTGGTGGGAAAGGTGTGGGGAGCATGCTCTATTCAACAGCCAACAGATCTCAGTCTGCTGTTTTGTCTGCTGAGCGAGGAAACATCCACCAAAGCCTTCAAACCTCTCTACCCGAGGACTCATTTAAATCATCCCAGTAAAGCAGCTCACAGGATTGAGATGAAAATTAGAAACAAAGGATCCTTAGACCCCTTTGCATAGTTTTACGAGACAATGTTGAGCTCACCATGGAAAGGAATATTCTCAAGGCTCAAAAGTATTAAGAGAAAATATTGGGAAAGATGAGGCTTGACTCTTGGGCTGAACCCCACGTGAAGCAGGGTGCTCTGGAGTTCCTCACGCTGTCTCCCCTTGGTAAATGCACAAATAAATGAACAAAGGAATGAGCTCCTAGGTGCTTGCTGAAAGCATTCCCGTGGACCACAGCACACACATTTTGAGATGCCTCTCCCCACACTTTCTCCAGTCTTGGCTCTCTGTGCCAGACACCAGAATCTCAGCATATCTCAACGATCTAGCCAACAAACAATGACACACCCACAGAGCGTCTCTAAGTATGCATCGTTCCTTGATTCCCTCAACCAACAATCTTTCTTTCCACGGGGAGACTCATCTTCCATCCCCTCAAGCTCAGGTCCATGACATCTCGGTAGCACCCCTGGCTCATCTAATTTCTGTCTTCTCTACAAAATGGGGAGGCTGCACTCACACCCTACAGGTACCTTTTTGTCCCTGTCACTTAGAGGGAAGAAAATAGGTCTTTGTAAAACTGTACCCAACCCTTACTATGCTCTGTGTCCCATACATCCATTATATAATTTCATTCCAACCACTTCTCTGTGAGAGAATCCAAGCCATTAGTGGCACTGTGGAGGCTAAACAGCCAGCTCAGCTGCAGCAGAACTCATCAGAAATAACAGGATCACTATGCAAACCAATAAAGAAGATAACCCACCAGATGCGGGGATGGGACGAGGAGAAAATGAGACACTGCTGAGAAATGTTTGTGGAGGTGGGCTGGCGCAACCCAGAGAGATGGTTAACTTGCTTTTATACGGCCACTGTGAGAGTGTGGTGGCATTGTAAATAAACAAGGTTGTGTTAGGTATTGACAGGTTGCAGGGTTTGCAGGGGGCTAGAGGTCTGGAAGGAATGGCAACCTAGAGTACAATCCATTTGCAAGAGTGTTTTCCTCTAAGCCAACATAAGATGTTATCGTGATGCATGTGAATGAAAAGCTATGGATTATTTGATTGGTCCTTGGGATGCATTTATCGAATGCTGGGCTGCCTAGCTTCTTTTTATGTGTTGAAATGGTCAAGACAGGTGGTGGACATTCAGGAGAGCAGGCATCCCCGGTCAGACCCGAATCCTGTTTAACTGCTGAATCCTGATTTACTGAGTAAATAGGTGGGTAGTATTCCACTCCAGAGTGTGATGGAGATAGGGAAAGGAGCCCAGGTGTGACCAAGCTCTTCCCACACAGTGGCCGGACAGTCAGGGAGGTTTTAGTTGGGTCCTACACATGGCTAATCTAGAGGTGGCATCACTAGTTCAGTCTGAATGTCAGAAGACAGCAAAAGCATGCACCTTTGGCCTGTTCCGGAAGAGTCTATGCAGTTGCAGGGCCATTAATAGGGCACTTACCTGCAGGGACTTGTCATACCAGCGATTCGCTCCATTCAAACTGCAGCCTCCACCGTGAAGGAGCTGGAGGGCCCTGTGCGTGTCACTGAGGTCTCCAGTGCCTGGACCATCCAGGCATACCAGGCAGATGCAGCGCTCGATCATGTCCAGGGAGTCCCGGTTGGTGGAGTCTGTAGGACAGGTGAGTGCGGCCTCAGTCTGGGGCACCTGCAGAGTCTCACATGCTGCCAGCAGCCTGCCAGCCTTGACAGGGCCATGCAGTCAGATGTCCTGTCCTGAGCCTCTGCTCTACCCAGTAGTCAAGACTGTTGACCCTTAGCAGTGCCCAGAGCTTCACCCAGTGTGGGGCCACTGGTTCTGCCTGCCCAGATGAAGGGGATGCTTCAGTCCTCAGTCCTGTTCGCTTCCACTCCCCTGTCCAACAGCACCTCAGTCACTCCGGCACAGACACTGCCATATCTGTGCACATTGATTGTTGACTCTGACTTTTTCTGAGTACTTAAATTTGTCCCTGGAAATTTTAAATAAGCCAGTTTCACATGAGAATCTGAAGGAAAGGTATTGATTGCCCTCCGTTACTCCCTGGGGTTGGTTCAGAGCCGGAGTTGCAGGGGAAGGGTAAGACTACAGCTGATGCTGTAACTTAATGAGCTGGCTAAGACTAGTTCAGACACATAGACCTCACTTATCGGGACAGATAGGCTAGCAGCCGCTAGGTATGCAGAACATATGTTATCAGGGAGTCTACTGCTTATTCTTATAGAAAGCCTCAAACACTCCCCCAAGAGATTGACAAGCCCGTCTGGCAGGTGGGACCAAGCGTGCGCACCTGCTGCCGCCTCTGCTGTTTCTGTCTTCTCTACAGGTGACTTTCTTGAGGTAGTGTATGTTTTCTACCACATCACCCTGGTCATGGGTGTTAGTAACCCATCCTTTGCTTTGAAGTTCATCAGAATTTCAAGTCCACCATAAGCCAAAACCAGCTTTGGTCTAAAATTCCAAGGAGATACTTCAAGGCCCAGAGGAGAGGGCTGAGTATGGCCTGTGTGGAGCCGGATGCTGTGACAGAATGGAGACACCCTGTAGCCTCTGGGCTGGGGTGAGAGTGCCCTAGGCACAGATGGTGTGGGATGTGGCATCAGGCATCACCAGGCACTCACTGCCTGGCAGTGGTTGCCTGTATCCACAGCCTCCCTGCTCCCCCAGAGGACCCTGCATTTAGCTTTGCACATGGACTAAAGCTACAGCTTCTGGCCTCCTCTCAGCTAGAAGTGAGTGAAGATCTAAATTCTTCCAATGAAATGTAGAGGCAAGAAAGCCAAGTGGGACTAGAGAGATGGCTCAGTGGTTAAGAGCACTGGCTGCTCGTCCAAAGGTCCTGAGTTCAATTCCCAGCAACCACATGGTGGCTCCCAACCATCTGTAATGAGATCTTGGGTCCTTTTCTGGCATACTGGTGTACATGTAGATACTCATACATTAACTTTTAAAAGAAATCTTTAAAAAAAAAAAAAAGCGAGTGCCTGCTCTCCCCACCATGCCCCTCATCTCTCTAGCCTGAAGATAGCCATGGTGCTTAGCCTTGCACTGTGTGCTGTGTGGCAGTTGGGGGGGAGGGGGATGGGGAGGGGGGAAGAGGGCAGGGGAAGGGGTTGGGATCCCAGTCTAACCAGTGCCTTCAGAGCACAGGGAGGGTACGCTGGGTCACATCCTTCTCTTTACTTCCAAGAAGCCCCTCCCACCTTCCTCCACACTCTGCAGCTCCTGCACACAGGGCTGTCACCCTTCCATATGTCTGCTGCTTTCTATACACAGTGTGTGACCCTGCTGTCATCCTAGGTCCTCAAAGTGGTTGTTATGGAGCCTCCCAGGTCTGGGTACTTTTCCAAGTCTGTGCATTCATTGAAGATAAGATCTCTGTTCATGTGGGCAAAGAAGAGCATCCATAGTTAGTAACGGATTTCAGGGCACTTTCCTCAGCCTGGCCCGGATGGGAGTGAGATCTGTGACCGGGTAAGAGATAGGCCTGCAGCAGTTCAGTAGCCTTACAGGAATGGTCGAGGCCCCACTAAGGACCAGAATCTATGGCCCATTGCTCATAAGTTTAGTGGAGAGGTAGGAGAAGTAGCCTGGGAACAGGGTAGAGATTCCCCTTTACTATAGGGTTCTACACACCCCGCCCCCCCTCTTTTCTCTGGCATGCATCCATGAAGATAGCCATAGCACTAAGCCTTATGTGGTGTGCTGTGCTGAGGGTCTCTTTAGACTCCCAGTAGAGACAGTGCCTTCAAAACACGGGGAAGGTATGTTTGGTCAGTCCGTTGTCAAATCTGAATAGTCAGAGGGAGAGGAGAAGCATCCAGGAAGGAGTTAATATAGAGGACAGTGGGAGAGCTGAAAGCAGCCACCAGCCACATGGGTGGAGCTGAGGGATAAACCTACTGTCCTTCAGCTTAAGGGTGAAGGTTGTGGATTTAGATGAGGTGACCACAGTGCTGTGAGGTTATTATCCAGCCTTTGCTGAGCACCTGTTATGTGCCAGGCATCAATTTAGGCTTGTGTACTATAGTAGGAGACTGGCAACAGTCTCACATCCCACTTGCAGGGCAAGGAAAAAAGAAAATGAATAACCTGACTGTAGGACGTTTCTAAGGCCTTTCTTAATGAGATTTGATAGTAATTGCCCAGTAACTGGAGAAGGTTGGAATTGTTTCAGCTATATAACCCCAAGTCCAAGTTGGGAGCAGAACACCAAGAAGGTCAGACTCGGGAATGAGGAATCCTCCCAGCAAGAAGCTCTGGGCAAGGGGGTGTGCTTGGAGTAGAGCCAAGGATGACTCAAAACATGGGAAGAATAAGACCTTGCTGGCTGATGAGGGGCCACGGGCAGCTAGAATGCTACATATCCTCGCCCTCCTGGCCATTTCTTGGTGAATACTAAAAGCCTGACCTTGTGTCTTCCTTAACCAGGATTTCTTAGAAATAAACCCAAATCAGTGTGGACTAGGCAGGCTGCAGCACTCCTGGAAGCCCATAGCTCGTCCAGCTAGGAAGGAAGCTGCTGCAAGCCTGATCCAACCTCTGGATGGGACAGTGAGAGCTTGGGACACTCCTCTCAGCCGCACAGCTCAGGCTTGTAGCAGAAAACGGGCTGTTCCTCTCCATGCTAGTGGCCTGACCTCCTTCAGACAGAGAGAGATCCCTGAGGAGGGGCTGGGAGGCCTTACTATCAAATGCTGGCCATCTCTGGCCCAGAAGCTCAGCACCACTCACCAGGAACCAGGCCGTGGCTCATTAGGCAAAGCTGAAATGGGGGCAGGACAGGAGAGCCGGGAAGCCAGGTGGCCTTGCAAATGAACTCCTGAATGCAAGTGCTGATCCGTCAAATCCTGACAAGTTTATTGTGTAAGGCAGGAAATGAAGCACACCCAAACTCATCTACCACGGGTGAGGCCCGAGTGTAATAGAAACACGGGGTGGTGGGATGGAGGCTTGTGGCAGGGGTTGTTTGTCTCGTGACCTCCATGCGTAATCAGTGAATCAATCTTCCTCAAGAATCCCCTTCTTACTCATGAGAGGTGGGATTTGAGTAGTAAGGAATTCCTTCTGACGCTAACACTCCAGGGCTCACAGCTTCCATGGTGTGGAAATTCCAGAGCCTCGGAAGTCAGAAGATTCCAGACTTACTACTCTCTAACACACACACACACACACACACACACACACACACACACACACACACATATGTATATCCAGCCCTGTCCAGGACCCCTGCCTTCTCTAGTGTGCATCAGGTAATGGTACAAATCCCACTTCTGTCCATGGAGATGAGGTCCTGGAAGTCTTAGGGACATGGAGCTTCTAATTGTTTACCATGTCGGTCATAACAAGTCTCCTTCCTAAAAGATCGGATTATATCTTCTTTTGAAAGATAAAACTTCCATCAGACACTTGATATTTTCCTCTAATCTATGGCCTTGGAGAGGTGATCTTTATCATCCCAGTTCCCAGGGGCCGAGATGGCAACTAAAGTATGTCTTTATCAATGAAACCTGTCTCTTGTGAATTAGAACCAATTTGAATTGAGTTATAAAATCGCCTTTAAATCTTTCAAGAGGGAGAGTCTCATCTTCCAGGAAAATGGACTAGGTTTTTTCCCCATCCCTCTCACTAGATATCATAGATAAATATTATATTTAAAACAAACATAGGAAGGCTTTGGAAGATAGAAAGAGGAAAGTCTTCCAGACAGGAATCTCACAGCCTAAAAAGCAGTGTAGTGATGGGTCCTTTGGGTGTGAGAGGCTGACTTGTACTCCCTACAAACCACATATTAAAGATCTAGCCTCCAATACAACTGAATTTTGAGAAAGAACCATTGGAATGGTAACTGAGGTTAAATGAAGCCATAAGCAGGGGCTGTAATCCACCAACAGGACTGCTCCATATAAGGAGAGGCACCAGTAATACTGACACAGAGAAAAGGACTTTGAAACACACAGTGAGAAGGTGGAAGTCTGCAATCAAGAGTGAAGTTGCAAGAGAAACCATCCTTTTGATGCTTTGGTCCTGGACTCCCAGGTCCTGTAAGTTAGACACTTTCACCCAGTCTGTGGTGTTTTTTTTTTTTTTTTTTTTAT
This sequence comes from Grammomys surdaster, assembly GCF_004785775.1. NCBI lineage: Eukaryota > Metazoa > Chordata > Mammalia > Rodentia > Muridae > Grammomys > Grammomys surdaster. The sequence goes on along the minus strand of NW_021620506.1, from coordinate 358,516 downwards.
GGCATCTTAAGTAAACCAACATAGAGAGAGAGTTCCTCCTTCCTTTTTATCTAAAATAGTTAGCATCTGTATTGAAAGAAATCAGAACATAAAAACACAAACAGGAACGCTTACAATGAAAAAGTTCCTACACAGACCTGCTTTCTCCATCTACAGCAGAATAGAGCACTCTTAGTAAGCAAGGTGTAGTGGCGCTCACTTTTAATTCCAGCACTTAGGAGGCAGATGCAGGTGTGTCTCTGTGAATTTGAGGCCAGTCAGAGCTACATAATAAAGAGACCCTACCCCCACAAAAAGCAAAGCAAATCAAACAACAAAAACAAAGCAAACCCACAAACACACACAAAAAGGAAAGAAAATTCTTAGATAATAGCCTTTCTACTTCAGCCAAATATCAACAGGAATACTGTACAAGTCCCCAACTCTATATATATACCTATAACCTAGCAGCTCTACCCCTGCTGCCACCTCAAGGCCAGCAGAGAACCTGGTGTGCTATCACTGATCTGTACTGAGGCACCTCCACCTCTGAGGATAGAGACACCAAGGTCTCTCATGGAAGCTGGAACTTCCACTAAATGATGACCAGTCCGCCCTACCATCTTTCACACAGCACCACAGAAAACATGTAGACACCCCGAACCCTCATTTAGCAGTAATAAAAACTACCTTCCCAATCAGAGTGTTGACAGAATGAAGGACTTGGATTTCTGCCTTCACCTAGGTGTGATGAGGTAACACCTCTCCCACCACCTGCTGCATCAGTAGCAGAGTGAGACAATTGAATCAGAAGATTTACATAACACCCAGGGCCCCGTAACACAGGTCACCCAAGTCCTAGTAGAAACCAGTCATCACAGCAAGACTGTGGAAAGTTTGACCTTGGCAAAGTGAAGGATGTGTTCAAATTATATGACATACATCTTTAATTCAGTAATTATGAAGTGCATCAACAAGCAATTTTGAACATGTTTCAAAAGATGGTTTTGTTTAAAAAGGCAGAATGTTAACAGTATATAAACCTATAACATCACCATACATAGCATCAACATATAAACAGAAACTCTAAAAAAAAGATGTACAGAAACAAACAAAACATTTAGAAGTAAATCTATAATGCCAGTAAATATAAAGGTATAAAATCAATAGTTGGATTCAAGAGCAGAATGTAGGCAGAGAAGAGATAAGAGAACTCAAAGATGGAATAACATCAGAAAGACAAGAGAAGGAAAGAACTAACAGCACCTACAAAACCTGCAACACAGAAGATGTCAATTATTTCATCATATTCACAGAAGGAAAAAAAGAGCAGAACAGGAAGTACTCAGAGGAACAATGGCTAAAACTCCCAGAATTAGTAGAAGTCCTCAATCTAAAGATGGAAGAGACTAGCAACCCCAAACAGAGTAAGTTAAAAGACATCTACACCAACATGTGTCATATTAGATTAATGAAGATCAATAACAGAGGCAGAAACTGGAAGCAGTGGCAGGAATAGCACTATCTATGGAGAAAAGTGGTGAGCAGCAGGGACTGCCTCCTAGACCCCATGGGGCTGGATGGAAGGAGAAGTGGGAACACAGAATTCTACCAGACAGAAACCCTTTAACATGGAGGAGAGATCGAAGCATTTAGAAAAGTGAGAGACAGGTTTAACTCACTGGTAGGTGCTTGCCTTTGATCCTGGGCTTGGGGCGAGAATTTATCTTTAGCCTGTCTATCATAGAACAACTAAAGAAAGTTCCACGACACATACGGATGTGATAGGGGATGCTGGCACATTACCAATGAAGAAAAGACACAAGGAAGAGTGAAAAACTGAGTGAAAAGTTCATTGGAGTTTTTTATGTTTTAGTATAAAGCTAACTGTAGCGATGATTCACATGGCTCTGAATATATACAAAGACAAGGTGAGTGTATCATAAATGAAGGAAAAGTGGTAAGCTTTCTACACTTCAACAGAGCTGGTTCATTCAACACAACAGACTGGTAAGTTGTATAAACCCAATACTTACATGAACATCTAGAAAGGTTATATAAAGAGATAATGTTAAAACACTAGATTTTTTTTAAGACCATGTGATCTACAGGAAGGAAGAAAGAAGGAAAAGTCAAAATCAAGGGAAAAACAGAGAAAACAAAAATATGAGTTAAGCCCAAACACGTCAATAACTATTTTATGTATAAATAATCTAAATACACCAACTGGAAATAGTGACAGGTGGTGATAGAATATATTAGAATGTTACTCAGCTAATGCTTCCTAGAGCTTACTGTCAAATAGAATTTAAATTTGATGTAAGCAAAAAGAAGGAAAGTACTATTTCATGCAATCATTAATCAAAAGAAGTCATGAATCTGAATTTGTATGATATATACTTCAAACATAACAGAACCAGAGGCCTAGGAGCAAATTACATAAAAAGTAAAGGGTAAATCTTCAAGAGAACATGGAAATATGTATGTTATAAGTAACAAACACTTTTCAAGCATGTGAAGCAAAACAGAACAGGAAGGAAAAATATAGAAATGTACTATTGTAGCTGAGACATCAACACTTTTCTGCCAATGGTGGACACAACAGCTAGGTATAAATTTAGCAAGGACATAGAACTCAACACCACGACCCAACAGGAGGTGTCTGACATTTACATAGTATTTCGTCCAACAGTAGCAGAATGGACATTCCTTCAAAACACCTGCTGAACATATGGCAAAACAGACTACATCTAGGGCCATAGAACAGCCCTCAAAAATGGAAAAGGTGTGTTGTTCTCTGATTGTGATGGAAACAAAATAGAAACAAATAACAGGAAACAACAGTAAATTATACAATTTGCATGTCAAACAATGCATTTGAAAATAATCCATAAGTTAAAAGGAGAATCATAATAGAATTATAAAACATGGACCACAATGAATGGCAATATAAGTACACAATTTAAAGATTAGATTTAGGTAAGGCAGTTAAAGAGAGATTTAAAGTGCTCTGTGTGTGTGTGTGTGTGTGTGTGTGTGAGAGAGAGAGAGAGAGAGAGAGAGAGAGAGAGACAGAGACAGAGACAGAGAGAGAGACAGAGAGAGACAGAGAGAGACAGAGAGAGATAAAGATAAAGAATGAATCACCAATATCAGCAACAGAATGGATGACATCACTTAGGCCTCCATAGATATAAAAATGCAATTAAAAACATTACAGCAACTACAAACATAAATCTGACAAGTCAGATGAAATGAACTAATTCATGCATTAAGGATGAAATAGATCATTGAAATGGTCTTATAACTCTTAAGGAAGTTGGCTTTGTATGTTTATGTGCCCTCTCATCCTTCCAGTAAACCTCTAGGCTCAGATGTCTTTACTGAAGAATTCTACTAGATCCTTAAGGAAGAATGGACCCAACATCTGTGTGATTTCTTCCATAAACTATAAGGAGAATGCATCCCACTGTATTATTACACTGCCAACACAACTTAAGTATAATAATACAGGAGAACAACATAACTACAGACCAACGTTCCTTGTGTATAAAATCAAAACAAAAAAAGCCACATTATCACATTATCAGAACAATTGATATAAAAAAAGTTGGCCAAATCCAATATCCATTCGTAATAAATTTTTTTCAAACAGTAAGAATCGGAGCAGTGTGGTAGCTCAGCAGGTGAAGGCACTTGCCATTAAGCTAGACAATCTGGATTTGATCCCTGAAACAGGAAAAGAGAACTGACTTTTGCAAGTTGTCCTCTGATTTTCATATGTGAGCCACGGGCCCTCCCTGTATGTGTGTGTGCACACACACACACACAAACACACATTAAACAAACAAATAACTATTTTTAAAAACTCAGAAAATAAAATGGAACATCAACTTAATAAAATCTATAAAAAGCTCTTTAGCTCATAGATCTATAAGTTAAAAAAAAAAAAAACCCTGACTCCTTTCTTTTAAATTTTAGTATAGTTGAAGAGGATTGAGCCGGGTAAGGATGGCATGACCTGGGAACACGGATCCAGGCTGCCCCAAATAACATGCAGTGCGGAAGCTGTTCCTGAACTTTTATAGTTACAGAATGAAAGAAAAAGTCTTAAGGAAGGATGTGTTTCAAACACACCGGTGGGCTCGTTGTATAGGCAGATTACAACAGGACAGCACATCTCAGATGTTCTGGTGAATTACTTAGCTTTGAGGTTGTGGAAAGGTAGTGAGTGCTCTGGACCACAACATTCTAACAATCATAAAGTTCTAGTCAGGCTGAATGTTTTCTAATATCGGAGATAAAATAAAAATATCCACTCTTGCCACACTACAGTTATTCAACATAGTGGTAGCAACCTGACTAATGTAATAAGAAAGAAAAGATTTATAAAAGATAAATAAAAAATATTGTCCCCATTGTCATATAACGTGACTAGTTACCCTTAGTAATTCTTAGGATGCCCTGTGAAATCTATTAAAAATTCTCAGAGGGCTGACAAGATGTCACAATGAGTAAAGGTGTTTTCTCCCAAGCCTGATGACCTGAGTTTGATCTCCAGAACCCATATAGTGGAAGGAGAGGCTTGATTCCAGCAGAATGTTTTTGATCTCTACTGAAGCAAGTATGTACACTTACACACACACACACACACACACACACATACACACACACACACACACACAATGTAAAGAATCTTTCATAGAATTAATAAATGGATCTGTCAATACTACAAGAGATACAATCAACACACAAAAGGTCAGTATAGTTTTCATGCCATGGACAAACATTTATAAAAATAAGAAAACCCCAATTATAATAATTTGTAAAACTTAAATAACTGATAATATAAAAATTCATAAAAATTAAATACTTCAATTTAAACCTAACAGAAACATACAGGACACTTTTAGGCTGAAAATACAAACCACAAGTGAAAGAAAGACAACTCAGAATAAGAGGGGAGCTATGCTATCTATGCACAGGCTTTGGAGACCCAGCATTGTGAAGTTCTGTTTTCCCCAAATGGATACACGGGTTTAACAAAATTTTTACCAAGCTCCCAGCAGAATGTTTTTCTAGATAGAGATGAGATTATTCAAAAGTCTATATGAAAGGGCAAAGGAAATCAAATCACTTAAACTACTTTGACAAGGAATAAAGCTGGAGGAATCAGTATAGTATATTGGATTCCAAGACCATTGTATAGCTATGTAAACAAGACCATAGCATATTGGCAGACGGATAAACACACACATAAGTGGAACCCCCAAAACAGACTCACCAAATATGCCCCACCGATATTCAGAAGGATGGAAGGACCATTCAATGGAGGAATAAGAACTATTTCTTCAACAAAGGTTCTCAAAGCAGTGGAACCCCCACAGGATAAAGAAAAGGAAACTCTGACATGCTTTATCCAGAAACCGACTCAAGATGGATTTCTGTAACGCTACAAAACTCCAGAAAAAAAAACCCACAGGTTTTTGACATCTAAGTCTAAATAAAGAATTCTTAGTCTCAACATGAAAAGTACAATTGTAGTTATAAATTAAACCACAATGAAATAAAGACTTATTGTTCATTAGAATGTTCCATTAAGATAAGTTATAGACTAGTATGAAATATTTGCAACCCATGTATTCAACAACCTGCATCTAGAATATATAAGCAACTTCACAGTGAAAAAAATCCAATTAGCAAATACACAGGATGTGAAGTGATGTGTCGTCAAAGATGATACCTAGGTGACGCTTGGATACTCATCATTAGAGATGTATGCAGGAAAAACACCCACACAGATAAAATAAAAACAAATAATAAAATAAAGCTTACCAGGCAACTGTAATGTCCCACTAGCTTCATGCCTGAACATTTCTCCAGAAATGTAGACATATTCCTGTAAAAACCCATATGCTAAGCTGGGTGTGGTGGCAGGAGCCTTTAGTTCCAGCACTTGGGAGGCAGAGGCAGCTAGATCTCTGAGTTTAAGACCAGCCTGGTCTACAGATCGAGTATCAAGACAGCTAGGGCTACACAGAGAAATCCTGTCAAGACAAACAAACAAAAACCAGAAACATCAAAAATAAATAAACCCCTGGAGAATTATGCTGAGTTAAAAAAAATTCTGATGACCACATATTTCATAGGATTTAATTTATATAATATTCTTAAAGCAACAAAGTTATAAAAATTGAGAGTACTGTGGTTGCCAGGGGTAAAGAGCAGTTGAGGTGGGAGAAAGGCAAGCATGGCTCAAAAGTCTACTTCAGAGAACACTTGAAGCGGTAGAAATTCCCGCAACTGACTGTCAGCACCCTGGGTGAGACATTGTACCATAGCTTTGCAAGATGTCAGCTCTTGGGTAAGCAGAGACATGTGGTCTCTCTCTATGTTATTGGGAACATCTATACTTATGCCAAAAAAAAAAAAAACCTTTTTTTTTTAACTTTTCTTCCTGCCCTCCATTACAATCCGTCGAGTCTTGCAGATCCACCCCTCCCAATCTACACTTCCTGGGGACTGGGCCTAACCTTGGTGTGCACCAGCTTTCCTCATTCTTGTGAACCCTCTCCGCCCTCCTTTCTGTCCATTCCCATTCCTCTCTGACAGCCCTGATACCTAGAAACATTTTCTACCAGGGACCCTTAGCGGCCACAAGGACCTGGACTCAGTGTCTGACTCAACCAGCATCGGAGAAGCCTCCTCCTGCAATGGATACAGACCCACAGCTGGACAGTGTGCACAGAGTGAGAGCACTCAGTCCTGTCTCCGTCAAGCTCCTCCCCTCAGTCTCAGGGAGCTATGAGGAAGAGGAGGCAGAAAGAGTGTAAGAGACAGAAGTGACAGAGGACACCAAGGAAACAGTGTCTTCCAACAAGAGGACAGATGTGAATATGAACTCAGGAGGCTGTGGCAGCATGCACGGGTGCAAGCCAGATGCGTCCCAGCACTGAGAAGGGAAGTGGACATGAGCCCCCACCCCTAATCAAGAAGCTGTCTCCAACTGACAACCACTTGCAAAGAAAATTAGTTTTCTCCATGGGAGTCTCACTGGGTATATAAATCACACTTAAGGATAGGCCCCATGCCCAGTAGATGGCTCACACAAACAAGCAAACAAAAAACCTCGACAGTATTTTTGTAGATTTTTTTTGTCTCATATTGTATTGTTTAGGTTTTCTTTTATCTTATCAATCTCTTGCTTGTATATTATAGTTTCTGATTTTTGTATTTTTATGGATTTGGAGGCTTTTGGGGGTGTGCGTATCTGTGTGTGTGTGTGTGTTTATATGTATGTGTGTATCTCTGTGTGTGCTTGTATGTATGTATGTATGTATGTATGTGCATATCTGTGTGTCTGTATGTGTGTGCATCTGTATGGGTGTGTGTATGTGTGTATCTGTATTGTGTTGTATGTGTGTATCTGTATGTGTGTGTGGATATTTCTTGTGCCTATCCTTTGTCATTGTTGCTGTTGTTTTATTCTGGTTAGTTTGTTCTTATATTTGCCTGTTTTCTAAAGAGAAAGAGAAAGACAGAGAGAGAGAGAAAGAGAAAGAGAAAGAAGAAATGTGTCTTAGGGTTTTATTGCTATGAAAAGACACCATGACCAAGGGACTCTTATAAAGAAAAACATTTAATTAGGGCTGGCTTACAGTTTCAGAGTCCAGTTCATTATCATCATGGCAGAAAGCATGGCAGCATGCAGGCAGACATGGTTCTGGAGAAGTTCTACCTTTTGATCTGAAGGCAGCCAGAAAGAGACTCTCACTCCACATTCGGCAGAGCCCGAGCATAGGAGCCTCAAAGCCCACCCCACAGTGACACACTCCCTCCAACAAGGCCACACCTCCTCCAATAGTGCTACACTTCCTAATAGTGCCGCTTCCCATGGGCCAAGCATATTGAAACCACCAGAGTGCAGAGATGGGCGGGCAGGGGAGTGGGAAGGATCTGGAGATTTGGAAGAAGAAACTGTGATCAGAATATATTGTATGAAAAATTATTTTCTTTTTGGGGGAGTTGTGTTTGTTTGCTTGAAACAGAGCCTCTCTATGTAGTCCAGGCCGTCCTGGAGGTTGATACGTAGACCACGCTGGCCATGAACTCACAGAGATATGCCTGCCCCTGCCCCTGCCCCTGCCCCTGCCCCTGCCCCTGCCCCTGCCCCTGCCCCTGCCTCTTTCAAGGAGAGAGAGAGAGAGAGAGAGAGAGAGAGAGAGAGAGAGAGAGAGAGAGAGAGAGAGAGAGAAACTCAAAAATCAAACTGAACTCTTTCTACTTGTTCTAAGCTCCCTTTCCAAGAAGAGAGGACATAAGGAGTCCCACTGCTCTGGAACTGGGGCAAGGGTGGCAGTGGGGTGGGTGTGGGGCAGATAAGCAAAACCCACTTCCCATATGCTTTAGACTTTAAATGCTTAAAATGGAAGGCAAAGGCTGGAGAAGTGAAGGTCAGAGAGGTTTTTTTTAAAAAGGTGTGTGCTCAAGAGCGTGCATGTGTGTGTGTGTGTGTGTGTGTGTGTGTGTGTGTGTGTAGAATATGACATGTAGAAGGCATCGGAGACAAAATGCACCCAAGGTAAAAGGCTAATAAGTTAGGATGCCATGTAGGAAGAGTGGGGAAGAGACCCATGAAGCCTGCAAGTCTGCAAGCCATTGTCTCTGACTACATGACCCATGGTGGAGGCTGGGGTCTTCACTATGGAACAGGAATCCCAGGCTGTAGCTGACAAGAGGGGCAGCTCAACAGCAGACCTTTGGCTCTGGATCTCTCATTCTCCCCTCTGGATGCGCTCACCACAGAGGTCTCTATGCTTCTGCTGCAGAAAGGGGCACAGCCTCAGACCCTCCCTCCCTTGAGAAAGAAAATCGTATTCCAGTTCGAAAGCTCAGGAGGTCTTTCTGGGCCAATTAAATCAGAGAGGCTGTTATTGCTAATGTGTAATTGGTTTTAAAGCCAACAGACTTGCTGAGCTCTGGATGACAATATTTAAGCAGCATTCTGCCCCCTTCCTGAGTGGTTCTTGTAAACCATGACCATGGCCTCATGCAGCTGCAACCACCTTCTGTCAGCTCCCTCCTTGGAAGCAATGCCTTGCCTCTAATTGGCTGCTGGGGATAAATATTTACGGGCTGTGTAAATGCAGAGCATCTGCCTGTAAGGTCTGTTCCCAGGATCACCACACAGGGCCCAGGAAAGCTAGAGGGCTCGGGGGGCCTCTCCAAGCTGGCCATACTTCTCCTACAAATTGACAAGCACTGTAGTCTTCCAGACTCAGGGCTGAACGTCTAATTAAATTTCCAGACCATGATAATGGTGTTAGCTCCTCCTGGGTTCAGGAGGCCACAGTTTCACAGTTTGGTGGGGAGGAAGGTCCTCCAACGATACACAGGCCCTTCTGAGGCCCCAAGTTCATCTTCAGACTCTGCCCCTCTCCCCTGTCATGTAGACCTCAGGCTGGGGAGCTAGGTGCCTTGTGTCTCCAGCCACTACCTCTAAGGCTAGGAGAATGCTGCAGAGGCCATGTGGATAAAAATATCTCTACATTGTAGGCAAAATGAAAGCTCTGACAAAGGACGGAAATGCCCAGGTCAAGGCCATGAGCAAAATGAGGAGCTTGTGCTGAGGCTGGAATATGAGTAAGTGGGTCCCAACCATAGCTTCACTGGAGGGTGACAGTGGGCTTTAAAAATGGAATCCTAGCCCACACCAACCATACTGGAAAATCCCTGAAACTTGGGAATAGCGCTCGCTCTCTCTCTCTCTCTCTCTCTCTCTCTCTCTCTCTCTCTCTCTCTCTCTCTCCTTTTTCAGCATTTTAAAGGATTTTCATATAATCAGACAACCTATATCACTGTATGGTTTGCTGGGCCTTAGGATTCACTGTCTCCTAAGCTATGACAGGTCAAGTATGTGGCTGCGCATTCCTTCAGGATGCTGTCTGAAATATGTCTCTGCTTGTAGCCTGTGTGCCCTGGCACCAAAGCCTCCTAGAGGACTGTCAGTGTTGGGCCATAGATGCTGGGGTTACCAATGGTAGTTAGCAGGTATGGTGTCTGAGTAGGCTTGGCAGGGGAAACTCAATTTGGGATTAGGGAAGGAATGGACTTTACAACAGGCAGTCTGCTTCCCCTGCACCCCTGGTGGTCCCTGGATTCCTCATAAGCCACTCATTGTCAGGACAGAGTGTTGGGCTCACTGACCTGGGAGCTCACCGAGAGGACCAGTCCTAGTTGGGGACTGTGTAGAGGCTCAGGGATAAAGTCCGGAAGAAGAAAGGCTGGCAATGTAAAGAACTGGCATGGCTAATCCCCTGCTACACTGGCTCTCAGCTGACTGGAGGAGGACTCATTCTGACTAGAGGGCACGTTTCCTATGAGCAGCATCATATCAGTCTGCTGGATAGCACTGGCCATGTGCCAACCCAGAGGGAGGACTCCTGGGCTTCAGCTGGGAGTTGGGATCTGTGACATCTGGGAATGGCTCAACAGTATCACCAAGTTCCTTTGGGCCCTACCATCTGGCAGACAGCAACTTCCTAGACATTATGAATGGAGGAGTATGGCTGGCCATGGAGATTCCTCCTATTCTGTCTTCATGTTTTCCCCAATAGCACTTGGTCCTCACCTAGTGCATGGCTAGCCTGTCTATAAATGCTCCATCCACCTGCTTCAACTGGAGCCTGGTGCTCCCGAGTGTTCCTACTCAGTGTCCTGTGATAAGACACTACTGCTTTCCTTCATCTCTATATATCAGGGCCAAGTTGGGTAGATGCCTTCTCAGCAATCCCTGTCCCCCATCCTCTTCCATTTGGATCTAGAGACTGTAGTTATTTTTAGTTCCCTTTTCCCCTTCATTGGCTCCTTGTCACTACACTATACCCATCTCTTCCCTGGCATGAGTGTTTGCACTCTTGAATCACATTCTCCCTTCATGTTACCACTGTCATCCTCATTTGTTGCAACTTGAACATCCATGTGGATGGATGCGTGAGTCCATATTCCTTCTTTCTATTCCTGGACCATATTCATCTCTAACTGACCATAGTACCCATCGGGGAACTTATCTCTATCAGAAACCAGCCCCTTACCTCTGAGAGGGTTTATTAAATTAAATGGGGTCTCATCAGCATGGATCCTAAGAAGGTGGGGGTAGCTAGGACACAGACCCACACATATAAATGACCGTGTGGAGTCACAGGCTGAAGTTGTCACCTGCAAGGCACTAAGAGAGGTCTCAGGAGAAAATAGCCCTGTGGACCCTGGTGGTGGACTTCAGCCTCCTGAACCATGAGGCAATTCACTCTATTGTTAGCCACAGCCTGTGACACTTGGCCATGGCAACCTGAGAATACTACTACAGCAGCTAACTCCACTCAGATTCTAGCATCAAAGCACGGCTTGCCCACCCACCCCCATTTCCTCAGAGAAGCTGAACTCTGTGTGTGTGTGTGTTTACATGTGTACATGTCTACTGTAATACTGTTAAGTAGCATTTGCTAAGACTGATAGTTCCCAAAACCATCCTACGTGGGCCCAGAGAGTCCAAAAACCTTGATATTATTCCAAAGATGTTTCTTAACCCTCTGCAAGAGGATTCTTTACATACTTCTCTGTCTTCAGAATCCCGCCCTCACTTCTCCTAGCTCACACCATGATTCTGCCCGCCCCTGATCAGGAGCCACCTCTGAGAGGCTCTCTATAGTCCCCCATGGGTCTCGAATCCCCTGCTTCTATCTGGTTTCACCTTTGCAAACACTCCCTACCCTTTACCCACCCCCTCCTCAGCAGCTCCCTTTATCCCTGTCCTTTGAGGCACTTGCCTGCCCACAACTGTGCACTTACTCGCCTCTCCTTCTACCTGTTTCCTGGCCCTTACCCTCTTCTAGAAAAGCCCTAGTATTCTGCTTTTTTAAATTCCCAAGTTTCCGAACAGTCACCCACATGTGCTGATTCTAGTCGCTGACCTCATCAACAATTCCCTTCTGTCATTTCTGCTCATATATGCACTGGTAATTCCTCCCCTCTCGCCATAGCCTTGTGGAGCTCACAGACAACATCAAGGTTGAAAAGCTGAGTAGCTCCTCTCTGAGCTATTCTTTCTTAGGCTCTCAAGCCTTGCATGTGGCCGAACACTCTCTCCTCCTCCCCTTTCTAATCTCTGGCTTTCTTGTACTTGCCAGGATGCATTGAATCTTTCTCTGCTTAACCCTGAGACCCTGTTCCATTTCCAGATGATCTCATCTGGCCCATAACTTTAAATGATACTTAGGATCTGATGTCTTTCAAATTTATAACTGTTTTGATCTCTCCCTCTCCCTCTCCCTCTCCCTC
>NW_021620506.1:301470-346101 GCF_004785775.1 Grammomys surdaster | reverse complement strand
CCCCCTCCCCCTCTCCCTCACTTCCTCTATCTCTCGTGCTCCAGACACATAGATCTAACATGACATGTCCACTTAGATGACTCAGGGTGGCCCAAATCAAATGTGCTTGGACAGAATCTCTCCATTTTCAGCCCACTCCTCATCTCAGTAAACATTACCAGCGTCCACTCAGTGGGTCAAATAAGAAACCCAGGGATCTCCATCCTTTTCCCTTCCTTCCTGATGATGCTTCTGCTCTGAGAGAGACTCACCCGCATCCTTTCCTTTTCCCTCTCAGATCTTGGTCATGCCGCAGTAAGTAGTTCATTTCTGAAATGGTTTCCCTGTTTCCCTTCGGTGGTGGCTCTGGGGAAGAGGGTGCCACTCTGGGAGAAATTGGTTTCCTGCTGTGCAGAGACACCGCCAGTGGTACTAATTGGATTAATTGATTTGCCCAAGGGGAGGTGTGTGTGATGTCTTTCTGCTGAACTTCCTTTAAAAACAGCACTTCCATTCAGAAAGCCAGATCAAGTGCCATTAACAAATTAATTCCGATTAGTGCTGCCCAAGCACTCAGACCTAAGACAACCCCGTTCAGTCATCTCGGCCTGCCTGCTAATAAAGTGGAAACTATCCAGGCAGCAGAGGTGATTATTTTGATGCCTGCCTCCATCCCTGGAGGGAAAAAGAGCAGGGTGTGCATTCACTACAGTCTCCTGAGGGCATTAACCACCTTCAAATTCTAAGTTATTAATTCCCCAACATGGCAGTCATATCCATGAAAATGGATTTGGGGCACATATGTCTGTGTCCTCTACAGCCTTCTTTTTAGGAGCAAGTATTCAGCAGGTGCTCAATATTTAGAAGAAAGAGTAATTAACTGGTGAGTGATAATTCTGACTGGGCCTAGTATCCTTAGCAAGCCTTCATCATTTTATTTAACATGTGCAATTGCACTACTGCTGTGGTTGGCCTGGTAGTTAGAGGTTAAAACAAACAGGTCCCTGTCCCCCCAGACCTTACAGGCAGTGACAGGGAGGCAGAGCGCTGACCAGCCAGGTGCAGAGCTTCCTGCAGGATAGCAAGTCATTAGGATAAGAAATTGGGTCAAGAGGACGGAGCAGGGGCTGGGATTAAGAGCACTTACTGTTCTTTTGAGGACCTGAGTTTGGCCTAGAACCCACCCATGTATGGGGGATGGGGTCATGACTGAATGTAACTCCAGCTCTAGGAACCTAGTGCACTCTTCCAGACTCTAAGGATGGGCGCCTGCATGCATATGTGTATTACCTGCCCCTAACACAAACACACTCAGGGATGGGGAAGAGAGATTAAAATAAAAAGTAAATCAAAATGACAGTATGCTGCTAGCAAGGAAGAAAGCTTAGGAGGGCATGAGTCCCTGGCTTCTAAGTTGAGCTTGGCATGGTTCACAAGGGTGGCTAAGTCTGGAGGAAGAACTTTCTAGGAAGGGGCCTGGAAAAGGCGCTTATCTTCTGGGAGACAGACCCCAGTACACCTGAGCAGCACCCCTGAGCAGCACCCCTGACCAGCACACCTGAGCAGCACCCCTGACCAGCACCCCTGACCAGCACAGGCATCTTTGCTAACCAATCACTCTTCTTATGATTTCTAGAACAGGGCAACTTGGGCCCTGGACCATTCATGTGGCACCTGCTGTCCCTATTGCTTCATAAGAATAAAGATGGCATTCCTGTGTACTTTGACTTCTTTATGCCTTGTCCTGTTCCTATCTCTGGCTTGCATGGGGACAGAGTTTGACCTATCTGTCTCTCACACCCTAGATCTAGCTCAGTCTTCTTAGTTACACACACGCAGAGTCTGAATTATTGCCCAGTCCTTTGCAATCCCTAGCAGTGGGTAAGGCTCCTGGAAGTCTGGCTTCTTGCTACATGTTGTCCACCATAGGCAAGAAAGGAAGCCGTTACTCCAATGATGGCTGACTTTGGTTTGAAAAGTAGTTTCTAGAGGATGACTGAAAACTTTTAAAACTGGGGCTGGCAGACACTAGGCGAACCCAGGGGAATCTTGAAGAAGGGGGAAGAAGGATTCTAGGAGTCAGAGGGATCAAAGACACCATAAGAACATGACCCACAGAATCAACTAAGCAGGGATCACAGGGGTTCATAGAGACTGAAGTGACAGCTATGGACCCTGCATGGGTCTGAGCTAAGTCCTCTGCATATATCTTATGGTTGCATAGCTTGGTGTTCTTGTGGACCCCTAACAGTGAGAGTCGGGGTGTCTCTGACTAGTTTGTCTGCACTTGGGACCCTTTTTCTCCTACTGGGTCACTTTGTCCATCCTTGATATGAGGGTTCATGCCTAGTCTTATTGAAATTTGTTATGTCATGTTTGGTTGATATTCCTGGGAAGCCTGCTCTCTCTCTCTCTCTCTCTCTCTCTCTCTCTCTCTCTCTCTCTCTCTCAATGGAGGATGACTATGGATCTAGAGGGGAGGGGAGGTTGAAGAAGGGGAAGCACTGGGAGGAGTGGAGGTAGGAGAAACTGCAGTGAAGAATAAAAATCAAACAAATAAAAACTGGGGCTGGAAAGGTAGGTAGTTGAATTGATAAAAATGCTTAACCTACAAGCTTAAGGACTTCATTGACTCTGAAGAACACATGTAAAGTTAAATTTAAAAACCACACTGAGCAAGGATGGGTATGATGGTACGCCCCTTTAATCTCAGCACTAGGAAGGCAAAGGCAGATGAATCTCTCTGAGTTGAAGGTCAGCCTGGTCTATAAAGTGAGTCCGGGACAGCCGGGGATACACAGAGAAACTCTGCCTGGAAAAACCAAAACCAACCACCAAACAAACAAAAAACAAACAAACAAAAAACCAAAACCAAAACAAAACAACAACAACCCCCACATTGATCATAGTATAACACTTGTTGTAATCTCAGCATGGGGAAAGGCAGAGACAGATGGCTCTCTGGGGCTCTCTGTCTAGCCAGGTTTGCTTACTTGCTGAGTTCCAGGACAGTGAAAGATCTTGTCTCAAAATGGGACAGGCAGTACCTGATGAATGACAGCCAAGGTTGTGCTCTGACCTCCATATGTACACATGTACACACGTGTGTACTCACATACACATGACCATGAACACACACACAGAGCGGGGAGAGGGAGGTAAGGAGGGGGAGACTGACTGGATTCTTAGTGAGGGTGCTTAGAAGCTTCATAAGAACAGTTGGAGTGAGTGACATGAGTCACGTTCAAGTTGAAAAGTCCTAGGACTGAAAAACCAGGGGAAGAAGGAGGCCAACTAAAGTCCCAGAAATGGTCCCCACTCCAAGGCCCCATCTGCCTGCTCTTTCAGTGACTTGGGGCTCCAAATGAACGTCACACATCCCACCCATAAAACACAGCTGCAGCTTTCCTCTCTCTCAAAAGCCCCTGCACTTGGTATTCTCAGATGATCCATAATTCTAGGGCACCTTTATCTTGCCCAGAAAGCTAGCATATCACCCCACAGAATAAACACAAAGGCACAATAGATTCCTTCTGTTTCAAAGTTCCCCACTGCTACACCCTGAGTTGGAAGGCAGAGCATCTCGCGCTATGGCTGATGGGAATGAGATTGCACTTAACCCTGGAGCAGGAAAAGCTAATGGACGTGAAGATGAGATGAAGATGGGCTGATACTGTCGCTAACCTTTTAAGAGGACCGTCCTGGCCTTGGCCCACTCGCTCCTCCCGTCTGACGTCAGCAGGCCGATTGGAGGCAGGCGTTCATCCTCGTTGGACGCCATTTTGACTATCTTTCTCAACTGAGTGAACAGATCACCCTCACTGAGACGGCGGAAATTAATGACAACATCCAAGACAAAGAACTGTGGGGGAAACAGGTCAAACACATCACTTGTGGCAGCCAGCCCAAGGCTCCAGGCCTTCACGGAGACCTCACAGAGAAGCTCAGGCCCAAGGTTCCCGGGGTGTTTAATGGTTCAGAGTTATTTAGTTTTTGGAGAACATCCAAAGCTGCTCACTGTACTCGACTCTAAGTACTCTCTAGCACAGGCTAGATTAAACTTAGCTATGAGAGAGCTTTTGCCTTCCTTTCTTTTTTATTTTATTTTATTTTTTTTGGTTCCTAGAGTATGCAAAAATCATCATGTTTCCAGAGAGTCAAGTATAAACTGGTACAACCATTGTTAGAAGGCAGTGTTAATCAAAACTAAGAGAGGTTGCCTATGACTCAGCAGCAGCACTTGTATTTGCAGACTTTAGTCCAGGGCTTAGAGAAGCAGAGCCATGTGCATGGAAAAAAATATTTTTTAAAACGTGTGCAGATTAGACCTTTTGATTCAGCAAAACAGCAGAAAGAACCTGACCAGTTTTTGGAGTATACTGGATTAAGTAAAATGGGGTACACCTATCCAGTGCCCAGTGAACTAGATCAAACAGCTATAGGTAGAGCTGTGCCTATAGATCTAAACAATAACAACAGCAGCAACAACAACAACAAACCAACAGTTGTAAACAAATATCAAAATGAAAAACAACAACACACAAAACACTGGGTATATCTATGCACATGTGTCTATGTATGCATGGGCTTGGTATGTATGCCTTACCGTTCTACAGCTTTGAAAGCCAGATCCTTGGAGTTGGAAAAGGGTCTCTTTCTCTACACAGCCTGTCACATCCTTTTCGGTATACAGACATAAGTAATTGACCCACTTGTCACCCTCATTGAAGTCCATGAAGCCTGATCTATGGTTGTTTCCAGAAGATTTGGATAATGTGCCGTATGGAGGATGAGAAACATTTGGTTTGACTTTCTTTGAATGAAGATGAAGAAAGGTTTTCATTTTGTGGCTGGCTGGTGTTAGATAGGCTGGGAAGCCTCCTGCTAGCTTTTAAGCCCTCAAATAGTGGTCATAGTCACCCTCAGAGGACAGGCTATCCCCAAGCTCTCAGTTTACTGAAATGAGCTCAGGAAGAAAACATTAGACAATAAGAAGGGTGTAGGGTAGGAAGCAGGAATGGATGTCAAACTTAAGCTTTCAAGATAGTAAGGCCCTTCCCTAACCCCCACTCTGCTTTGTGAAATATTTTGTGTAGCATCAGTATACAGGATACGTAGTGTGGTAGGCACCAGATGGGGTCAGTAGCCTTTATGCTCAGCTTGTTCCCCTGCCACAGGGACCTGTATTGGCCCTGCAGAACCATGTCTGATAACCTGACTGGACTTAGGCAGTTGGTAGGACCTGGAATCCTTCTTCCTCTTACACATACCATTAGCTTCGATAAGTCTCACCTTCTAACCTGTCAAATGAAGACTCTAAGGGCCGCTTCTACAGGGTCATTGTGTGCAATTATGTGAAATTAGGAAATATAAGTTTTGGACCCACAGTCTTACACAGGGGAGGTCTTGTCTGTTAGTCCTTACTCTGTCAATCCACCTGATTTCCAAGAAGGACATAGACTATATGAAAATGAATAGCTATGAAGATGAAGAAAGAGTTCAAGGCCACATTGGACCTCATTTATGACCCTAAGTCCTTGCCTTCTTAAGGATACAAACCCAGGGATTCATTCCCTAACTGATTTTTTTTTTCATTCTTATAACTTAGCTGCTGAAGAGAAATGGATGGAGTGAGTAGGAAATCCTATCTGGGAGACTTCATACTCCAAGCTCACTGTATGATTTGGGGAACCAGCCTGCACACTTGTGAAGAAGCAAGAATGGATAGCCACACCTAGCCATTATATGCTCCACATCCTCTCCAAGTCTGAGAGCCCGTGGCCATGGGCCACTCACCTGGTTGCAGCAGGCCACGATGACATGCTCAGGCTCAGGCATGACACTGCTCTTCTGGGCCACCAGTGTGTCCTGGGTATGGCCAGGAAGCCGGTAAGAGGAGAAGAGTCTGTAGTACTGCTTCATACAGAGGGGCTGCCCTGAGAGCTGCCCCTTGGCCCAGTCAGTGGGAAGGGAGTGGCTGGAAGGGTAGAGGGAGAGAGGACAGAGGAAGAGAGAAGGCATTGGAATGGGCTCCATGGTAACCTTATTTTTGTCCTCCTTTTCAGAGGTTTTTACATCAAACTCAGGGCCATATGCATGATAAGCAAATACTCTACCACTGGGTTTCTACCCTGTAGCTTCTTGTGGTTAGGCTAGTGGTGCACCAAACTTACAATGGCACTACAGCAGGGCTGTTCTTCATTTTGTGAAGTAATGGATTGTTCCATTTCTGTGGCTCATGGGGCACCTCAGAATTTCCACAACTCCACTCTCACCCCACTCTCTGGTAATACACATGTAATTTTTGCCATTTAGCCCTTTGCTTACACCAATCTTTCTTGGTACTCCTTTTTCTCTACCCCTGTGCCCCACTCTTTTAAAGAAAATTTCTTCTTCAAGTGTCCATTCTTTATTATCTCTCCTCGAAACCTCCAAGTAGTACTTTCTTTTGTCATGTGGTTTCTGAATGATATGTTTCTCATTCTACCCATCCATCTATCCATCTGTCTGTCCATCCATCCATCCATCCATCCACCCACCATGCATGTTCAGTCATCCATCTACCCATTATAGCCACCGAAACTATCAATTCATACATTGTCCATCTTTCTCTCTATGCATCCTTCTGTCTATCATCAATTTATTACCATCATGGATCCTTCCATTCATCCATCCATCCACCCACCCATCCATCCATCTATCCACCTACCCACCATCCACCCACCCACTACCCATCCATCCACTCACTCACCATCCACCCACCCACTATACATTCATCCACTATCCATCCACTATTCATTCATTCATTCATTCATTCATTCATTCATTCATTCATTCATCTATCCATCATCCCTCATGCACTTATCCATCTACCATTCAACTTCCCATACATCTACCATGCACCTACCTATCCATACATACATCCACCACCCACCAACAACAATCATGCATGTAAACATACATCCATCTACCTATCATTTTTCTATCATGCATCTATCCATACACTACCTATTCATCCATCCACATACTATCAATGTATCCATTGGAGACTGAACAACTCTTTCACAGGAGTTGCCTAAGACCACCTAAAACACAGATACTTACATTACAGTTCATAACAGTAGCAAAATGACGGCTAGGAAATATCAACAAAAGTAATTTTATGGTTGGGGAGGTCACCACAACACGAGGGTCACAGCATTAGGAAGATTAAGAATCACTGCATAGACCCATCTATACATCTATCAATCACTATCCATCCATCTATCCAGCCATCCACAGGGTGTATACTATCCATCTACTATATAGCCATCCATCTATAGTCTACCCATCCATCCACTAACTCACCATATACCTGTCTATTGTGGTTGAATGAGAAATGCTCCACCATAGGCTCAGTATTTGAACCTTTGACCTCCAATTAATGACATTGTTTGGAGGAGGTATAGGATCTTTAGGAGGTGTAGACTTGATGGAAGAATACATCACTGGGGGTGGGCTTTAAGAATTTATAGCTTTACTCTACTTCTTGGGCTCTCCCTGTACTCTTCTCTCTCTCTCTCTCTCTCTCTCTCTCTCTCTCTCTCTCTCTCTGCCTCTCTCACTCCCTCTCTCTGCTTTATATGTGCTGTTCAAATGTGTTCAGTCATCTTCCTTCCTTCTTTTCTTTCTTTTCCTCTTTCTTTCTTTCTTTCTTTCTTTCTTTCTTTCTTTCTTTCTTTCTTATCTCGCTGGTTGTCTCTATACCTTCCTTGCCGTTATGCCATCCCCTTGCCCTGCCCTGAAACCATAGGTGAAAATGAACTCCTCCTTCTAAAGTTGCTTTTGGTCATGTCACTTGATCATAGCAGCAGAAAAGTAACTAATGCACTCCTCATTCACCCACTCCCCCTCCATGCATCGTCCATCCACCCACTCACTATAATCCATTCATCTACCACACGTAAAACCATCCACCTCCATGCATTCATCTTTAGCTCACCCATCAATTCAATCATCCATCCACCATGCATATGTGCACACATGCAATTATCCATCTGCCATATACGCATCATCAAGTACTAACCCATCGCTATTCATCCAACCACTGTGCATCTAATCGTCTACCATATATTCATCTCCCCACCACCCATTTAGCTATTGACCTCGTCTCCATCCACTGATCCGTTTATTCTTTGGCCCTTTCAGCTTCTAAAGTTTACTGAGCACTTCTAGCCAGGCACTATTCTGAGGTCTGGGGAATAAAATGGTAATTAGACATGACCCACTCTGATTGTGTATGTGTCCTGGGATGTATGGCTGGAGAACATATTTGCAAATTGGCAAACAGGAGAATTTCAGGCAAGTTGAGTGACAAGCAGGAGCAGAGTCCAGGACTAACGGAAGTCTCATTAAGGCTTGTTTGACTAAACTGAGCCTAAAGGGCAAGAAGCTTCCAGGCAGATGGGCTAGGTGGAGTGCCCCACAGCCACTCAAAGTGAGGATGTTGCAGGAAACTTCATGACTGACCTGTGTCAGAATCCAAAAGCATCTGTAGCAATGGAAGTTTATACCAACTGAATTAAAAACAACAACAACAACACATGGTCTTGTGTTTTACACTTGTAAACTTTTTCTAGTAATTATTTTTTTAGTTGTATTTTACACTATTTGAAAGTAAAGACTCTTCTCAAGAGACAGCGTGAGGCTTACCAGTGGACCAATGGAAGGCAGAAAGTAAGCAGAAGATTGCAACTGAAGAATGAGGAAAAGGCTACCAAGATGGACAAGGATAGGCCCCGGGGCAGTGGTGGCAGGGTAGGTGTTGGCAGCTTATGCATGGTGCATTAAAAGCCCTTGGCAACTTTGAGATGCAGAAGTATGGTTTGGATTATGTTTTCCTTTTTTTCCCCTTAGTGCTAAGGGTTGAACCCAGGGTCTTGTCCATTCTAAGCATATACACCATCACAGAAACACAACACTCCCAGTTCTGGTGTGTGTGTGTGTGTGTGTGTGTGTTGGAGGGTTTGTTTTGTATTTGATTTTTCAGTACTGAGAACTAAACCCAGACCATGCAAAGCACTTTATCACTGAGCTATATTTCCAGAGTATCTGGCTTTGGTTTTACTTTTTTTAATAGCTCTGTTTCTATAAGGAGAGGACCAAAGTCTACCCCAGGAAGCACCAGAAAGAAGACTGTAGTGACAGAGGGAAAATAATGTGGACCAGGTAGGAAGGATGCTTGGGACCTGGCTGGGGTAGGTGGTGACCTCATCTGAACACCATGGATGTCATGGAGGGAGAAAAAGTGACCACAAGAGACTCCTGGACCTACAGATCAGGGTGTGCCATTGTGTGTACTGAGAAGACAGGAGGGGTAAGCATGAATGCACATGGGAGAAGCATGCGAAGCTTTACCAGGCCCCTTTGTAATGATCAGGAGATGCCCCAGTGGGGATGCCCAGGATCTAGGGAAGGAATGGGGTTCTATTTTATGTCAATTGAGAACCTTCTGAGAGCAGGTAAGGGCCAAACTTCTTATCTTCTGGACATCAATACACTGAAAGTAAAGAGCTAATTAATGGAGTGTCCTACCCAGACACTCTTCCAAATGTTCCAGTCTTACAATATTTGCAAGTACAGGACACACGAACCTTTATTTGGGCTTCTGTGGAAACAGGTGTCTGTGTGCATGCATGTAATATGTTCACACATATACATGTATCTGCACACTCAAGCGAGAGTTGGGGGTAGGGGAAAACCTGCCAGTAAGGGATGGTTCCATAGCCCCTGGGTTCTGCTGCCAGGGTTGGAATCTTTGCTCTTCTCAGCAGCCAGGGTGCTGAAAAAGACAGGCTCTCTGAAGACAGAGATGCTGTGTGAATGGAGGAGTGGGTTCTACAAGGAGTTCAGGCTCAGTCTGAGGACGAAGGAAAGCTCTGGACACATGGCTGGAAGGGGCAGCCCACAGGCCTGGCAGTCCAGTATGGAACAAGGGCTATCAGACTGGCCCCAAGTCAGTGCTCTGTCTAAAACCCAGTTCAGATTCTGGTGTGCTGAGCCTAGGGCCTGCGCTTCACCTCGACTCTCTGACTCTCTTACCCAGAGAGAGTGTGTGTCTTAGCTTCTGTCCCAAGGTTGGGTAAACACTGACTGGGAGCAACAAAGACCAGAGAGTGAATACTGCTCCCCCCCCCAACCTCATTGTCATTCCAGTTCTTGGCTGTTTGGCCATCAGTTAAGTTTCAAACCGTCTCTGAGCTTCACTTGCATATCTATGCATAGAACACTTCTTTCAGGCCCCCTCCTTCATTCCAGCATCCATAGCTCTTTGCTCTCCCCGTGCTCCCAGTAATCCAGGATTGGCTAGGAGGGAGACAACTCTGCTAGCATTAAGGAGAACTCACTGCCTGCATAGCTACCACCACCTACAGGAGCTAGGGTGGGCTCGTAGACACTAAGGCTCAAAGTAAGGAGCCCATCATCCCGACGGTACCACTTAGCTTACCAGCACCTCCTCTAATGCTGCTTCTTTCTCCACACTTCCTGGGATCTCCAGACCCAGCATCTAGTTCACACCATAGGTGGAAAGAAGAGATCAGGAGGGAGGGCCATTTTCAGAGGTCAGAGAAAGCCTGTGCTTACTTTAGCAGCCAGGAGAACTGAGCTAATGCAATGTCCTGGTGCTGGCATTGGGCAGGAGACACCACATAGCTGGATAAAAGACTAGGTCCCTGCCCTCTGGAGCACCCTGTATGTTCCAGAGACAGATGTGAGAGGAGACAGTCAAGCAGAGCCCTACCCACTGTGGGCTGGGCCCTGGCCTACCTGTCCAGCAGCGTCTTGTAGCTAAGCACACCAGAGATGAGGCTGGCCGCAAATCTGCAGGGATGTGGAAAGAGGAGCATTATAAACCAGCCCCATGACCCCCACTCTCCCACCTCTCCTTTTTCCTTCCTAACTTCCTCCTCCCTTTCCTTCTCCTTCCATGCCTTCCATGCCCCTCTCTCTGCTCCAAGCTCACCCATGTATCACCTGCCATATGCCAGGCCCTGTGTACTAATGGGGTGTGGGTTAAAAAGCCCATCCCCCAGTACTGTCAGCCAACCGAGGCCTTGGATTAAAAATGGTCCTTTGGTAAGAACTGGGGATGGTTTAGCTCTGGGGGTGGGGTGGGGAAAGGAAGCTAGAATCACCTTGAGGAAAAAGAGGTAGAGAAGGGAAGGTGAGGGGTGAGGTTTCCCCTAGGCAAGGCCAGTTCCGTGGCAGGATCTTTTGGGAAATGCAGTCTCCTGGGGGCAAGCCACTGACTTAGTGGCTAATGAAAAGGAAAGTTAGTCCTGGGAGGAAAGCCTCAGGGACTGGTGCGACATAGACAGTGCCATCTTAACTGTCTATGGATGACAAGGCCTGGCTTAATTGCATAGGAGGAAAATGCCCCTCAGATGCAATTTGGAGAACTGTCTTCAGAATCCATCCATCCTCATTGTTCCCTTCAGAGGAGAGGGGGGCAAGTGGGAGCTAGGCCTGGGCTGTGCCTATGTTCACCCCACTGAGACATTGAGAGGATAAAATCCTGACAGATTCCAACAGGGAGAGCCTTCTTCCCGGCCCCTACCCACACCACCACCACTCTCAAAGCACCTAGAGGCCCCTCCAGCGGCTCACTGAACTCTGAAATTGCAGCAGATGGTAGCTGCACCGGCAGGGAGGGATGTCCCTCCCCAGGAGTCTGAGGCAGGACTCCAGGGGGCATGGAGGAACTCTCAGACACCTGGAGCAGCAGCGTGTCCCAATCAGGACTACTTTTAAGTGACAGCTCATAGACCCAGGTCAGAAGTGCTGTGTGGGTCCCTGAGGCCCATGGCCCCCATTAGCACCATCTAATAAATGTGTTTATTACAGAGTGATAGCATGCCCCACCTCCCCCTGGCCTGATGTCTGGCACTGGGAGAAGATGGACTGTGTTACTTGGCCCCAGGAAGCTCAGCCAGTGCACAAGTTCTGGCCTCGCCTTCCTGGTGTGAGGGCAGACCCCACATCTCGGATGATTTCCCTGCTGAGCACCTAGAGGGCTTCATGGCCTCACCTTAGCTGGTCATTGGTGTCTTGGAAGTGCTGCCGAGCAAAGATCACAGCAGGGCTAGAGTTGACTGGCAGGGCCAGGCGGTTGTTTAGATACATGTCATTCAGCCAGTATTCAGAGACCTGCCAGGGAGCACAGGGAGGGGTGCCATTACATCTGATCCCCAACACCCCTCCAAAACAGGCACTGTGTTAGCAGAGGTCATCAGTCCTGTACTGTCTACTCTGAATCAGGCTCTGCTTGGTCGATAACCCATCCATCCATCCACCCACCCATCCACCCACCCACCCATCCTTCCATCCACCCATCCACCCACCCACCCATCTATCCATCCATCCATCTACCCACCCACCCATCTATCCATCCATCTGTCCACATGTCCATCCATCCATCCATCCATCCATCCATCCATCCATCCATCCATCCATCCATCCTCCTATTCCACAAATGCACTCAGCCCCAGCTGTGTGCTGAGCCTGCGTCTTCTTGGTCCTCCAAGACTGCTCTTCACTATCACCCCATTGCATCCTCTTTACCCCTTCCTCTTTTCCCGTCTTCAGTGATGCATCCCTGCCCACTACCTGTCCTTGTTCCTTAGTCCTATCTGTCATTCAGCTTTGACTTCTAAGCTCATCTCTACCCCATCTTTCCCTGTCCCTGTCCCTAGCTGTGTCCCATCTCTCCCAGTCTCTCATCTCTCATCACCTTTCACATTCTCTGTCCTCCTATTTCCCCAGTCCTCTTTCATCTTGCCTGCCTCCCCCGCTTACAGTCACCCAACCTGTGCTACCCGTGTGTTCCTGTCTACCACCCATCTCTGTCTCCTCCCAAGCCCATTACCTCTTGTCCTCACCCATATCCTTTCTTCCTCCTTCCCCGTCCAGAGGTCTCTTGTCAGCTCTGTCCAGGAATCCTTACCCAATTGGCTGTCTTCTCCTGTCTCTCCAAGAGTTTTTCCTGCAGGGTCTCACCCAGGCCACCAGGGGTCCCAAACCGCTTCACAATGGCCTGGCTCTTCCTGAACTGCTCTACAGGTACCAGGTGCTGCATGCACTGCAGGTAGGTGGCCAGGGTTTGCTGCAGCGGGGGCACTGGCAACTTAGGTAACTCCTGGAAAAGAGGGTTCATGGACTCTTGCTCACTTCCTTTGATATGGTTCATACCTGCCCCTGAGTTGATGGCAGAACATGTCTCCTTTTGCTCTGTCCTCATTCCCTGTTCTTGGCCCTGTTTCCTGGAAGTAGCTCAACAGAATTATAAATGAAGGGCCCTCCCATTTGCTGTCCCTGCCACCATACTGTCTCTAGGTCTCAGGAAGGCACAAAATGCAGATGCTAGGCCTGGGCTCACACCCTGACTCTGCTCTTGGCACCAAACAGACGCGGGTTCACACCCTGACCTTGCTACAGATCAGTTGTATGTCCTTGGGAAAGTCTCTCCTTCTGTAAGGGCTCAGTTCTTCTGTGAAAAATGATCCTCTCACAGGATGGAAGGGATGACAGATGTGAATGTGCTAACAGTCCATAAAGGATGGGTCTGGGATGAAAGATCATTGGCGGTACTGCTGACTGCTGGTCACCCTCCACATAGGAGTTCTTCCCAGCTGGGGCTCAAGAGCCTGCATGCTTTTCAGACTAGAAAGTGCTGCTCTTACAGACAGAGTCAGGTGGATTAACATGGCCTTGGGTGGGGACATGACCGACCAGCTTCCTGGAAAGACTTCCTGGGGCAGTGGCTATTTCTGCCCCGTGCCTCTTGTTTCAAATGCTTCCAGGTATGAAACTCAGGCAAAGGATTGGTTCCATGATAGGACTAGAGTCAGGTAAGGCACAGTGCAAGTCTTTCCTGCCCAGATCTCTCCAAGCTTCAGTCTTGTTCATCCATAGGACACAACTCTTCCTACCTGATGGACCCCAAGAAAATAAGAGAAAAATAATTGCTTCTAGCAAACGAATTTTATGTTTGGTTAACTGGTCTTATCCCTCCAAAGGGAATCCCAAGAAGAAGCCTGTGGCCTCTGGGCTCTAAGAGAGGTGACAGTCAGAAAGGAAGCCCCACAGGGTCCCCTGACACGGGCACTGCCTGTTCCAGCTGATCAACCATTGGGGGCTTTATATGTTTGTCTTCAATGTATCACATAGCCAGGGCAGGGATTTTTGTCATTACAGATGGGGAAACTGAGACCCACAGTGTAGAGAAACTAATCCCAGGTCACATAGTAATTTTTACTTAATGTATTTCCTCTACTCCCCTTCTCTGTTCCCTTTCCCTCCCCATCTATCCCCTCCCCTCTCCCCTCTTCCCCTCTCCTGTCCTATTCTAGGCAAATTGCTGCTGAGCCACACCCCCAGTTCACTTCCCCTCCTTTTTCTGTGGTTTTCCTCCCATGTCCCTCACAGCCTTTCTGCTCTTCCCTCCTATTTCCCTCTCTCAGCCCTTGATAATAGCGAAGTGAGATTTTTTCATGCCGTTGTTAAATTGTACACAGTTGGCATAGGGCAGGGTACTCTTCTCCAGGGGCTTCTTCTCTGTAAAGTGGTGAATTGTTTCTCTCAGGTAGCCAAGGGCTCACCCTACCCTGGTGGGCTGCCAAAAGCACCTGTCTTCTCCTGAGGCTCAGAACTGATAGATGAGTAAGTCCTTTGCCTGTCTGGTCCTGTCCCTGGAGCTCACTTACTTTGACTAGAGGTGGATTGTCAGCAACAAACTCTGGTGCTGCTGCCCTGGGAAGCAATGCAAATACACAGATGGGTCTGGACAGTGTTTTGTGTTGTTTAACCCACTCCAAGAAAACCAGGCTGACCCCTCTCAGCCACTCAGGCTCCTCCTCTTCTATTTATGGGGGTCAGTGTGGCTGGAACAGGCAAGTATCTCTAGAAGGCATAGCCCAGGTGGTGGTCTGGCCAAGAGTGGTGACAGGCTTGGCTAAAGTGCCTGAGCTTTCACTTGTCCTGTGGTACACCCTGGGTGGTGGGTAAACCTGGCAAATCTCGGTTTAGGCATCTCAGTTCCAGGCATGGTTCCTACTCTGACTCTCATGGACCTACGACTTGGGATTCTGTAGTCTGTACAAATTTCTAGGTGGTTCAAATGAGCCAGGCCATGAACTGGATTTAGAGACAGTGGAGAGAAAGAGTCTGCCCTCCAGGAAATCACATCCCACAACACGGGAGGAGAGGGACATGCCATAGATACCATGGGCAGGAGAGGCATGGGTCAGCTATAGAGGTTGGGGCAATGTTAAAAGCAAGTTCAAGGGCAGAAGACAGGAAGTTCTCATAGGACCAGGGAGGGGTGAGAAAGGTGTGGTAGAGGGGCCAGCACATGCAGGAACTTGAACTGAGATGCGCTGCTCCATCTGGAAGGCTAGATGGAGCAGGAGGGAGGCTGCCCAGGGAGGGTAGTGTTGTTTCAAACCAGTGGAAAAGATGATGTTTGGATGTTCCTGGGCTGAACCAGTGGCAGCCGCTGGAGCTGCTGGGATGTGCCAGGGCTCGGAAAGGGGGTTCAGCCTTGCCTAGGCAAGCACGTTGGGCTTAAAGCCATCTGAAGTGCAACTTGGGGTACAGTGAGGTTGGGGGAGGTGAGAGAGATAGGGCTTGACTGGTGCCAGGGGTGTGTTTCCCTGCATTGCCCAGCAACCCAAGGCTGTAGCTGGCAGTCAGAAACTACTTTTGCCCTCAAAGCATTGATACCTGCCTCACTTGGCCCACAGGGTAATCAAGAGAGGATGAGAACCTGGCACCTCTGCCTTCATTTTGTGTGTGCTCCCTTTACTTTGGGTGAGACTCCTGACGGACTCTGCATGTAGGCATAATAAGCACTCAAGGAGCATCTGCCTTTAAAAACAAACCAAACCAAACCAAATCAACAGCAGAGATAACAACAGCAATACTTATCCTAGTACCCCAGCTACATGGCTGAAAGTACAAAGAAGGACTTAACTGAGCTGGGTGGTAGTGGCTCTTGCCTTTAATCTCAGCACTCTGGGAGGCAGAGGCAGGTGGTTCTCTGTGAGTTTGAGGCCAGCCAGATCTACAGATCAAGATCCAGGATGGCCAGGAATACACAGAGAAATCCTGTCTCAAAAACAAAACAAAACAAAACAAAACAAAAACAAACAAACAAACAAAAACCAAGAGGAACGTAACCACAGATTCTCCAGTGCTCAGTTCCAGACCCTCTGAATGTGCCTAAACCTTTCCAGACCTTATTCTAAACATCAATTATCTTGCACCCCCAAAACAGTGCAGTCAGAAGCCTTACCGAACAGACAATCCTTCAAAGCAGAGCAATTATCCATAATAAGGAAGCTTCTCTTTGGACCAGGAAAACACTGGCAACCAAACTGCTTCCCCCAAATGGTCACAGTAACAACTTCCGACCACTTTACAGAATAGCTGAGATAGCTATCATCCGGACCACATAATAAGTCTCAATATGACTGCTTAATTGCACATATATCTGAGATGATATATATATATATATATATATATATATATATATATATATATCTCTAAAAAACTAGAATATATATTGATTGTTACTCTAAAACTTCCAGTTTATGGCCATGCCTTGAGGATAGATTTAGAATCACTGAATCTCTTTACCTGATCGTTTTTCCAATGTGTCAATTGATTAAGCCTCTTTTCTCTGCCTTTTAAACATATTGTCTCTTTAATTGATATATGGAGGACAAGCAGCTGAGTCTAGCCCATTGGGCTTACTGGAACCAGAGCTGGGGTTTTTGCCCTAAGACTCCAGTAGGAAGGCTTCGAGACCCAATCAGACAGTCTTCTGCCCAGGAGAATACAGAGCTGGGAAACAATTGAGGGCTAGTGCCACTCAAGAACGTCCTGGGAATAAGAGTGTGTGAGAAGAGATCGGGGATAAGACACACGGCTCAAAAGGTTACTCACCAGCTCCTCCTCAGAGCTGGAAGCTTTCACAGGCATCTTTTGGGGGACCTTTTCCAGGATGGGCATTGTAGCGATTCTTGCTCCAGAGTAGCTGAGCTGTAGACCTGGGAACACAGGAGAAGC
This sequence comes from Grammomys surdaster, assembly GCF_004785775.1. Taxonomy (NCBI): domain Eukaryota; kingdom Metazoa; phylum Chordata; class Mammalia; order Rodentia; family Muridae; genus Grammomys; species Grammomys surdaster. Next base: position 329,016 of record NW_021620506.1, on the reverse strand, counting down.
ATCACATCGAGCCTTAATGAATCCTGTAGCCTTACCCCCACACCACAAGCCACTGACTGACAGTAGTGTGTAGGGAACTCCATGCCTCTGTGACTGCCATCTCAGACCTCAGCCCTATGCCCCTGACCACAGTGAACCTCAGAATCTCGAGGTGAGAAAGAGTCCTGCCTTGAGCCACCAGCAAGGACCTGCTTCTGTGAAGCTGCTATGACTCAAGGCTAGCTGACCATCCCAGGTTGCACTGGGAGGAGCTGGGCTGGAGTTACCCACTCCCAGCTTACCAGGACCAGAGCACTAGAGCACTTAGTTTGCCTGGAACTCAACATCAATTTCTCCCCAACATCAACTTTCCCCACAAGACTGTAGCTCTCAAGTGCAAAACCATTTCCACTGGGTTCAGATTTCCCTCTAGGATGCCTGGCTAGGGTCTGGTACTGAGTAGAGGGGCTGTGAGCTCAGAAAGCTCCCCCACCCCGCGTGTGTGTGTGTGAGTATGCATGAGAGTGTGCTTGAGTGCCCACAAGTATTCTAAGACTCTGTATTCTGGGTGACATTCTGAGCTGTTTGAGGACCCTGGGTCTTTTAGCAGAGTGTTAACTTGAGTAGTTTGTGGGCAGCAGGCTCCAAGGTGGGTACAAGGGGACTATGGAAGGGCATGATACCTACTGGAGAGTAGGTAGTCAGGGCCTCTAGAGTCTCCTGACAGCCTTGAGAAAGACAGATTAATTTGGAAGATGCACTAGAAATAAGCTAAGCTAAGAACACAGCCTGGTTTTTTTTTGTTTTTTGTTTTTTGTTTGTTTTTTGTTTATTTGTTTTTTTTTTAGAACTGTAGGGTACGCTTTCTACCCCACTAAACCAAAACCTGCACAGATACACAGTCAAGATTTCTACCAACCTACCCTTTATTAGCCCTCAAGAGGTTAAAGCTGCCATTTAACCTATTTGGCCACCACCAGCAGCAGCCAGGTGCTGACATAAGGCTCAGTTGGTCCAGGGGAGAGGCAATCCAGAAAGGTGGAAGAACCAGACCCAAGGCTAGAAGAGTTTGCGTATGCCTGGTGCCACTGAATAGAGGACGGAAAGGCCTTATACAGTGCACTCCAGCACAAGAGTCCTTGAGACCACTGTACCTAGAAATCGAGTATGTGGGTGTTCTGTTGATTACATTTTGGGGTCAACCAAGACAAGGTCAAGTTAATAAAGGCTGTACCAGTTATATATCTAATATCTCCTTTTGTGCCATCTCAGTGGTGGGCAAGGGAAAACACTGGCCGGACCTTAGCAAAGTCATATCTTGGAGAGGAGAATGGACCCCTGCCAGCTGACATTCTGATGGGTATTCCACTGTTCCTTCCAACCTCCAGCTCCTTCCTTCTAAGCTCCTTGGCCCAGGCTGAGAGAATTTGTATGTATTTGTCTTTCCGTGGTTTGGTATCCTCCCATTTCTGCTTCTATTGGCCTGGCTTGGGGGGGGGGGGGCACTTGAGAGGTTCTCTGCTCTGCCCTGAAGGTCCAACACCAGTCTGATCTGGTTTCCCAGGCTCTCAGTGCTGCCACTCCTGCAAATGTGGCACTTAACTCCAGCACTCCCCGCCTTCCCAAGAATGTCTGGAGAAAACTGAGGCCCAGGGATATTACCAACGCTCCCGGTATTACACATCAAAACCACAGACCTTGGGCTTGGCAGATGTTAGGCGAAGTAAAAGTAAAGGCAGGTAAAGATAAGGGGAGCCCCAACCCCTGAAAATCATGCCCTCCCAGCCCAGGCATCCTTGCAGCCGAATCCCAAACCCCCAGTCTCCTAGATGTACCCCGACGACTACTGGCGCCTGGGATGCTGCAGACTCTGAGCGTCTCAGAGCCTCTGGGCCTGGGAGCTGTCCCTTCGTGGACAGCTCCTCCGGAGAAGGACACCTCCCCCGAGGGACAACGCCTGGGTCTTCGCGCCAGCGCGCCGCTGCCCAGCCCTTCTCACCTGCTCTCCTGGGCTGCTCCGCGCCGAACCGGCGCTGTTCCACACCAAGCAGAGCTGGAGACGGCTGCGTGGGCCAGAAGGGGTGGCAGCAGTGCCAGAGGTTGGGGAACGCCACCTAGGTTCTGTAGTAGAGCCTCCGACGACAGATCCCAGCAGCCAGATCCCAGCAGCCACCCCGACTGACTGCAAGCAAACCAGCCACACCTCTCTCTATTCCCTCCCCCTCTCCTCCCTCCCCACTTCTCTTTTTTCCCTCCCCCTTTCCCTTCCTGCCTCTCTTCCTCACAGTCCACTGCTCCCCCTACCCCGCGCTCTGCCCTGCGATTCCTATCTTCAGCCCTCAAAACCTGTCCAGGGCAGATTCCCGGATGAGTTCCTGCACTGGCATCAGATTTAGGCCCTGGAAAGGGGCACAGAACATTGCCTGCCCACCGCCCCACCCCAGCCTCCCTTCGTCCTGCCCCCATCCTCCCCCATCAGCAGTCTCCTGGGAAGCTACTTATGCAGAACCCTGGGGAGTGCTTGAGTCAGAAGAAATGTTGCCCCTCCTCACAAGGCTGAAACCTTACTGCATTCCTTTAAAAATACTAAAATTTAAGGAGTTGGTTGGCCACAGTGGGACCTCCCTTCTTTTCTTTTACCATCCTATTGCTGCAGACTCTTTGGGAAGGGAGGAGCAGACAAGGGACTACAGACTTGGTCTACTCTGATGGCAGGTGGAGGTTGTTTAGAGCCTCAACCAGAAGCCCACAGGCACTCCTCCCAGACAAAATACTCCCCCGCCTCACACAAGCAGAGTCAGACAAGGACAGACAGACAGAGTACTCTCCCTACCACCACACCTCTCATACAAGAAGACTCAAACAAGGACACACACACAGACACACACACACAGACACACACACACAGACACACACACACACACGGTGGGGGGGGGAGGAGAGAGAGAGAGAGAGAGAGAGAGAGAGAGAGAGAGAGAGAGAGAGAGACTCACCAACTGCAGACCTTCCCCTGCAAAACTAGTTACTCTAACCCAACTGCCTCTCCACCCTGAAATCAGAGGCAGCAGGATTCAGGAATGAGTGTACTGCCTTTAGCCTGGACCTCTGTCATAAGAAATCAAGAATGGGTGACCTCCTGACATCCCTGAGGGGCCACTTGTATTCAGGACAGGGTGGACTAGGGATTAGCACCAGTTTCCACATCAATCTTCCTTCCATTTTCCATTAAAACTTTCATGACTGAGAGAAAGCAGACCCACAGGTAACTGTTCTCTCATTCCTCAGACAATAGAGCCTGCATCCTTGATGAACACTGTCACCAGGCTGGGACCCTAAAAAAATGAGGACTACCTCTTCTTTTCTGCAGAAAACAGCGCCCTCGTGCTCCTTTCTCGACAAGATGAGGCAAGGTCCCATTGTGTAGGAAAACCCAGTCCAGGCATGGAAAGCCCCTGGTGCCAGCTGTCCTCCAAGGCCAGGCAGATCCTCAGGCTCCCTCGGGTGGAACCTCCAGGTGCTACACTGGGCTTGGAAAGGAGAGACTATCACTATTGTTCGTGTGTGTGTGTGTGTGTGTGTGTGTGTGTGTGTGTTTTCTGAGTATCCATGAGGGAGAGCCCTCTTTTGGGATTTGGGTTTGTTTCCTTAACCAGGCAGTAAGGAGCTTCAGGGCATCCACCCCTCCTCAGATCTGGATTGGATAAGCAGCCTTCTCTGTGCTTAGGTTTTGTGTCACACCGCCCATCCCACATCAGTAAAGAGACTCGGCCTCCTCAGACAGATATGGTTTATTAATTCAGGCCGGAGGCACCGGGGTGCAGTAGACCAAGTTTGGCACTGGAAAGATCCGCAGGAAGGACAGACAGATGCATGACTCTATTTAGGGGTTCTCAGTAGGTGATTGGTGATCACCCGCACACCTCTTCAACTCTGCCAAGAGCCCAATAGCTTCTTATGCCTCCCTACTCCATTCTCTCAAAGAAAGTGTGTTTGGGAAGGGGGTTAGACTAGGAGGGGTCACGGAGAAGGGTTTCCTGCAAAGGAATTCAGGACGGGGAGGGGCTAGGGTACTCATTAGAGGAGGTTGCCCCCAAGCCAAAGTTGGCCAGTGCTCTTGCAGAATGACCACCTTGACCTAAACGGGGAGGGTAGAGAAAAGCGGGTCTGCTAGCTGTGGGAGTAGTAGTTGTAGTCGTCCTCGCACCCATCAAAAGGGCCGGGCGGGCTACAGGGTTCACCGCCGTCCTTGCCCTGTACCTCACGCAGGCGCACCGCGTCGTACAGACCCTGCGGCGGTTCATCAAGCAGCACATCGCGCTCGGAACGCGAGCGTGTAAGGAGGCCCACGTTACGCAAGAGCAGTAGCACTGGTGCGTAGAGCAAGTTGGCCAGACCCATGCCAAGGCTGAGCTGCTCAAAGCCAAGCGAGTGAACGATATGGCCTGCCACTATGGGCCCGAGCGCGTAGGCCACAGAATAGGAGATGTCAGCTATGGCGTAGACACTGCCATAGACTGATACGTGGCGCACGTCCACCAGAAAGGCGAGCGTGGGTAGGAGCGCCGTGTCCACTAATGCGATGCCGAAGCAGAGGCCGCAGAGCGAGACCACTAACGGCGTGAAAGAGCGGCAGGCAGGTACGATGCAAGAGCTCACTCCAATTACCGCTAGCCCGAGAGCGCCATACAGCCACTGCAGGTGTGGATAGCGCGCCGCTAGGCGCACGGTGAGATAGACGCCTAACACGTGTGGCACGAAAGCCGGCAGCCAAACCATGCCCATCTCCCACTCGGATGCCGCCATTGTGTGTTTCATCCACGTGGCTATGGTGGGCTCGAGGAACGCAAGGGGAATGTTACAAGTCGTGAGTGCGCCGGCTACCACAGCGATGTAAGGGTCTAGCATGAGACGATGGATAGGTGTGCCCACGGGCAGGTTAGCCCGCGCCCTAGCCGCAGCCGAGAAGGGCTTAGCCACCGCCAGGAGCAGGAGCGCGTCGAAGAGCGACACGGCGGCGAGCACTAGAAAGGGTACACGCTTGCCCGCGAACTCGTAGAGGATGCCCCCAAACGGTGGAGCCACTAGGCTTCCAAAGCTGATGAAGGCTAGCGCCACGCCCAGGGCACGACTACGCGCAGGCTCCTCGGGATACTTGTCGGCAATCATGGCAATGCCAGACGTGTCCGCGAAGGCTGAGCCCAGGCCTTGTAGACTGCGCGCCGCGAAGAGCGTGGCATAGTCTTCTGCAAAGGCAAACATGACTGTGGAGGCGAACATGACGCCCAGGCCAATAAGCAGCGGCACGTCGTAGCTCATGCGATCAATGAAAGGCCCGCTTAAGGGGTTCACCAGAAGCTGCAGGATGGCCTTGGAGGCAAATAGCACACCTATCTTCACATCTTCACTTTCTGTGGGGTAGCGAGGCCGCAGGATTGACCTAGCCGACTCGGCCGTCGGGGACGCCGAGGTGTTGGCCAAGTAGGCGCTGGCATTAGCCAGTGTGGGAGGCGGCAGGGTGGGTTCCCACACTTCAGAGACCAGGGTGGGGCTCTCGCTGCCCCCACGCATGTGAGCGATATAGTCGGGAACAATGGGCACGATGACCATGTATAACATGTTGTCCAGTAACAGTGCAACGCACACGATGACCAGCACCAGGCGCCGCTGCCTCTGGGGCTCTTGAAGCGCAGCTCCCACCGCTTCCGACAGCTTGGTGGCCGCCGCCCGGGCCTGACCGGTTGGTGCGGTGGGTTCCATGCCCCTACCCGCTGCTCTTCCTAAGATGCCTCCACCGGAGTCGGGTGTCGGCGTCCCGCAGTGCAGAGGCTAGGGTATGGTACTTCGGGGGCGCGGTCCTAGCCGCGTAGCGCCCCCTGTGCTTCAGGTGGCTGTGGGGTTCATATCCCCGAGCTCAGAAAAAAAGCAAGGATTGTCCCGCGCGGCGCCGCTGCTCTTAGATGCTCCGGGGACCAGTTGCCGCTGTTTCAGATGCAACCACGGAGGCCGGCAAGCAGAGGGGCTGAGGCGGGAGACTGGACGCGCGGTGCTCAGAGAGAGCAGGAGCATCCCCTGCCGCGCAGAGAGGCCGTGTGCACCCGCCCAGGGGCATGCTGCCACCGCCCGCCGTCTCTCCAGCCCTCCCCGCGCGTCCGCTCTTGCCTCTTCCTCCACCTCCGCCTCTTTTTTTTTTTTTCAATCCTCCCTCCACTTGGGGCTATGACGCGGTGAGTCTCGGCCCCCGAGTGGTGCCCGGGCCACTGGCGTCGCTCATGCTAATAGGACGTCGTCGGGGCGGGGGCCGGGGGCCGGGGGCCGGGGGCGGGGCGCGTCCGGGCAGGGGTCCGCTTCCGAGATGCGCTCAGACTGGAAGCAAGGGGAAGGGGGGGTCTTGGCGAGAAGTAGTCCTAGACAAGCCCCTGGGGATCGATGAGCAGTGGGAGGACCCGGCCCTATGCTCCCCCTAGTTCTGGGACCTATAGGGGTGAGGCTCCGTTCTTCCCCCACTTGGGAGGAGGGGTGCGGCAGCCGGTTCCCCGCAGCCTGGGAGACGGGAGAGCCGGGGGCTCTAGACCTCCTCCTCAGCCTGGACTTCGGCGCACAGCGGGCACGGAGCCCCCGAGGTGAGCCGCGCTGCCTCCATCTGTTCTCGCAGCTGGAACGCGCAGCCAGGACCCAGAAGCAAAGCGCACGCAACCCCCTTCCTCAATCCCGCCCCTAGCCCGTCTCATCCCCTCCTTCGGGAAGGGAGGGGAAGGTACAGAGCCTTCAGGGTCTGGTTCCGACCCACCTGCTCTTAGGCAGAAAGTCTTGGCAGCTAATTCCCGACTGTGAGGGTATGAGGACTGAGAGGAGGAGTCGTTCTTTGCACCCAAGGTCCTAGATGCCAACACTTTTGGACCTCCCCCTGCCTGGACTCTCTCTTTCGGCTTTTCCGGGCGCGGGTCTCCCCCCTCCCCGCCCCCAGCTCCGCCTCTTTTCCTTTCCTTTCTACTCTCCCACTCCTCATTCTAACTCCTCCCAGGTCCTCTTCTCTCCAGACCTTACCCTCCCTCGGCTCTTGAGAGCCTCCGCCCACTTTTCTGCATTTCCCCACCCCACCCCCACCCCGGCCGCCTCCAAGCCCCGAGTGGGCTCACAAGTGGCGTGGAAGCTTCTGTGTCTCACGTGGCAGGGCCTCTGCAGCTTTGCTGTCAGTAGAGGCTTGGGAAGACTCTCCTTCCTTCGGGGAGGGCTGCACAAGCAAAGAGTCCTGGTTAGCAGGCGACAGGCTGAGTAGATCAGCCTATGCGTTGGGCCGATGTGTCCTCAGACGATTTTTGACCCTAAATGGCACGTGAGGTCTGTGTTCCAGTCCACAGACTGGCAGGAGAGAGGATACCAGTCAGCTGAGATTGGGGGTGGTGGTGACGTTGTTGAGATTGGACTTTCTCTGTCTTCCGGAGTAACGGGAGCCTTGAGATCCCAAGCTAGCCTCGGATCTCTAGCTTCCTGTACTGTGCTTCCCACCCCACCTAGAAGGAGGCATCATGATCTGGGCTCCAGAGACAGACAAATAGGATGGCTCCCAGTGCTTCCACTTACTCGATAACAGTGCCAAGGGAGCCGTTGTTTCCTCCTTCTGCTCCTCACCATCCCTTTATTTATCTGTAGAATGGAGTACCTACAGCTTGGGGTGTGGTACACGCATGATGTGAAACATCAGTATTTGCCGTGGTTGCCATAGCATGTGCTGCCTTGTGTCCATGTCACAGTGGAGGGTCTTGTGAAGGGCAGATAGACACCAGGAGCATCCTGACTCTCTGAGTTACTCTTCAACTGGGTAGGCATTGTGAGCCTGGTCTCTGTCTGGGCTGGTGGAAGACACAGAAAGAGCTGGAAAGTTGGCTTCTCTTCTTAAGCCAGCTGCAAGATGAGGTGATGGAGACCAGAGTCAGGGAGAGAGGCAGCAGACAAGTGGTCTAGTGCCCAACCTCTCAACCCATACACAGGTACTACTGAAAAGAAGAGACTCACCTCAGTAGAGAGTTGCCCAGTCGCATGCCCTGTGATGGTCCAACTGCCCTCATAATGAGGGAAGGAGCCTAAATATAGGGACAGCCATGGCTATGGATAGCATTGGGCAAGTCACAGTCTCCCTGCCCCTGAGCCACTTAGCCCCTGTTCATCAGGAGGTCACCAAATTTCACACTACAGAAAGTGCAGCGAAACTACTTTAAATATTATCCCACTGCCTTTGTTCATACACAGACACAGCAACTGGTTTCCCCTCAGCTTGCTCCATGAACTCTGTCTGTCACCTGCTTGGCTCTCCAGACACTCAAGTTTAAGAACACTCTGGGTTCCTCTGACTTGTCTACGAAAGCCCCACTGATGGTTTTTAAAAAGGTATTCCCTACCCTACACGGTAGCGGTTATTTATTCATGTATTGTCGCTCTGTCTGAATAAAATCAGGAGGATGACACTGGAGGCAGCAGGTTTCTTTCTAGTGGTTAATGGACAGTGGAAGCTTTCAGAAAAGAAACTTCCCAGTGATAGCAAGCAGCAGACCTTGTCTCTCAGCTCTCTGGCCCACATAATAATCCATAGCTGTTTCTGAGAATGAAACCGATTCATTTTGGGACTCACACCCAACTCTCTGTTCCTCCATGTCTCTATGTCAAGATGCAGATTCACTTGTTCTGTGCCAGGGCTATGGGTGTACTCTTACTTCATCCTTCCTCAAAACTGGTACAGTGTTGACACTATCTGCCCCCCATCACACACACACACCCCATAGGGAACTAGGCATGGAGAAGGGAGCTGGTCATTTGCCTGGGGTTCCAGACTGTTGAGACCTGCTTCGTGGTCTTTATGTCACCTCCCTTTTCCTTGTGTTTCATTACGCCTGTGTCACTCTATCTGCAGTGTGGCATACCTTGGCAGAATAAAGGCAAGAGGCATAAAAACTGAAGTGAGGAAGGCACCGGGCTGGCTCCTTCCAGGTCCCTAAATGCCTTTCTTTAGCTTCAAATAAGAAGGCAGAGCCTTAACATCTGAAAGATTCAGGGGTCAAAGTCAGGGGAGGATTCCCTTCAGCAAAAAGCTCCCTCTTCCAAATGTGCCAGGGCATAAGAACAACTTCCCTTCCAGGCCTCCTGGCTCACTGGAACTGTCCGTGGTGCTGGACAGTTTGCTGTCTAGCAGCCTCTCAGGGGCCGGCCCTTGCTGTGTTTCTGTGCCTGTGGCTTTTTCCTCATATAGGTGCTTGGCAAACTCCTTTCTAGAGACTCCTGTATTTGAGCATAACTTATAGACAAGAGGAAATTTCCTATTCAGTCTTGGAGGAAAAATAGAAGCATTTTTTTCTCCTTTCCACTCAGAGTGTAGAAATTGTTACTACAGGGTACATTCGATGCAAGATGACTGAGCGAAGGAAGGGATTTCTTTATTAGATCTGTAAAAAGAGCAATGTGTCAGGCAGTGTGAAAAGCATATATTAACTCACTTAATTGTCTCATCAACATTACCCTTCTATAGCTGGGGACATCACAGTGAAGTAATTCATCCAGTCAGCGCTGGCTCCCGTGTTCATCTCCTAGTCACAGGGCCACTCAGCTGCAGCAGGGACAGGCACAACAAGGTTCTCCCCACATAGTCTCAGGGATCAATGCTGGATACTCAGTAGGATCTTCATTATTACCTTGAATGGCTTCAGACTGGTTGGTGGGTTTTGGATGACAACCTTTTTTCTCACTTTATTCAGTGGACACAGCTGTGGCCTTTGTCTGATAAAACAAAATCTGTTCCATTCTGGATCAGTGCCATGGGTGGAGAGTATGGAGTTCTGGTAAGGGGGAGTCTGGAGAGAGGACGGGAAGAGTCATTCTGCTGCAGTGCCTTCCTGAGGTCATGGGTCTGTAGGTGCTGCTGTGGAAGGAGGGAATGTCCTATTCTGGCTTCATTTCTAAGATGCAAACTGCCGGGGTGTCTGTGGAGAAGCAGGTTGGTGTGGTGGTTAGCAGTGCGTGGGCGGGGTGCCTGCTCTTGATTTATTATTTCTTTGTCTCTGTGGAAGCACTTAAGTGCAGGCTTGGTTCCAATGACACTCAGGAGCCTCTGGATTCCAGCACTGGGGATGGGGGTGGGGTGGAGTGTTCTCAGGCCTCACTAACCCCTCCCCTGTGTGCTGCCTTGGGAGGGCCCCAAGGCTTCAGCATTACTTAATTAATTTAGGCCTCTACTGCTACATAGTCTCAGATTCAAAAGAACAGAGTGGCCTGTGTCAGCCATTCCGGGAAACCTGTGAGTCTGATGGCTGGAAGCCAGAGGACTATGTGCTGCCCTTGGCCAGCCCATCCTGAGGGCCCAGACAACATAGTAGGTACAGAAGGGTAAAGGACAGTGTCTTCTATACAGTGAGTGGGCCCTGATCTTCTCTCTACAGCTCCCAGAGAAAGAACCTAGCCAACTGGTGGTCTTTTGACTTGCAGATCCCTCCAAGAGCATTCCGATAGGAAGCCTGGCCTCAGATCGCTTTGACTTTAGTCCTCATGTGTCCTTTTCATTTCAATTCAATGACTCTTTCAGGTTCATTTCCCTCTCCAAGATTTACCATGAGACCAGGTGGTCCTCAACCTGTGGGTCACGACCCCTTTGGGGAAATTGAATGAACATCAGAAAACACAGATATTTACATTATGATTCATAACAGCTGCAAAATTACAGCTATGGAGTAGCAAGTATGTTAGTTTTATGGTTGGGGGTCACCACAACATGAGGGACTGTATTAAAGGGCCAGCAGCAGCATTAGAAAGGTTTAGCAGTGCACTAGACTCTCCACCTGCCCCAAGACTGGGGCACTTAATAGCTCTCAACTGGGCTCCCTCCTCACCTAGACAATACACACCGGCACGACACCAAATTTATTTACTCTGTCAAATTTTAGGCAGCTTGTTCACAGAGCCCCCATACCACTTGCTACTTGGGCCCCACTTCTCCTCCCGGCACATGGCCTACCAGCCTTCCAGACCTTCTCTAACCAACCGCAGCAGCTCCCCCTGCCCGCCGGTGAGCCAGCAAGTTTGTTGTTATTGTTGTCTTCTTTTGTTGGCCTGGAACTCTCAAAATCCTCCTGCCTCAGCTTCCCAAGTGCCTGTATTTCAGGAGTATGCTCCTACTCCATTGGAGCCATGCTCACGCCAGCCTGAGAGCCCCTCAGAGGTGGGCTCTGCCCATTCATTAAGGACTGGCTATGGTGCTTTGCATGGAAGCTGGTGTGTTAGTGGGTTTCAAATTCAGCTCTATGTTTATTGAAATGAAAATAAACCACACAAATAACACGAAAATAGATTCTGCTAATGGAAATCACGATGTTAGATAGATGTTTAGTCCCCTGCCACCATTACCATTTTATGTATATTTCCAAGCCCCTTTCTAAACCTTTCTATGCATAGATATGAGCTCATATGAAATTTAACAAACAGCGTTGTGTTTAGTTAAGTGTACTTTAATGTATGTTGCTATACATGTGTCATTCTGGAGCTCTCTCATTTTCTACTTAACAACAAGTCCACGTTAGTTTATACAAAGGGAGTTCTGGTTCTTCTTTTCTTTAAAGGTTTGTTGATTTATATGCATATGGGTGTCTTGCCTGCATGTATGTCTGTGCCCCATGTACATGTCTTGCACTCACAGAGGTCAGCAGAGGGCACCAGATCCCCTGGAACTGGAGTTGCAGACGGTTGTGAACTGTTATGTATATGCTGGGACAGAACCTTGTCCCAGCAGCAGGAAGTGCTCACAATTGTTCAGCTATCTCTATGCTACTAAGTTCCATTTTCCATTTTCTATCTGCATGTACGCCTGCATGCCGGAAGAGGGCATCAGATCCCAGTATAGATGGTTGTGAGCCACTGTGTGGTTGCTGGGAATTTAACTCAAGACCTTTGGAAGAGCAGACAGTGCTCTTAACTGATGAGCCATCTTTCCCACCTGTACTATAGTTTTTGTTCTTGTTAAAATAAAAAGTATAGTATTAATTTCCCACTGACAACTACCTATAGATCAACCTGGGTCCCATGTCCCCCACTCCCCACCCCCCAGCCATTCTTGATGTTACAATGTTGCAGTGAATGTCTTCCTCTTCTTGTGGAGATGTTACTCCCAATGATATGAATATTTATTTTATTTTATTTCTTTGGTTGGTTGGTTGGGGTTTTTTTGTTGTTGTTGTTTGTTGTTGTTTTGAGATAGAATTCTCTGTATAGCCCTGTCTGTCCTATAACTAACTCTGTAGACCATGCTGGCCTCCAACTAACAGAGATCTACCTGACTCTGCCTCCCTAGTGCTGGGAATAAAGGTATGTGTCCCTGCTGCCACCCAGTGTTTTAATTTTCTTTAAGACATGTCTCTTATGTAGGTTGGGCTAGCTTAGAACTCACTCCGTAATCCAAGCTGGCCTTGAACTCAAGAAGAATATTCCTACATAGACCCCCTGAATGCTCCCTCACACCAGGAATATTTTACACTTTAAAAGAAATTTCCAAATTGCCTTCCAAAATGGTTGCATAAACCTTCACACCAAGCCCACGTCAGTGCCAGTGCTGGTGTTTGCTCTTAGCTGTCTTTTCCTTTTGTCAGTCTGATGAGAGATAGTATTCACTGTCATTTCAATCGTTAAATGCTTAATTGGCTGGAAAACTTTTCCTATGTTTGTAGGCCATTTGCATTCCTTTAGCATCTTTGTGTGTATGAGTGTGTTGTGTGTGTGTGTGCGCGTGTGTGTGCATATGTGTGTGTGTGTGTGTGTGTGTATTGCCTGTTGCTTCACTTCCTTGTTTTTCTATTAGGCTGTCCTTTTCTTCCTGAATCATAAGCAGCTTTAAATGTGCTGTCTTTGCCCTAGACATGCTCATTGTAGGTGACAATTATTGCTAAACCTTCACTCTAGGTTTGGCAGTTTGTGGTTTGTGAACAGGGTAAGTTAAAGAGGATGTGAGGCTGCTCCATCCATTAAAGCTTTAGGAGCCTCTTCGACAGGAGACAATTCAAGTTGCTTAGCTTGATGTAAAGGTCTTCTATCTGATCCACCCACTGCTGCCCTCTAATGCAATGCCCAGGTTCAATTACTGATCCTATCACCTTCTATCTCTCTGGAAAAACTTACTCAAATGCTCTGCGTTTAGAATCTGTCATTTTAAAAGCCTTACAGAAGTGTTCCTTTCTTAACAAGTTGTTCTTTCTTTGCACGCGTCTAAGTCTCTGACCTTGTACAACTTACGCAAGCTCACCAAACCTTATACTGTTTATGCAATGGTTGCATTGGTGATGCTCATAGAGTCTGCTACAGATGGACTGAGCTCACGGATGCTGTCCATCGCCCCTACTTTCCTAGACGGCTTATACTCAACGAATCTTCCTTTGTGTTGTGACCATGTTCCTATCACTGTGTGTATCACACTATGCTGCACCAGTTCATACTGTCTGCTCTAATGCAGTGTCACCCTTGTAGGTGGGATCTAAGGTAGCTAAGCCTTGATCTCTGGGTAATGAAGAGCATCCTAGACAGGTGACTGTGGGATAAAGAATTTGCCCACTTCAAAAAGAATTAGGGATTTCTTATTTTGCCAAGGTGCTGTGGAGGGAGACTGGAATAGATGTCATGTCCCTAAGACAACAAGCACCAGATCCATGCTGGGAAGAACTAGAAAACATCTCCATTGATGGATAGGTTGGGGAAGCTAAGATATCAACAGGAAGCTGCACTGCACAGACTAGAGTTGTCTTTGTCGGGAAAACAGAAGATAAATTGAGGCTGCTGGCCATCTCTCCTAGATCCCAAGGCCTGCTGTAACTGGAAAAGAGGCCTGATTAGGCACTGTCACTGATTAGGCACATGTTTAGTCTTGATAAATGTGAATTTGGGGCAGGAACTCTTTGGAGAACAGTACCACAGGCTCCTCCATGTCCTGGACCAGTGGTTCTCAACCTTCCTAATGCTGCAACCCCTTAATACATACTGTTCCTCATATTGTGCTGGCTCTCAATCATATAAAATTACTTTTGTTGCTGCTTCATAACAAATTTTGCTAGAGTTATGAATCATAATGTAAATATTGTATTTTCTGATAGTCTTAGGTGACCCCTGTAGAAGGGTCCATTCAACAGGGGTCGTGAGTCAGACTGTTTTCAAAGGAAGCATTGACAGTGTGTAAACGGCATCAAGCACATGGTGGGTGGAAGGCTCCTTGCTTATCTAAAGAAAGGGTAGTTTGTGGAGCCAATCCCTCTAAACAGATAGGTATTGGCCATCTACCAGATATGTTCTGTTTTGTGGACACAGTGCAAGATTGTCTTGAAGCCTCTGAAATTCGGCTCTTCAGTGGAGACATGAGGAGAATACCCCCTCTAGTGGCAAGGCGGTGCTTTGCAAAGTCTGCACTTCCTTCAGTCTTGGAGCTGGGACAGAGTCCAAAGCACAGACTTTTTCAATGAGTCTGTTTTTCTGAATGGCCTTCCAATGCTCCTGGCTGGTGTCTTGTCCAAACAAGTCTACTGAGAAGGAGGCCAGCATCAGGAGAAATACCATCCATGCCCAGGGCCAGCCTAGTAGATTTTTCCTTACTGGCTTTTTGTCTCATCATTCTCTGGGAGGAAAGCCCCAGAAGTCCATTTGATCAAGTGCAGTTCAGCAGCCCAGGGGTGGAATGATGAGCCAACGTCCCAGGCTGTCTGACTTGCCCTCTGTTGCTCATATGCTTGGTCCTGTGTCTTTAGTACTTTGGGATTTCATGAGATTCTCCTGTGGGCTTCAAAGCCTCACATTCTCTTGGTCCCCACCCCACCCCCAACCCCCAATAGACAGAGTTCTGGGAGTTCCAGTCAGCTGAGAATCAGCCACTCAATCAGAGGGACAGGATAATTTTATTCAATTTATACAAAGACTGGGAGAAGCCAAGCTAGTGCTTTGGAAAAATCCAGCAGCATCCCATAATTTTTCATACTTTTCAGAGGTCAGGTGACAGGGTAGCCTCCTGAGGGTGGTCTACCAAAAAAAAAATGTCTGTCATAGTTGGACATGTTTACAGGAATAGCGAAAGCAGGAACAAATGTTTCAGGTAGATGTTTTCTTTGTAGCAATGAAAATCGTACAAACATTTGTAGGTAACAATTAAAATAATTGTTTTCTTAGCAAACAGAATAGTTGCCTTCCTTTTTCTCTGCTTTCCCTCGGTTGTTTGACCACATTTCTTATTTTCCCAGATCTATTTGAATGGTAATAATGTTCCTCACTTGTAAGTACTGAGTCCTCCCTTCTTGGTGGTCAGCAAATTTAAGCCTCTTCTAGTCTGAGGAGTATTTCTGCAAGAGAGACTACCTGGTCTCTTATTGTCTCTAGTGACTGGACTACCTGTCCCATTCTTACATCATTTTTTGTGGCCACCTGTTTATCCTAACTCCCAGAGGATGCTAGTCCTCCAATACCAGTCCCTGCTCTAGTGCTATTCCCAAATCCAGCAGCAAAGGTATGACTTGGACAGCTCTTCTAAAGCTGGCATGTGCTCTCCTGGGATGGGAATCATCTGGGCCTTCCAAAGAGGCAGGAAAAGTCAGTTGTACTCTGCTAGGCTAGCATTTGATAAACCTAGGATCTGAAAAGTGGCATCCAGCCCTATATGGCTGTTATTATATTGCTAGGGCTTGGGAGTACAAATGTCCTGTGTGTGTATGAGCAATACTTGGATGTCAGGTAGTGAGGGCACCCTGTGATAAGGCAACATATGTCTTCTGACTGTTAGCTAAGTATAACGCTTTCCTCTGGCCACAGAGATTCTCATAGAGAATAAAGTCATCTGAGTTTTTAATGTAGTGGGTCTTCTAGGTAACAAATATGTCAATAGGATTATAACACTGCTATATAAAACCTAAACAAGCCCTGCAGAGTTCAGGACTCTGACTGGCCCAAGAGTTTTAGAAGTCTGTTTCATTGGAGATGTACGACTGGCAGTTACGATGGGGATATGTGAAGTTCTGTATTGTCTTAGGACTTGAAAGACCCCCGTACTGGATATTTAAGGAAACATCAACAGTTAGAGAAAGCAAGTAATTCCTTCTAGCAAACTTGCTAGTTCTATATATAGAGGGAGCATGGCTAGAATAATTTTCTGTGTCCATTATGGAAGGACCATGTTAAGTTCTCGGGCTGCCATTGTGTATAGACATGTTTGCCTGAAGGTCTGTCATAGGAGCGGGGCTTCCCTGTGTATTCAGGTGTGTCTAGGGCAGGACCAATGGGTACTCATCATCGAGGGTGACACGGAGAGGTTGGTCTGGGGTGTGTTCTTGCAGTCCAGGTCTTTTTCCTCTGGTGGTGTTACCAAATTAACCCATGAATGCAATTTTAACAGCACTAGAAGCAACAAAAATTCTCATATGAGGGCTTGTCTTTAATGGCTGGAGGTAGGCACTGGTGTGTTGGATTGAACCAAGGTTATGATGGGCAAAAATATTCTTATTGAGAAGAAAATTATTACTGAGAAGTAATTCTTTATATAATCTCATATGGTTAAGTATAATATTCAATTAAATAAGTGGATATAGAATTTAATCTTTGGTTATAGTTCCCTGTTGGGATTCTAAAACAATGTAAGTGACCAAAATTAATCATACATTTTGCTGGCAAGGCTAGTTGAAGACTTGGCCCTTAGGGGTCACTTGGTCTTGGGAGAAGCCTCTGGTTCCTCTAGTCTTCCTTTGACCAGTTGTTGCAGCTATGTGAGGGTAAGCCAGAGGCCCTTTTGGGCAATAGCTTTCCCTGGAACACTGAGAGAAGTATTCCTCTATGTTTACCCTCTTTGTAGTCTGGACGCTGGTTAGAGTTCACCAGGTGGGTGACCTCCTTCCCAGGAGAACAGGTGATCCCCACAGTTATAGAACTTGTCAAGAGCTACCCTACAGTCTCCTGGGACCTACTTCAGCTTGGAAGGTAAAGGGGAATATACATATATATTATATATCATAAATAAAGATAAAGTTTATTTATCTTTCACAAAGATAAAATTTAATTGTCTCAAGACTTAAAATGACACACCAGGATAAAGACTACTTATTTCAAGCTACCAGAAACCATATTAATTTTCATCTTGTAGGTTACTGGGTTACAGGTGCCTCAGTAGCAACTGTCCTGTGCCCTATGCCCTTCTAGGCCTTTCCATGACACTCTAGTGATGCTCCCCACACAGTGGGGACATGTAGGATAGAGAGCCCATGACAACATTTTCTTGGGGATGCGGGAATCCAACAGAAGAGCCAGATGACAAAAAAAAGTGGAGTTGTGGCAAGTGAATTAGAAATGCCATTTCATTCTGTGCAGGACCTAGGGATCCCCCAGAAGGAAAGAGGTTCCAAATGTCAATCAGTCCTTTTGTGTCAAAAAAAAATTTACCAGGCTAGCACCTCAGCCCCGAAGTGTAGAGAGGGCAGGCTTCAGAGATTACATTGGTAAGAGTGACCACAGGCCTCATTAAGCTTCATTTAAAGTTAGTGTTAAACTAATCATGACATCCATCCATTCATCCATCCATCCATCCATCCACCCATCCATCCATCCATCACAATGGAGAGGGCCTGTCTCCCTAGCCCCTGAGCATGTGGTCCAGTAAGATGTACCATTAGTTGGCTCCATGCCCTACCAAGCTGCCTCTCAGAGTGAACTGCCTGTGGATGTGTAGATGACAGGTGCCATCTCCTCATTTGAACTCTTCAGATGCCATCTGGTAGCAGACCTCATGACCTGGAACATTCTCATTGACCCCAGACATTGAGTCAGTCCCAGACTCCCTTGTGGAGCATTCAGTCTGCATGGTGGGTGACTGGCTCAGACAGCCTCTGAGTGACTGGACAGAGAACAGAAGGATCAGGCCACCAGGGGACTGGCCCTTTTAAGCCATCCTCAGAGAGGTGGCCAGATTACTGAGAGTGTCCATAACTCAAGGGGGACCCGGACTGTACCCTACATGGAAGATTCCTAGGAATGGCCCCTCTGGTCATGGCCCAAACTATTCTCCCTCTCTGTGAGACCCCCCTGTAGGAAAGATGCAGAGAACCCCCTGGTCATGAACTGAGAGCATTTATGCAAATAGAGGGGAGGAAAAGCATCTTTTTCCTAAGGGTCAAGAGGTCTTCTAGTCCTCATTGTAGCTTATGGTCTCAAAAAGTGGTTCTTTGATATTGTCCCCCAGGCTCCTGTGCCCTGGTGGCCTACAGCCACCACCTTCTTGTATAAGGCTTGGCCTCAGGTAACTGAAAGCAGCCAGTATGTGTCCTTTGAACAAAGTCAGAGGCTTATCTCATAGGTAAAGTGTGCTACTTAGGCTGTCAACCATAGCTTTCTGGACGGGAGCTATTGAGCTTAGCTTCCCTCTAGATTTGCCCCCTACTCCAATGGCCAAATGGGAAGGGATGGAGGCTTAGAGAGTCTTCATATGGTGTCTTCAGGAGGGCTGGAGACTCCACAAGTCAGGAGCTCCTGCAAAGTCTCCATACTTCTGCCCAGCAGTCAGGAGGAAGGCCTCGATGGGGCCTACTCCTGAGGATAAGGGACCAACAAGGTCCCTTCAGTGTCAAGAATGGTATGTGAAATGCAAGTGCCAAGAAAAGTAAGGTTGCCTTCTTCCTGAGTGTAGGAAGGAGGCACAAGGAGTGTATGGCAGGCTGGGCCAGCTGGCAACTGCTGTGAAACGAAGAGCACCATTGGAGGATGTGCCAGGGCAAGAGAGCACGGGACCAGCTAACAAGACTGTCTTGGGAATCATCATCCCATGGGTACTAGTGACACCTACAAGATACTTTGAAGAACATGGAGGGGAAAGTGCTTTGGAGCCCTGGGGAGGGAGTGTATTACTTACCACATACAGCCAAGGCAGGTTGGTGCCAGCAGCACCAGCATTGATGTGCCACACACCTCTACTGGATGGAGTAGTCTCATGTGTTCTGAGTACATATGTGATCTGAGCACATACGTGATCTGAGCACCCCATTGGGGAGCAACAAAGATCCACAAGTCCATCTCTGAGACTCTGGGCCTTCGCTGTTGTTGGAATGGAGCATCTTACATATTTTAGGGAAATCAGATGATGCAAGTACAGGATATGTCTTTGAAATCTCCTCCACAAGATGTGGGTAACTTACGTATAATCAAGTAGTTGATATTTGTGCAAAAAAACCTGGGCAAATATTCCTATTTTGAAAGATCAACAGAGTGTAAATAGACTGGAGTCATTTCGGGTCAGGTTTTTGTCACCAAATGACATAAGTCCAGACAGTGTTGGGAGCCACATGAATCACAAGAAATCTTTTGGCTTTCGATGGCTTTTAGCTTTGACATTGCAGCTAAGGAATGTTGGTTTGTACTGTCCCCATGGAGGAACTGAGAATGGATTGGAATGAAGAATGGCTGAGCTAAGGAGACAGAGCTGGGATACCTCAGAGACCTTTGCCTCTGTGTCATGGAGATGGTCCTCAAATCCACTTCCCCGATCTTCCAAGAGGGCTTTGAGACTCGAGTGTGAAGTTGAACCATTGATCAACAGTGATCAAATTACCTGACAAAGACAAGTGTTCTTAGATTCCCAGCAAAGTTAGCTTTCTTCCCTTACAGAAGCAGAAAGACGGGCTGCACACCCGGGACCTGCGGCTTCCTACCAGAGGAGATCAGAGCAACTGCAGGGCTGGGTGGGTGAGCAGGGCTTTAGGCAAAGAGTAGTGCTAGGAAGCAAGTTGGGTTCCTGTCCTCAGAGACTGCAGTTATGATCCATATGAAGCGCCGGGTCTGAGTTGCATCCTGGAGACTCAAGTCCTCAATATACAACTGGGAAATCCAAACAGCCCTTTCTGTCCAGTTACGGTTTTAGAGAACCGGATTTATCAGCACAGCATCCTCACAGTTTTTACAGACAGACATCAATCACAGTAAGTGCTCCCCTGCACTGCACAGATTAAAAGCTTTTTGCTAGAATTACAGAGCAGACCTCTTCTGACTTGGAGACAGTCTGGGAAGCTGGGGAGGAGGCTCGACCCTGGCTTGGTGTCTGGGTTCCAACGTTCAGTAGTTGGATGCTTCCAGACAGTCCTTAAAATATGATGGTGTCATAAAGTTCCAGCTATGCATGACCCTGACCTAAGCATGGCTCCCTTCTGCCAGACTCCTCGAGAAGCAGGCTACAGTCTGAGCTCCATACCAACACCTATGTTTACAGTTAGTCCCACTTTCTACTCACCCAGTAAAACCACTAGTGATTTCCCTGAAAACAGATGCTTATAAGGTGCTTTGCGATAAAACAAACAAACAAATGAATGAATGAATAAACACCAAAGCGGTCTGCAAGGTAACTAAGAGCAGAATGGAAGGCTGGCATCTCTGCCTCCATTTTGTCTGTCTCTGTGAAGTCAGAATTTAGCTTAGCTGGGCTCATAGGCATGTTGATTCCTCAAGGAGAGTCTGTGTGAAAACTGGTACCACCCCTGCACTTTCAGCATCCTTCAAGGATGAAGGCACAAAGACGTGAGTAATGGAGGCATCTTATCATCTTTTACCGTGTCCTGCTCCAGAAGCCCCAAAGCCGCTGGAAGGTTTTCAGTAATTGTTCTAGACCTTGAATGTCAGGGACAGCAGAGCCCCAGAAGAGTCACTTCTTAAGCAGAAGCAAGAATCTCACAGGAACAGGCATGCCTTCTCAAGCAATGAGGAAGACGTGGAGCCACTTGGCTCAACCAACTCTTAATCTTCAACCAAACTACGGCTCTTGACCAAGATTGATTCTTTCTGCATACTGCTGCTCCCTGCCACAATTATTCCTCTGTGGAAGCCAAAGCTCACGTCAGCACCCCAAAGATAGGCTTGGAACACCTGCACTTTTCCCCATTGTGACCACATTGACTGAGTCTCCATTTATATGCCAATATCCAATTTGGCTGATCGGCTGGGACAGCTTAGTCATTTGGGCCTCTGCAAACTCAGGCTCTTGTCTGAAAAATCCAGGTAACATTTAGAAAGGCAGGCAGCGTCTGGTGTTCCCATAGGTCCAGCCAGCTAGTGTGCTGATTTGTGTGTGTGCCCTACACCTTGTAGACACTTGTGTTTGTTATTTCTGCTTCCCAAGGTCTGACAAAAGGGACATTTCAGTTCCTAGACTGCCAGGCAAGGGTATGCTCTACTTCCTGAGAGAAGGGGAGACCCCTCAGAAATCTACAAGTGATGCTAGATCAGCTAGTAAAAAGCAAGAACGTGGCTTTGCCTCCCTTTCATAGCTGAGGTTTGGTGACTTGTGCAACTCTTGCCTTAAGTAGCAAGGCTAAGACTGGAGATTGGTCTTCTTAAGAGCAATGCTCTGTCCACTTCTGGTAATGCTGTTACCAGTCCCAGCCACCATGGGTAGAAAGCCCACACTGGGCAAGTGGCAGGGGTGGGGTGTGGGGTAGGAGGAGACACGGGACTGGGAAGGGCCAGACATTTGGAAAAGGGACTAGGGAAGAGATGGTTGTATATGAGGGTTAAGTCTGGACTCCTGCTCCGATGTATTAAAGGACACTATGAAAAGAGAGAACCCATTGAGGATAACCTCTGACCTTCAGAAGGAGCTAAGACACAGAAATATAGAACCAGATTCCTTCCCAAGACAGAGTGAGAAAGTCCACTAGCAGGTAGGTAATCAAGGTGTCAAGGCAGAAAGGGGTGTAGGCTGGAGAGGAGTGGGTATGTCACCCAGGTAGGAAGATTCGGGGCTCCAACCTCACCTTTCCCTACCCTTTACTACAAAGGAGGTTCAGAGTGGCAGACAGATTCTCATATGAATTTGGCCACATTGTCTTTCAAAACTAGGAGGTTAGAGGCTAGACAGAGGCTATTTGACAAAATGAAGATATCCATAATCAACTCTGAGGGTAGTGCCTGGTGATTTGGGGGGATTCAGTGGTGCTTGGGGGGAGTCTGGGAGTACCTGAGTTGTTTCTGATTTCTTGTATCTTTACCTGGATCTGTATCTTTAAGCCTTCTTTGGCTTGCTTGTGCAAATGCCTGGGATGGCACTGCCAGTCTTTACTGCCACCATGTGGTCAGAGTGAAGAATGACAGGCACTTCCTTTGCTTTACCTCAAGGCTCATCCTTGATTCTTGGCTCATCTTTAAACTTTGCTTCGTCACAAGTAAACTCTCTTCCTTGTACATTTCTCAGTGAAGATTTGATTTACTCTACATCTCGGTGAAACTTAAGCCCTTTTTCTTTACAGGTGATTATTATATCCACTTCAGGCAGTTAAAGTTGTAGCTATGCTTTAACAATTAGCATTTAAAACAGCGGTTTTAATACTACTTTTTTGTACAGGCACAGCTGTACTTTGAACTCCCCTTCACCATTCCCTCTCGCCCCTCCCCCTCACTATGTTATTGTGCTTGGTGTTAATTATCTAACATCTCCCCTTCCTCCTCCAGGTAATTTGGTCAAAATCAGAATCTAAGAATTGTAAGCCTTGTATTTGAATTCAGGACCTGCTGTGTGGCCTCCAGTGAATTCCTGGTTTTCTTGAGAAGGAAATGAGTTTCCATCTGCTTAGTCCCTGGTTATACAAGAGGTTTGGCGCCTGCAGATACCTGGGCTGTGTGTTCCTTCTGGACTAGACCACATTGTGTTATCACTGATGTGTAGCTGCAGAGATTGAAGGGTTCGCTCCGGTCTGCACAGGTGAGTTTAGGACCTTGCAGCATCCTGACACGGTTGGTGAGCACAGGTAGAGGGCAGAAGACTCCTAGGGCTCTGCTCCATGGTCTCTGGGGGCTTGCTTGGCAACTGTGTGGGGCAACAAAGGAGTTTTGCCTACAGCCCTTCCTGGACAATTAGGGCAAGCTTTAACCATACTTGGGGAATGCTGTGACTTCTTTTGCTAGGGCAAACTGTCAGCCTATAGTGACAGTCACCTACAGTGACAGCCTAGAATCATGTCCCTGGCACTATCTCTGCTTATTCCCCTGCCCCATATCGTTTGTAAAGACATACAACGAAAGAGTGAGCAAGTGAAATTTCAAAATTGGAGTCTCCACGTGTTTATAGAACTCATTCTAATCACTTCTGGTCCAAGAGCAGAGCAAGGACTGTTTTTAGAAATGAGATTCAGAGAAGATAAATATCCTGTGTCACAGCAGGTTTGCAGGCCACCTTGAGAACATTCTCAGGTCTTGGTGATCCTCCAGGCACGACAGGGGGAAGGTTTATCAGTCATCTGTCTCCAGTAGGGGAGTCACTTCCCAGATAAACTTAGCACTATTCTATTACCATCTACTGGAGCTGTTAAACAAAATACCCAAGACTAGGTCTTTAAAAAACAAAACCTTTTTACTGATTCTTTGTGAATTTCATATCATACATCCCAGTCCCACTCATCTCCCTGTTTCTTCCTATCCACCATCTGCCCTTGCAACCTCCTCCACAAAAGAAAAAAAAAATCTTATTGTGGAGGCTGTAGTGGGCCACAGTGGGTCCACACATCTTCACTTGCAAATGTTCATTGACTAAGTCATTGGTCTGGTTCGAGGCCTCTGGCTTCTGCTGAACTAGTGATACTGGATTTTCACCAGCAAGCCTCTCTGATATCCCGCTGTCCAGTGTCATGGAGATCCCACAGCTTTGGTTCTGCAGGACTGGCCCTTCATGTGCTCCAGCAGTTCACAGATGGGGTGGATATTGAGGTGAGACAACTCAAAGCCGAGTCTGGGCCTGGGTAATGGCTGAGCTGGTCAGTCTGTCTGCTTTCCCACTTTGCTCAGGCAAGGGCCGGGGCCAGCAGCTCTCCTGTTTGCAGCAACCTGCAAGGAGCTGGACTGGCTCTCTCTTGCTTAAGCCACTGGGGCCAGAAGTTCTGCTCTGACATCTTCTAGGGTCAACACTCCCATACCCGCACCACCAAGGCCAGCTCTACCACACTATGCAGACACGTGCTCTGCCAAGTGCTGCAGCTGTTGAGAGGCAGGGCCAGCTCTCTTGCATCACTCCAGGGAGGAGTGGGGCTAGTTCCTGGACACCAGGACAACAGGGCCAGCTCTCCTACACTGCCCAGGCAGGGAGGTGGCCCACCACCAGAATCAGCTCTCCAGCCCACCAGACATCAAGGGGCAGGATATTTGTCCTGCACCCTTGCCACCAGAACCAGCCCTATTGTGCTGCCCAGGCAAGGTGCAGGCGCACTCTCCTGAGTACTGTAGCTGGAAAGAGGCAGGGCCACTCTCCCACACTGCCAAGGGAAGGGGTAGAGCTGGCTCTCCCAAGTTCTACAGCCAGTGAGGGGTGGGGTCAGCTCTGTACAGCCCACAGACATCAAGATGGCCCCAGAAGGCAGCCCAGACCAGGGAAGCCCACATGGCCTTTGGTGGTAACATGGACCATAGACATGTATACAGACTCCTGTGGTTTCAAGGGCCATGGACTGAGACGTGTCCCTCAATGGCAGCATGGGCTGGGACCTACCATGGTCTCAGGTGACAGTGCTTGCTATCATATCAGGCTGTCCCTCACCGCCCTTGCACTCCCAGGTCCTCTTCTTTTCACAGAGCACAAACCATTCAGCTTCTCTTTCTCTTCCAACTCCCCAACACAGACTCGCCCATTGTAGTGGCTCCCTCTGGTGTCTTCCACACGTGTCCCTGCTGCTCCATGGCGCTGGCATGTCACTCAAGACTAGGTCTTTTCATAAACAACACATACTTATTTTCTCAGAAACTGGTTTAGCATTAGATGCTGGAATGGTCTGTGTAGAGTTGGTGTGTGGTGAGACCAGTCTCTGTTTCTAGAATCATACCATTGTAGGTATCTTCAGATGTTGGAAGGCATGCAAAAGAGGACTGAGCTAGTTCTCAAGCTAATTCCATTAGCAAGGGAAGGGCAGAGCTCTCCTCTCCTGGCCTCATTACCTTACAGGGACCTTCTTAAAACTATTGCATTGAAGATCAAGCTTCAAACCTCCAGGGGCTCTCAGTGGAGGAGCATCCTTACCCATCCGGGAAGTGGTACCACTGAGTACCACACTACAAAGTACTTGAAATTTTATTTTGGATCATTTACCTTTGAACTCCCAAGCCCTTTAATTTCTGGCAATGGGTTTGTTACTTTTTCGTGTGATTTCTCTAGAGCTTCCTGCATCGCAGACACTGACAAAGTCTGAGATGAAGGACAGGGACCTGGGCTGCACTGAGCAGACTGAATGGCTTGCTTGGCGGCTGTTGGGTTCTTGTGCCGTATTTTATTCAAGGACATCTCTGAAGACTCGTTCATTCTCTCCAAACTTACTTAACACCCAGCACCTTTATTCTCTAAGGGATGCACAGGATTTGTCTTGAGGGTGATATAGACGACAAGCTGGCATATCTTTTGGAGGATTAGCCTTGGTGCCTTTTGTGTTCCGGGGTTTCTTGAGAACTTTATCTTTTTTTTTTCTTTGATCCACAACCTTTATAGATCGTCCTCAGCCCAAATATAAGAAAGCTCTGATTTTATGAGAGAAGCCTAGAAATTCATCCCCAGGGGACAAATGGGCTTGAAGACTATATTGGTGTGTGTGTGTGTGTGTGTGTGTGTGTGTGTTTTCTTTGTGTAGACACTTGCTCAAGTGCACTGGGCCTTGCTTCTGACATCCCATACTCTCTTCCTCTATACTTGTATGTGTACAAATGTAAACCATATGCTCTAACCTTGTCACTTTTTATTTTATTTGAGGGTAATTATTCAGTTTCAATCTGTCGGATCTAGATTTCCAGATGAGAATATCATCAGAAATCTACAGCACAAGCAATGGCTAACTTTAGGATAGGAACTGACAGTGGAAAGGAGGCTCTGCAGAAATTGTTTGATTTGATTTTTGGATGAAGTTTTAATCTGTTGCAGTTTCAACTTTCCTAATGCTGCAACACAGCTCTCCGTGTTGTGGAGACCCCCAACTATTAAATTATTGTCATCACTACTTCATAATTGTAATTTTGCTACTGTTGTGAATTGTAATGTAAACATGTGTGCTTTCCAAGGGCCTTAAGCGACTTCTGTTAAAGGGTCATTTTACTTCTCAAAGGGGTTGCTACCCACAGGCTGAGAAGTGCTGGTCTATTGTGTGTGAAGACAAACACCCTTGCTGCTGTGCTGCAGAGCTGAGATACAGCCAAGAGCTGAATTATTCTCCAGTATGATGGAGATTCTTTTGTAAATTCAAAGCTGTGTCCAAACTGAGGAGGGGGGCGGGGAGAGGAGAAAGAGAGCCTTTGTCTCTGCTCACGTCTCCATTGCCCCTGACATCTGCTGCCTTTTAAACAAAGACCTCTCACTGTGGTGCTGGATGCTAAGTGTCTGCGCCTGGACCAGCAGGGATCTAGAAGCCATCTTCCCGATCTGGCTTGCCCTTCAACCTTAAAGTTTTCTAATGGACTTTCGTGACCTCTGTAATACTGTAACCATCTAAGTTCCACTTCCTAAACTTTAAGAACTTCATTCAAAGGTTTAGATTGAAGATGCTATGTAGACTTGCCACCAACGGATGCACCGCCATTGTGATATGATGACAAATCCTTGAATATTCTCCAGGGAGA
This sequence comes from Grammomys surdaster, assembly GCF_004785775.1. Taxonomy (NCBI): domain Eukaryota; kingdom Metazoa; phylum Chordata; class Mammalia; order Rodentia; family Muridae; genus Grammomys; species Grammomys surdaster. The sequence continues at coordinate 302,439 of NW_021620506.1, read as the reverse complement.
CGATGCTGGTCACTGCAGCTTCAGCATCTCCTGGGGGTTGATGCTGAGCCTCTCTGCTAAGCTCAGCTGACTGGATTCTCCTCTCTTCATCCACTCACGCCGTTTTCTCAGTAGATGCTGTGATGAGAGAAATAACTTCTTTTGTCTCCCGTCTGTGCACCACACATAGATCTCAAGTTTTATTTTTGCAATTAAGAGTGGTTTTGATGGCTTTCCTTAACAATTAAAAATTATGTAAAAAAAACCTCTATGACTGCATTTGTATTAGAAAAAAACAGTCTTCACACTGGGCAGTGGTAGTTCATGCCTTTAATCCCAGCAACTTGGGAGGCAGAGGCAGGCAGATCTCTGTGAGTTCAAGGTCAGCTTGGGCTACAGAGTAAGTTCCAGGACAGCCAGGACTACACAGAGAAACACTGTCTCAAAAGTAACCAAAACAAACAAAACAAAGAATGAATGAATGAATGAATTAAACAAAGAAAGGAAGAAAAGAAAAAAAGCAGTCTTCAAGTAAAAGGTGTTGCAGATGAGAAGAGCATTATTATATATTAAGAAAGGGGGTCAATTAACCAAGAAAAGAAAACAATTAGAAATATGTACAGCGGGGCTGGTGAGATGGCTCAGTGGTTAAGAGCACTGACTGCTCCTCCAGAGGTCATGAGTTCAAATCCCAGCAACCACATGGTGGCCCACAACCATCTGTAATGAGATCTGATGCCCTCTTGTGGGTGTCTGAAGACAGCTACAGAGTACTTACATATAGTAAATAAATAAATTTTGCCGGGCGGTGGTGGCGCACGCCTTTAATCCCAGCACTCGGGAGGCAGAGGCAGGCGGATTTCTGAGTTCGAGGCCAGCCTGGTCTACAGAGTGAGTTCCAGGACAGCCCGGGCTATACAGAGAAACCCTGTCTCGAAAAACCAAAAAAAAAAAAAAAAAAAAAAAAAAAAAAAAAAAAAAAAAAAAAAA
>NW_021620506.1:296678-301460 GCF_004785775.1 Grammomys surdaster | reverse complement strand
AAAAAAAAAAAAAAAAAAAAAAAAAAAAAAAAAAAAAAAAAAAAAAAGAAATATGTACAGCAGCACACAAGTGGAAGACATTTATTTGATTGCAGAATGCATATTCTTCTCAAGTAGTTCTAGAGTGTTTTCTGGAACATATTATGACTGAGGAAGCAAGTAGCAATAAGTTTTAAAAGTTTGGAGATTTATCAGATGTCATTTCTGATTGCATTGTGATAAAACCGGAAGCAGGAGAAAGGGAAACTGTGGCGATCACAAATAACAGGTGAATGAAACAATATACACTTAACCAAGAGATTCCTGAATCACAGAGAAACTGGAAAATACCCTCAGATGAACAAAAGCATAAACTCAATGCTCCAAAACGTATAGGGTGCAACAAAAACATACACTGTGCATATACATATTAAACAAGAGTAGGGCGAGGGAGAGCTCAGGTTAGGTAAGGTGCTTGCTGCACCAGGATGAGGACCAAAGTCTGGATTCCCAGCACCCACACAGGTACAAGTGTGAGACGGCCTGTCTGCAAGTCTAGTGCTCAGAGGCAGAGGCTATGGCTCAACCAGCAAGATGGCTGTGCTAGCTGAATCGGTGAGTTCTAGGTTCAAGTGAGAGATCCTATCTCAAAATACGACGTGAAGAATGACTGAGGAAGACAAGGGTCAGCATCAAGGACAGAGGCTGGGGGATGCTGCACTGGCTGGAGTCCAGACAGAGCAACAGTGAGTTCGAAATCAAGAGAGGCAGAGAGTTGGGCTGGGCATGAGGCTGAGCCAGCAGCTCTGTGGTGTTACTCCTGAAACAGATTGAGGGGAACTGGACTATGATACTGTCATGTTCCAGTGTAGCCAATGTACTGGGTTGAAGTCTCAAGACCTGGCCCCTCAGCCACTGCTGTGAGTTCTTCACTGTGGGCTTTGGTTGTCACAGAGCTTAGACACTGGACCAGTTTCAGAGTTTTTGAGACTCTATAGCAATATGCATAATGTATTTGAATTTTTCTGTTTTCTCCAACTATTGAAAGTACAATATGAAATCTTATTTAGCTAGGCAGAGTTTTATTTATATGTCGTAGTTTAAATGCCAATAGCACTTTGAGAAAGAGGCTGCTATAGGGGAGAAAAAAATAGAGACTGAAGAGAAAGATTTGTGATAGAGTACCATGTCACAGAGAATCTGATTTCCAAAAGGTTAATTCATCACCTAATTTAATTATCTGATTTTGTCTCTAGCTCAACTGTGCACATTGTCAATCTCCCTCTCTCTCTCTCTCCCTCTCCCCCCCCCTCTCTCTCTCTCTCTCACACACACACACACACACACACACACACACACACCACACATCACATCACAGAGTTAAGCATCTAACATTCATGATTACAAGTTTTTAAAATTATTGTGGTTTGTTAAAAACACGAGAAGTGGTAGAGACCCTTGGAAGTGATGGAGCTGTTTTATCTTTAAAAAAAAAACCAAAAGATTTCTTTATTTTTTTATTTATATGAGTACACTGTCGCTGTCTTCAGACACACCAGAAGAGGGCATCAGATCCCATTACAGATGGTTGTGAGCTACCATGTGGTTGCTGGGAATTGAACTCAGGACCTCTGGAAGAGCAGCCAGTGCTCTTAACCGCTGAGCCATCTCTCCAGCCCCTGTTTTATCTTTTTAAAATAATATTTTCGCCCTGCTTCCTCTTTTATAGGTGATCAGTGACTAAAACATTGCTTAGAAGTCTGTGTGGCGCTGCCGGGAGCCGCCCGTGTCATGCATGTTCCTGGCATCCTAAGGAGCCTCAACTCTCTGTTTGGCAACTCTTGCTTTCCGCATCCTCGATGGGAATTATGGCCAATGGAAGGACATTTCTCAGCTGTCCATCCATCTTTCCATTTTCCTCTCATTTCATCCATCTGGGTCTGCCCCATTGGCTGTTTCCTGTTGCCTACTGCTGGAATGCAGTGCCCCCACTGTGTTTTATGAAGGAACTGATACCTTTCCTTGACTATAGTAAATAGTAAAGTCCTTGACTATTTGGAAGAATGGTGACTCATAGTGCCTCTGGGTAGCCTCAAAAACAGCTGGCTTCACTTCCACCTTCTTCCCCACTATCCATTCATCCTTGGCAGGTGGGCAGGTGCGCTGTGGTGCTGGTGGGGTGAAGTTCCAAAATCAAAATGTAATATCTCTCTTACCAAACCATCCAGAGCTTTTCTATTAAGTCTAGGAGAACATTCAGACAAGGAGAACTCTAGTTATACTTGCTCATTTTATGTCAACTTGACACAAGCTGTAGTCATCTCCAGTGAGAAAATGCCTCCATAAGACTGAGCTGTAGGCAATGCTGTAGGATACTTTCGTAATTATTAATTAATGGGAGGAGAACCCAGTCAATTGTGGGTAGGGTTGCCCCTGGGCTGCCAGGCCTGGGTTCTATAAAAAAGCAGCTTGAGTAAGCCATGAGGAGCAAGTCAGTAAGCAGCATCCTTCCGTGGCCTCTGCATCGGCTCCTGCCTCCAGGATCCTGCCTTGTTTGAGCTTCCATCCTGACTTGCCTCCATGATGAATAATGATGTTGATGCATAAGCCAAGTTAATTCTCTCCACCCAAGCTGCCCTTGGTCATGGTGTTTCATCACAGCAATAGTAACTTGATTAGGATAATCCCCAAGACTGAATGGAATCCCATCTCGTCCATGTCTCAGATTCAGTGTCTTCCCGTCTCCATAGTTTCACTTCCTGAAATTTATTACTCACCATCAGTCATGCTCTAAAAATATTAAGTAGAAAATTCCAGAAATAAACAATGTGTAATTCTTGGGTTGCATGCCATTCTGAGGAGCATAATGAAATCTTACATCATGCTACTCTGCCCCATTCAGATACAGCTCATCCCTTTGTGCAGTGTAGCCAAGTGCTATACACTACCCATTCATTAGTCATGCAGTAGCCATCTTGGTGACCAAGATGGTCGTCATGGTTGGCATGACCCCAAAGCCCAAGAACACTGATACTGGCAATTCAAATATATCGAATAAAATCCATGAAGTGCTTGCTGTTAAGAAAAAAGGCAGAGCTGGGCAGTGGTGGTGCACGCCTTTAATCCCAGCAATTGGGAGGCAGAGGCAGGCAGATCTCTGTGAGTTCAAGGCCAGCTCCGGTCTACAGAATGAGTTCTGGGACAGCCAAGGCTACACAGAGAAACCCTGTCTCAAAAAACAAACAAACAAAGAAACAAAGAACAACAAAAACCTCACCTGTCAGCAATTTTCTCTCAGCTTACTATCCAGCTCTCCTCCTGTCTGAGTAGCTATGGTACCTCTGTCCCAGGGTTTTCTCCCACTTCCATCATGGCATGTGGCATTGTCTGGTCTGATTGCATTTATACAGTCTGATAGAGCAGAGATTATGCGATGTAAGTTGCCATTGTGATCTCAGTGTATAGAACAGTGCAGATGCATAATGATCACGGTGAACAGTCACAGAAATGAGGAAAGTGCAGTTTGGAGCTGTCAGCTCACTGGCAGGCTGCACAGGAGTGCCTGACCTAGAACACCAGCTTGAGCACTGTGATGGCTATCCCTGGTTGTCAGCTTGACTACATCTGGAATGAACTACAATCCAGAAATGGAGGGCACGCCTGTGATCCAGATCTTGAGACTGGAAAACACAGGCTTCTGACCGGATCTTGAGGCATGGTGGCCATGAAAAGCTTTGGCCCAGCAAGGTAGTACACACCTTTAATCCCAGAAGACTGAGGCAAGCAGATCTCTGAGTTCAAGGTCAGCCTGAGACAAAGCAAGTTGCAAATCCAGGTGTGGTAATACACACCTTTAATCTGGGCCAAAACTTCTACTGGAGGCCTACATAAGGACAACGGACTTGCCAGCACATCTGTTGGAACCTATTTCTTCAGGATTCCAGCTTATACAGAAGTCAGGTGAAACGACTAACCTTGTGGGACTGAGCAACTATCAGAGTCTTAGATTTCCTGTTCACAGCTGCCCCATTGTTGGGTTAGTTGGACTGCAAACTGTAAGTCATTACAATAAATTCCCTTAATATATACATTCCATAAATTCTATGACTCTAGAGAACCCTAACTAATACATTGCCACATTGGTTCCAAACCTGCTCTTTGTACACCCAATGGCCACCATTGAGGAAGAGTTCCAGAAGCCCCTCCTGTGCACAGGTGACCAGAGAAAGCAACCACAATGGGGCATTCTTGTCAAAGACTGTCAGGGTAAACCAGGGGACAACATACCAACACAGTGGATGCTGTAATTGGGTCTTCTGGAGTAAGCTGGGCTGCCTGTTGGACCATGGACAGGGCCATACTGGGTTAGGGTCATGTAGTGTGGTCTTTGTAGAGGGGACACTACAGCAATGGGATCTGTGAAAGGGGTCTAGGGGCCTGGCCTCTAACCATGAGGGACTGGTTTAGGGCTCTTGGGGCCATACTGTTTACTGTGGTCAACGGAGAGAGCGTCGATTGCAGTGTGCCAAGTGCTTAAAGAATGCTTCCAAAACTGAGAAGTGACTGGGGATGTGTACTTAAGAAAGCTGTGATCTCACTTGCTCTGGACTCCTGGGGTTCCTAAAGTTAGGGTTTGCTCCTTCCTTCCTTCCTTCCTTCCTTCCTTCCTTCCTTCCTTCCTTCCTTCCTTCCTTCCTTCTCTTCCTTCCTTCTTTCTTCCTTCCTTCCTTCCTCCCTTCTTCTATCCCTTCTTCCTTCCCTCCTTCCCTCCCTCCTTCCCTCCCTCCTTCCCTCCTTCCCTCC
>NW_021620506.1:215260-296278 GCF_004785775.1 Grammomys surdaster | reverse complement strand
TTCTTTCTTTCTTTCTTTCTTTCTTTCTTTCTTTCTTTCTTTCTTTCTTTCTTTCTTTTTTAGACTGGGACTCTTCTGTATATCTCCAAAACCATGTCAAGTTTGTAGTCTTCCTGTCTCAGTCTCCTGAGTGCTGAGATTACATGTGTGTAACACCGTTCTTGTTTAGACACTTGCATTTGCTTATAGAAACACAGTCCCTCAGAGGGTCTTGAAATGCAGGAGGGCTGCTGAGGAGACACGGATCCCCCAGGCTTGCTTTAGTATGCACCCCAACTCTCTTCCCACTGTAGCGATTAGCACCCAGGAGGCTGTCATTTTCTATCACTTCCTCTTCGCTGAGACCAGTGTGCTCGGGGACCACCCACACCCATGCATATGGGCGGCTCCTGTTTCATGGCTTCTGGGAGTATACAGACCTGCCAGCCCTTATGTTTTCCTATTTTTGTGATGTCAAAGATGACTCATTAGGTGGACACCAGCTTTACTGATTAATCTTCCTTATGCATGTCGTAGTTTTCCCTGAGGTCTTGCTGGGAGCACTTGTTTTGCTTCACTAAGAACAAAATCGCAGGCAGGTCCCTGGAGCGTTGCATACTGCCGACTCCATCTCTTTGGTCCTCCACATTAATTTACTTCAAATGACACCAAGGGGCCAATGTGTTGCGCACATACCTCTGCTTTGATGAATTTTTTTTTTCTTTTTTGCTCTCATTTCTAGCCATTTGTATAAAAAGTTTCAGTTTCAGCTTGTTTAGACCTTTTGGGCAGGGAATTGAACTCTTCCAAACCACTTCCAAATTGCTCCCACTCTGAAAACTTGCTGAGGCTGGCATTTTCTCTGCTGGACTGAAAGCTTCCTTTCTTTTATCAATCAGAAAACAACACACACCACACAGGCTGTGACTCCCAATTCTCATCCCCTATAAGGTTCTAAATCTTCCTAACGCTGTGGCCCTTTTAATACAGTTTCTGATATCGTGCTGACCCTCAAGCATAAAATTGATTTGTTGCTATTTCATAATTGTAATTTTACTACTGTTACGATTCGTAATGAAAATATCTGATATGCAAGACGTCTGTTATGTGACTCCTTGTAATAGTGTTGTTTGACCCCCAAAAGGGTCATTACTGAGAAACCCTGCTTTAAATATTTTAGTTAAAACTGTGCTCCCAGGATTCATATTGAGGTAGTCCCTGAATTAGTGATTTTCTACTTTATACTAGAAGGAAACCAATAAATTATACTTAAGATTTGACGTTGACCTTTTCTGGAGCTAACAGTGCACAGTGCTCTATTTCTGTACTCTCTGGGCTATAGCTGCCAGTTGTTTGAGAAGACTCTGTCTCCTTTCCTCCAATATTGGTGATGTGTAGCAGGAATTTCCTGCCCAATGTATTTGCAGCGGAGCTCAGTCATTGGACAGGGGAGAGGTAGGCGGAGCTAGGAGTTGGGATTGAGAAGAGGGAGAGGAGACGGCAGCAGACTCTTCAGTAGTTATATCAAAGGTTAGATATTGTGATAACAATTCTAATTGTGTGGGCATCTTGTGTATCAAGTATTTGTTGATATATAAATCCATTGATTAATATTTAAGCTTTAGAGTTTTACTTTACTGGGTTACTGGAAAGTGAGTCCTCCGACAACAGAGTGGTTATGGCTGTGAAGGAACTAGTGGTACCAGGGATGAGCGAACCGGAGCTGGAAACACAGCTACCGGTTGCTACATGAGCAAGCTAGAGAGAATAGCCCGGTGAAACCAGCGGGAGAGCTCCAGTCCTGCTAGAAAGCTTGCCGAGACAAATGGGCTTAGAGTGGGAACATAGCGGTTAAGCCGGGAGCTAGCTGGATGTTCTTTTTTTTCTAATACTTCCCGCTACAGTGATGCAGTTGGAATTTCCCCTGGCTTGTTGCTGGTTTCTGTACCCCAACTCCTGCTTCCAACCTGTGCCCCTGCCATGACGACTCATGGGCTGGAACAGCCAGCTACAAATATTAATGTTATATTTCTCCAGTGAGCTATGTCAAGGAGTGACTTTTGAGGAAAAAAAATATCATGTCTAGACGGTAACTATTCTGGAGAGGAAGACAGGCTTAGAGAGCAGCAGAGACCAGTCAGGAAGCACAAAGGATGTAGGGAAACATTGGACAAACCAGGGAAGCCACGAGGTGGATGAGTAAGGAAGAGGCCCTTCCCTAGAGGACGGAGTCAGAGAATGTGTCACCTGGGCTAGATTTGGGAGGCAACACTCAGAGAATGGGAGACCAAGGCCTTTTCCTTGCCGTCCCTGGGGATTCTGGTTCTAGTGGCCTGAGGGAGGCTGGGAGTATTTTTTCGATAGTAGCAATAATAACAGCTGATATTTTACAATAGCTTTATACCAGGCATTGTCTTAAGAATTCATATTGAGGTAGTCCCTGAATTAGTGATTTTCAACTTTATACTAGAGGAAAACCAATAAATTATACTTAAGATTTTGACGTTGACCTTTTCTGGAGCTAACAGTGCACAGTGCTCTATTTCTGTACTCTCTGGGCTATAGCTGCCAGTCTTCATCGCATGAGTAAGCCAGTGATACACTCTTCTGACCTCCATGGGCACTAGACAGTCATGTGGTATACAGACATGCATGTAGATAATATACACTTATACACATAAAATGATAAAAGTTGTAAAATAATGGGTAGAAAAAATGTGATGTAGTTTTCTTTGGGGGAATCTACCTGTGGACTTCATGGAAGCAAAGAATCTTGGAAATGCATTCCCCAGAAAACCTGTCTAATCTGTCAGTGCAAGAAAAATTAGGCACAATGCAGCCAGTTGACATTGCTTAATCCTGAAATGGGAACACCTCAATGACTCACACTTTATCACCATGAACAACACTGCCAACCTGAGAGTTAGCTTATTGAATAAAGTCAAGGTTGAATTAGACAGCAGCCACCCAGCCTCCATCCAAGAGGAAGAAAGGAAGCTTCCAGAATATGGTAAGGAACTTGAGGAGCTCTGTGTAGAACTTCAGCCCACCTTGGAGGACTGACCAAATGGAAAAGCCATTTTCAACCAAGGGAATTTGTGGACTAGAAATGTGCTGTTACCAGAAGAGAGTAACAGACCCATTTCACCTACAACCCACAACCTTCTTTTATGATGCCTCAAGGTCTCGAATCAACCCTCTGATGCAGAGGTAGCACACATTGGATTGCAACCTTGTCCTGTCCACGTGATTGCACCAGCTCTACATAAGGAATCACAGCAAGCTGTGGCTGAAAAGCAGTGGGCACTGGGTGGTGACTCCCCAGGCATCCTGCTTGAGATCACAGCCTCAAGGTTCCGTAAGCTCTTAATACAGTGCCAACGTCTGAGAAACAAAGGTTTCAACTTGTGAGCCTGGTGTGTGTGGGGGGGGAGGCATTTTACATTCAAACCACAACACACTCACCCCCCCCATAACTTACACACCAGAAAGAATTCCAAGATTTTGATGGTGTGTACCATTAGAGACTTGGAAAAGGTGTGACTGGACCAAAGAGAGAGACATAGCAGCAGATCAACTCTAATTCGTGGATACAGCTTCATATTAATGTGCTTGGTACTCACTAGGGAGTCTTCCTCACAGCCTTTCTCTTCAGTTGGCCTAAATGGGGACACAACACTACCCTTTGTTTAATGAAAGTGGGATTCTATAGCTTCTCTAGCATGTGATAAAGATGGGACTGCAAAAGCCAGGGAGATACGATTTATCATGTGCAAACTGTAACATCTGCCCCGCTAGTGCTCCCAGTGAAGGCCCCAGAAGATGTGTCATCACAAAGGAATTGATAAATGCATTAGTGAACATGGCACCTGCCCTCCCAAGCAGCTGTGTGTTCCTTCTCTTTGTAGGTCAGCCATATCCATAGGGGATGCTAACACTGTAATGAGCTCTCGGTTTTCAACTGTGATGAGAGTTCAGACCAGCAGCAGCCAAGAGACCTTTACCGAAAGGGGCAGCAGTGATGGAGCAGTCAGAATTCCCTGCTCCATCCAAAGAGATCTTCAACAGTGGTCAATTCTCCATGGTATTCCTAGAAATGAAATAGGCAGACATGTTACTATAGTATTATTTGATACGTATGGTATAAAATATTCTAAGTCCTCTCACTAAGAATCTGACTGCAGCCACAGCTTTTGACACTGTTTCAAGGCAGGCAATTCACAAGCTTGGAGTCTTGTTGAATATGTATGTGTTCCCTACATCATTTTCACAAACATGCCCTGTAAATCTTATGCTAAGCCTTCTCCAAAATGTCCTATTTGTTAGAGTGGTAGCATTTGAAATGAAGAAATTTCTAGGCCTTTCCAAGATAGTTAGATGTCTTACTTAGGGTTTTACTGCTGTGAACAGACACGGTGACCAAGGCAACTCTTATAAAGACAACATTTAATTGGGGCTGGCTTACAGGTTCAGAGGTTCAGTCCACTATCATCAAGGCAGGAATATGGCAGCATCTGGGCAGGCATGGTGCAGGAGAAGCTGAGTGTTCTACATCTTCATCTGAAGGCTCCTAGCAAAATACTGATTTCTAGGCAGCTACAATGAAGGTCTTAAAGCCCACACTCACACTGATACACTTATTCCAACAGGGCTGCACATACTCTATCAGGGTCACACCTTCTAATAGTGCCACTCCCTGGGCCAAGCATATACAAACCATCACACTAGACATTAATTCTGAGTTAACTCTGATTCGTGGGGACTCAAGATACCAAGTGATACACCAATCAGAGTGTGGGTTGGTGGTAGTCAGAAGATTGAATCTGAGCTCAAGCATGGCTCACAGTGGGTCCAGTGAATCCAGACACAGACTCTAATATTCCCTCACTTCCTGCATGGATACTTGCAACACATATGCAGAACACATAAAAATCCCCACAGAGCCCCTTTGCTCATGAGATGAAGACCATTAGGACAGGAATTGTTGACCATTCTCTTCACAAAAACTCCCTGCACATTTATGTTATTGCTTCCATTTTCACAGTACAAGCCAATAAAATCAGCCTAGATGTCTGTCAACAGATGGATAGTGAAAATAAGGTGCATATACAACAAGAAATTTTATTCACTTGTAAAGAAAGATGAAATTTACAGGGAATGGTAAATATTGTCTTAAGTGAGATGACACAGACTTGGGAAAACAAACACAGCTTGCTGCTCTCATGTGTGGGTCTTTCTACTTGGCATGTTTGTATATTTATATTTAGGTGGGAGTAAGTGTAGTTAGAGGATAGACACACATACATCCATATCTATCTATCTATCTATCTATCTATCTATCTATCTATCTATCTATCTTCACAAGCATGCCTTGGAGTCAGAAGTATGTGGATCTTTATGATTGTGAAGCCAGCCTGGTCTATGTAATGAGTTTATTATCTTCATAGCAACATTTGGCATGGGCAGTGATACCAAACTCACCTGCCCAATGTACTTGTTGATATATCAAATATTTCTTTTTATACACATACACGCGCACACACACACACACACACACGCACACACACACACACACGCACACACGCACACACGCACACACGCACGCACACACGCACACACGCACACACGCACACACGCACACACGCACACACGCACACAAACACGGGGTGGAAGAGAATTAGAGAGTGCCATATCAATTTGATGACTTGGCTGAAGAAAATAAGAGGGAAGTCACTTATAATAAAAATATTAATTTCAACACATAAATGCTTGCAATGACCAAATGAGTAGCAAATTGCATGTGTTTGTGTGTAGAGTCGTAGTGTGGCTGAGAAGCTCTGAAGCAGACAGATAAAATGAGAAGCTCTGATGACAGTTATGCTAGGCTTCTAGTCCCAGAAAATTTTGAGCAGGAATGCAGGCAGGACAAACTGAATGACAAAGGTTTTGTGGCTGGGTTGATGTACCAATCCCTCCATTTGAGGTATTGCCTGGTTACAGATGATGGTTGGTTCAGGTTCTGCATCCTCCATCTTTGCTAGAGTCACTCTCATAGTCCATGGAGTTCCCATTGTGCTATGTGTCTACCTCACCCCTGAATGCCCCCATTCCAATTTTTCTGCTGGTAGTTTTTCTGTCCTTCATCCCTTCTGCTCCCAACCCTACCTGCCCCCAGTCCACTGGCAATATCTACTCTATTTCCCCTCCCCAGGGAGATGCTTGTGTCCCCTTGAGCCTCACTAGTTACTTAGCCCCTCTGGGTCTATGGATTGTAGCATTGTTATGTTTTACCTTACAGATAATATCCACTTATAAGTTAGTACATACCATGTTTGTCTTTTTGAGTCTAGATTACCTCACTCAGGATGATTTTTTTTTCTAGTTCCATCCATTTGCCTGCAAATTTCATGATACCATTGTTTTTAAGAGCTGACTTGTGCAAATGCACTACATTTTCTTTTATCCATTTTTCAGTTGAGAGCTCTTGTTTCCAGTTTCTGGGAATTATGAATAACTATGAACATAGTTAACCAGGTGTTCTTGTAGTAGGATGGAGTGTCCTTTGGGTATATGCTCAGGAGACGTATAGCTGGGTCTTGAGGTAGATAGATTCCCAGTTTCCTGAGAAACTACCATATTGATTTCCAAAGTGGTTGTACAAGATTGCCTTCCCACAGGCAATGGAGGACTGTTCCCCTTGCTCTACATCCTCACCAGCATGAGCTGTCACTTGTGTTTTTGATCTTAGCCATTCTGACAGGTGTAAGATGGAATCTCAGAGTTGTTTTGATTTGTATTCTCCTGATGGTTAAGGATGTTGGACATTCCTTTTTAAGTATTTCTCGCCATTTGAGATTTCTTTCTTGAGAATTCTCTGTTTAGATCTGTACCTCAGTTTTTAATTGGATTGTTTGGTTTGTTGATGTATGGTTTCTGGAGTTCTTTATATATTTTGAGTATTAGCCCTCTGTCAGATATGGAGTTGGTAAAAATCATTTCCTATTCTGTGGGCTGCCTATTACCCTGCACAAAACTCAAGCCCAAGTGGATCAAAGGCTTCAACATAAAACCAGACACACTGAACCTGATGGAAGAGAAATCGGAAATAGATTTGAATGCATTGGCACAGGAGGCAACTTCCTGAACAGAGCACCAATGGCCCAGGCACTAAGACCAACAATAAACCAGTGGGACCTCATGAAACTGAAAAGCTTCTGCAAGTCCAAGGACACCATCTACGGGAGCCTTTCTTTTGTGCATAGACTGCTACTGTGGTTGGAGGAGTGGGTTAGTTACAATTTATTACAAAAGTGAGTTTGGCAACAGAAAGCCATTGCCAAGATGCCGGACTCTGATTTTGAACCAGATGGCCCAACCTCTAGAACTGTAGGAAACAAATCTGTATTCATTGTAAGTTACCCAATCTGTGGTATTCTGTGATAGCAGCACACAACAAAAGGCAACCAGCAAATGGGAAAAGTTCCTGCAGAATTACGAAGAAACATCAAAATAGGGATTTTACTAGCTTGCAAATTACACCCAGGGGGAACGGCGCTCTGTGGTCTCCTTTCTGCTGCCCTTACAGTTTGCTAAAGCACATCACTTGATGTGTGACACTTTCATTATTTACTGCTCTGAGGCTCAGAGAGCAGAGCAGCCAGGTTGGTCTCCGCTCACTCGTTCATTAGTTTTAATTAAAGCCTCTAATTTTATTTATGCTGCCACAAACTGATTAACAATTTGCCAGTACAGAGCAGGAAGCCTTAAAAAGTACCATGAGGAATCTGTGGGTCTCTAACCACAGACCTTATAGGAATGGGGCGGTGTGTGTGTGTGTGTGTGTGTGTGTGTGTGTGTGTGTGTGTGCTGTGGAGGGCTTCCACCACAGCACAGGGAAGCACTACAGTGGAGGTCTGGACAGAAAACAGACAGCCTGAGCCTTGAGCTGAGCCATGGAAGACTTGTAGAGCCCTAGATTGACAACTTGGCTGGGAGAAAGTGAGCAATGACTCAAACATTTATCCCTTCACTCTCTGAGGTACAGGTATAGTGCTAGCTCCAGATATTAGGGGAAACAATTAGAGATGGAAAAAGGCTTGAAATAGGAAGTTTTAACCCAGCCATATGCAAATGTGGTTGCATACACACCCCGAGCTGAACTGCTTCCCACTGGATGAGAGAGTAGATGTGGTCACATCAGAAAGCCCAACAGGTTTTTAATTTTTTAATTTACTTAATTTTATGTGCGTTGGTTTTGGCCTGCATGTATGTCTGTATGAAGGAGTCAGATCACTGACAGTTATGAGCTGCCGTGTGAGTGCTGGGAATTGAACCCGGGTCCTCTGGAAGAGCAGCCAGTGCTCTTAACCACTGAGCCATCTCTCCAGCCCAGCCCACCTCAACAGGTTTTTTAATAAAGTACAAGTGAGTGCTGGTTTTCTTTTGCTGTTCATGCTTTGGTGTCATATCTAAGAATCCATTGTCAAGTCCATGGTCATAATTACTAACTCAAAAGTTTCCTTTTAAGGATCTTATGGTTTTAGTACTTACATTTAGCTCTTTGATTCATTTTGAATTATTTTTTTACAGTGTGAGGTAGGGTCCTTACTTCATTCTTCTTTTGAGTACTTTCACTTTTGATGACCCTCTCTTCTATATTTAATTCTTTGTGAATGAGCATCCTCGGTCTCAGCACCCTCATTGAGGAGATTATTATTTCCCCATTGAATGAACTGATTTGGAACCTTTGCTGAGATCTGGATGAACACACATGGATGAGTTCTATTTTATTGACCTATATGACTATGCTTATGCCAGCATACTCTTTTCTAAATGTAAATTCAACCATATCTCTTCTCTGCTTAATAAATAAAATAAATCTAAATTCCATGCCCAGCTTACAGAATTTTAGATTCTTGTCTTCCCCTGTCTTGACTTCAGTCAGAGGCCCAATGTCTAGTCTCTAAATAAGCCACCTTATATTTGTTTAGCTTCTTTACATTGCTGTTTCCTGTTGATAAGTAGCTATCCAACCCACTCAGGAGTTCCTGTTGTTCAAACCGATGAAGTGTCTCCTATTCAGATACCACTTCCTATTCATTGGAGTAGTGTAGATGTTTCCCCTAAGTTCTGTGCTGGAATCCCAGTGCAGTCATGCTGAGAGGTGAGGCCTTGGAAAGGTGATTAGGACAAATTAAGAGATGAATAATGTTACCAGTAAGGCATGGCGTTTCTTTATCTTTTTCTTGCTTGCTCTTTCACCTTCTGCTACGGGACAACACATCAGGAAGGTGCCCACCAGATGCGAATGCTGTGATGTTGGACCTCCTCTAAAGCCCTTATAAAAGCAACTGGTATTTATAAATGATCTAGGCTCAGGTGTTCTGTTACATCAGTACACACCAAGGTATCTACTGAAAGTTAGATAGCTACTGTAGTCCTATCTCATGATCATTAGTAGCATTTCTTACTTAGACTTCCTAGCCTTCAGAACTTTGAGAAATAAATGTCCATCAAGTCCTTGAGCCTATAGCATTTTGTTATAGCAGCAGCCTGAACTAAGATATGTATGTACACAACAGGTATCGGGAACTGAGTGCAACATGCACCTAAAAGCTCTGTAAATGGCTTCCAAAATTCAGGAAGAAAGGGACAGACATGAGAGAAAAATCAGACAGCACGGGACAAGAGAATAGCTTGGACAACTGAGGCAGCTTAGAGTCATCCTTCTGTGGGTGAGTTTGAGACAGAGAAAGTACACGATCAGAGCTAGGTCTTGTGAAAATCCTGTTGGCAGCTGCAGGCGAGCAAAAAGAGAATGAATGTAAGTAGAATTAGAAGGCTGGCTACAATGACTGAGGCAGATGGGCAGAGCTGGAGAAGATGGGGCTCACATGTGTGAGCTGTGGAGGAGATTGAACCATTGTACCTCAGGACTGATGGATACAGGAGAGAATACAGGGTTTAGTTGATATTCAGACTTTTGAGCTCATAAACAGTTTGACAAATTTGATCCCAAAAGAAGTCACTACTTGAGATATCCACTCTCTAATTCTGAGCAGAGTTGACAATAGGTTTTCCCCATTCTGATTGATTATTTTCTAGGTGTCCACAGGTTTTTGTGAGCTCATTGCACCTCCGTCCTGTGTGCCTATTTCTTTCATGATGACCACATGCAAAAGGAAATGTATACTCCAATTTTGTGTTTTCAACAAATCCAACATAACTGAGTTTAGCAACTGGAAGCTGCCACCAACTCAAACAGTTCTCTGAACAGTTTTCCTCTTGAGAAGTTCCCAGTGCCACATTAAGGAGCTGAGGAAGAACAGCAGAGCTCTGGGAACTTGTTCTGACCTATCCCACTCTGGTTTCCAGGTTCAACATTGGTAGCCATGGGGACTTTGAGCATTCTGGTCCTGAGTCGAGAACTATTCTCAGTCCACATGTAGGACACATAACGAGGGCACTGGATTTCCCTTAACTGTTCATACAATTCAGTGTAAGGGAGCAAGGCACATGCCTGTGTATCCAGGCAGTAGGTAGTTTGAAGACTGAACAAATGATTCATACAGGAAGTATTGCTATCTGCCAAACCATACAGGGAGGGATTCCCAAACTGGGTTTAAATTAGAAATGAGTCACGTCTGGAAAAATCCTGGTCTCAGACCATATCATGTCACATAGTGCTCCTGAAGAACTGCCACACAAGGAATGAATGCATTATGGTGGGCGTGTGCATGTGTCTGTGGAGGAAACTGCCATGGTGTCTGCTCTGTAGAACTCTCCTGTGGGCAACACATTTTTGTGGGTACAGATCTGTGGAGCTCAGGATGCAAGCAGAAGTGCTACGGGCTCAGGTGAGAAAGACAGCAGGGGTCAACGAGGACCTCAGAGTGCCAACTAGAGTGGCTTTGCCAGAGTTCTTGGGACTCCCACTAACTGACAGGCAATAGGATCAGACATGGCTCTCACACGTGTGTCCAACCTGCAGCCTTTATAAGCCCCAATATAGCTACAGGATGTGGCCCAACACAAAGTAACAAACTTACTTAAATCATTATACGCTTTTGTGATTTTTGGGGGGTAACTTGGTCACATAGCTATCTCATATGAACTTTGTGAATAACAATGTCACGCTGCCACAGTGTCAAAAGGTTGTACATGCCTACTGGGGCATGGGAAGATGGCAGATGGTACTGAAGAAGGCCTGAGCATATACCTAGACTAGAGACAACCAAACTCCAGACATGATAAGTGAGATAGACACGAGGACACTAGTGAAGATAGCAGCGGTCAGGAGGGACAGATAGGACATTTTGTATTTTGTGTTATAAAGACACATTTGTATACCATACTGAATAAAGGAATAGTCAGAACACTATTAATTGTTTTTTGCCCTGAGTGAGCTGCCTCCCAGTCGGAGGCCTCTGGGGGGAATTCAAAGTTGGTACAACAGGAGATAACTTGAGCCCAAGCATCCAGAGTAAGGGAAGAGAGCCAGGGATAAGGGGAGAAGCACAGACATCACCGGTCTCAAGAACGTGGCCTGGCCAGATGGGCAAGCCCGAGCTCTGAAACCGTTCCTTGTCTGTGTTCCATCCCCATTTCTCCTAATATAATCAGAGAGCAATGTCAGATAGGTCTCTATCTAACCTACTGCCTGTGTGATGGTTTAATGTTGATTGTAAAGAACCACCCGGGAAACAAACTCTGGGCGTGTCTGTGACAGGATTTTCCTAGATTAAGATAGCTGATGTTGCAGATCCTCCCTAACCATAGGCATCGCCGTTCTGTGGCCTGGTATTAAGAATGAAGAAAACAGAGAAATCTAGAGGAGCACCAGTGTTCATCCCTGCTTCCTGACTATGGATGGGACATGACCTTAAGCACCCGCTGCCGTGGTACCCGCTGTCATGATAGTTAGACCTGCCCTTGAATTGTATGCAAGAGTAACCCTTGCCTGCCTTCTGTTTGTTTTGTCAAGTATTCTGTTGCAGCAATCAGCAAAGTAACTAATTCAGTGCCTAGCCTGGCTACAGGCCGCAAGCCTAACGTTCAGCTCCTCCTTGGTTCAGTCTCCCCCAAGACAGGAGAACCGGTAGGCAATTGAAAGGAGAAGCAGAGTTTCTCCCAAATACATAACGAATGATTCCTAGACATTTCGAGAATGAGGTACCACTTCTTTTTTTTTTTTTTTTTTTTTAGGTTTTTCTAGACAGGGTTTCTCTGTGTAGTCCTGGCTGTCCTGGAACTCACTCTGTAGACCAGGCTGGCCTCGAACTCAGAAATCTGCCTGCCTCTGCCTCCCAAGTGCTGGGATTAAAGGCGTGTGCCACCACCGCCTGGGGAGGTACCACTTACTTCTAACACGCACATTTTTGGGGGCAGGGGAGCTTATTCTTACCTGGGGAAACAAATGGTGGAAGCAAATGAGGTAGTAGGAAAGGGTTAATAACCTCCAAGGAAGTGGTGTGGGCAAGGCTTAGGAAGGCAGATTTTACCAGTGGAGTTAGTGGAAGGCCAGTAAGTGCCCACCTATCATAGACTGAGTTCTCTCCCATTCCCCTGATTCATATGCTAAAGATCTAACCCTTAGCACTTTACCATATGCACGTATCTGGGGATAGGACTATCTATTAAGCAACAGTTAAGTTAAATTAAGTCAGAAACATGGGCTCCAATTCTGTATTACTTGTCATTATGAGAAGAAAGTTAAACACATGCCCAGAGGAAAGTCCATGAAGGGACATAGAGAGAAGATGGCCATCACAAGTCATCGTGAGAGGCCTCTAGAGAAAGTAACCCTGCCAACAACCTAAACTCAAAACCTCAGCCTCCAGAACCACGGGCAAGATTTCTGTTCTTTGAGTCAGTCAGCCAACTACATTGCTTCAGTAGTTGTAGCAAACAGGCCTGAGGGGGCGGTGAAGGACAGAAGGCAGAGACCATCTTGAGAGAAACTCACTCACCTCGGATTCCTCCACAGTTTCATCTGCTCTGCCTCTCATTGTCAAAACCAAATAAAGCCTGCGCCTATTGATGCCAGATGATTAGGTCAGCCTCTAGAGTGCGGAGGTGGGTGGGAGAAGTGGGTAGGGGGCCCAGGGCCCCAAACAGAAAAGATGCATTGGCATTAGGAAGGTTGAGAACTGCTACTGTAGGCAATGTGAAGACGTAAGTAACTTCAACAGGAACACGTTGTCCTTTTATCAGAACAATGAAGGGCAGCAGACTCCTCACAAGTGGATTCTGTGCACCCAGGCATGGGGCGGGGGGTGGAGGGCTGAGGATTTTCTAGGGCAGAAAAGCAGGGGGGTTGAGGGTTTTCTAGGGAAGAAAAGAGAACTTTAGAAGTAGAACATTCCATCTGTAGATCTGTTCCCTTGATATGGGACCTTGCTGGGAGCTTCCCAGAGCCTAGCTGGCAACATGCAAATGCTATCAGCCTCTCAACTCTTCTGTCAGGAGTTCTCAGCTAGTCTTAGGCTTTAAAAAAGGTCATTAACCCTCCAGACCAGAAAACAAGGACTGGGACATGGGGACTGTAATGATTGGTCAGAAGAACGGGACCTGAGCCCTGGGAGAAGACATGGCATCCTGAACTGCAGCCAAGATCATTAGTAAGTAAACATTTAACTCATTTTCAGAAGATTGTTCTTGAAAGAGTTAAACCAAAATGGCCTGTAGGCCACCAAGGCATAATAAAGTCCCTCCAGAATAGCTGTGTGTTCCAGCAGAGACTTGAGGAATAGTTTAAGGCATGTCTGAGATGTAGCCAGGCCCAGGGGTCCCTTTGGTCACTGTCCATTCTCATTCCTTGACAGTGTTCTCCGCTCCACACTGTGGCTTACTATGTTCTATATGAATGTTCTAAATTCTTCTCACGCATATCACAAGGACTGGGAAGTTAAGGGGACTTCAGACCAAGCCCCTTGGACTGTGTTACTGAGAATGATTAAGCAACCTTCCCAACTGTCTTTTCACCTCACTTGGGTTCAATGTGGGAAGGTGAACATCACTACCTGAAACAAGATAGGCCACTAGGGGAACCAGGGTCCCCCTTTGGGAGTTAATAAAAGAATTTTGAAACAGACTCCCAAGGAAGCTTGAGGGTAGATTAAGAGAAAAACATTAGGGCAGGAAAGCTATTAACCTAGTCACCACTGTGAGAAGGGAGATGGAGGAGAGCAGAGAGAAAGCCATCTTGTTTGCAATGGGAGTCCGCTATTCACCACGTGGCTTAGTCGGGGCAAGAGAATGAATGGCAAAGCCCAGATGTCAGGGAAATTATGCCCAGGCTTTGTCAGTATTTCAAAGAAAAAGAAGGAAAAGAAGTGTGTGGGCTACAGGATGGAAGCGCTGTGAGTGACTGGAGGGAGAAGGGGCTCCTCAAGTCCAACCATTTACTCTCATTAAGGGGATAGTTAGCCAACCCATCTCCAGAGGTTTCTTGGCCAGGTGATTGACACAAACACATCTGGACTAACTTTTAAGGTAGGAGACAATGTATCTAATGTTCTAGTTTTTGGAGTAGGTCCAAACATGAAAATCCAGAAATATAGTTTCAAAGTTGTTTATCTAAGGAATTACTGGGGACCAGCCCCAACCAGATCTTCTGTCTTGTCTGTTCTTCTTGAGGCAGCAGAGGGGGAAGAGCTTCAGGCCAGGGTAAGACTTTGTCTTACAAGGTATTTAGGGTTGCTGTATAATAATAAAAAATTTACGTATCTAAGTTACTGTGCTACTGTAGCTGACCTGCCTTCTGTGTTCCTCTTAGCATTTCATCCAAAAACAGCAGGAGACTAAGTAAAGGATTAATTGTTATAGCCTTTTACCTTTTGTCCAGACACTGTTTGGTTATCAGGCTAGGGGGAAGTTTGGAGCAATAAACCTCTTTTGAACCAGAAGAGAATAATGCTTGAAGAAAGAAAAACTTTTACAGAATCAAATATGCATAAACTCATATTAAATTCATATACAGATTCACTCATGTGCATTTATACATTTCCATTCAAACCAGTTGGGCCCTGCTTACATGCATTCTCACAATTAAATACTTCCACACACACCCATACTTACATACATATATGGAGCAAAAGACCAAGCACCAGTGCAGAAAGAACTCACTCACTGGATGAAAAATGAGCTCCAATCTTTATTGCACAGAGAAAGAAGAAGCTTCTACCCTTTTAATGCAAAATGAATTAAACCCACGTTTGTAAGAAGAAAGCTTTGTTCCTTTTAATAAGACTCAGCCTGCCTTGTTATTAAGACGGGACCTGTTCTGTTCCATGGTGAGGAGAAGCTGCCTGCTCCTTCTCTCTCTGCAGCTTCTTCCTTTTTCCTCTCCCACTGCATTCTGCACATTACTCTCTTAGTTTTTATGTTACTATAGTTTCTAAGTTAGTCCACTCTGCATTCTCCTTCTAATCTTGCTCTCCTCCTGCTCTGAGGTCACAATAATGCGCTAACTCTCAGCC
The DNA here is from genome assembly GCF_004785775.1 of Grammomys surdaster. Taxonomy (NCBI): domain Eukaryota; kingdom Metazoa; phylum Chordata; class Mammalia; order Rodentia; family Muridae; genus Grammomys; species Grammomys surdaster. Next base: position 280,820 of record NW_021620506.1, on the reverse strand, counting down.
TTTTCTCCCAATGCTGTGCCTGTACTTCTAAGTTCTTCTTGAGTTCAGTTCTGTCTAAAAAGTGTTCTGTCTAAAAACTTCTCCTCAGCTCAGTTCCTCTCACAGCTCAGTTCCTCTCAGCTCACTTCTGACTCTTCTCTTTGTCCTCAGCACTTAAACATCTTTCAGAATACATGACCACATGTTAAAAAGTTCATCACAAGTTCACATATAAAATCAAATCATAAATTGAAATAGAAGTTTACAACAGAGAATGTTTACATGTATATCTACTAGGAGTAATGATCTGACTAAATGCCCATCACCTGCCACAGCTCCACAGGTTCACTGAAAGCTTAAAACCATAACTAAATTATTAGTGAAGTTTTGTATAGATAAACCTAGTCAATATTTTATCTTCTGACCTAGCACCTATAATAAACTGTTAGTTCTCTTTTTATGATCTTTGGTTAATAGTTTTATAACCTCTTCGAATGTGCTCTGAGTAGGAGAAAGTCTGGTTACTAAGAGGCAATTAACTGGTGACACTTGGGAGACTGAGTTTTCATTGCAGTTTTGACTATCAGAAAAGGGTCTAATAGCACTCCCACTATAAAAGAGTTTAATAATCACTGATATAATTTTAGGAATTCTTATAGGATCATCATTAAGACTTAAGAAATCATCTATATGTCTATATAGCATCACTACAAGACAGTATATCTTTATAGATCTGTAGAGATTTGCTCAAAAGTGGTGGGCTAACACCTAGTTATTGCTATATATGTTTAATAATAACAAGAAAAGCATATTAATAGCAGAAATCTTTCCTAAAATGAATTCTCTTAGGCCTTGCCTATAATTGCAAATCTGTCTCAGATTAATCTGAAACAGACCATCTCAGGAAGATCACCTGCTAGTTATTAGCTTGTCCTATTATGGCTCCTGACAAGGAATCAGTGTCTAGATTATAGTTTCAGTCATATCCTTGCATAGAGCTTCCAGGAAGGGGTGCAGGTTTAGGAGAAGAGAAATAAGAAAAAAAAAACAACAAACCAACCAACCAACCCAGGCCTCTCTTCTTACATCTTGACTTCTGGCCAGGCAGAGCAAAAAATATTTTGGCTTAAACAATTGTGGCATCTTTGGCCTCTGACAAGGATGAAGCAAGCTACTGACAGGGCCAAGGACATTTTTGGCTTTTAGTCAAGAATCTCTGACTAAAGCACTTTAAGGTAAAATTCCTGTCTCTGTTCATTGGCTTTTGTAAGAGACAGGTAGCGCAAACCAAATTCTGGTTACGAAGACTGGTGTCTGTAGTACTCAGGTGGGCACAGGAATCATCCTTTTACCGTAAACTTTCTTCTCCCTCCTCTTTTGATTTTTTAAGACAGGGTTTCTCTGAGTAGCCTGACTATTTTGGAACTTGCTCTGTAGACCAGGAGGGCCTTGGACTAAGATTCCCCTGCCTATGCTTCCCAAGAGCTGGGATTAAAGGCTTGTGCCACCACGCCTGGATCAGATGTGGCTTTTAGTGTTGGGTAGGGTTATTAGGTGATGCAGTCAGGTCATTCTTCCATCAGACCTATGTAAGAAACCTCACAAGTATAGCAGTGGTTCCAACTGTGCTGTTCATACCCTGGTGCAGCTAGGAAACAAAGTCCTTGACAGGCACCTGGGTAAACACACAGGTGTATAGGCAAGAAAAGTGGACTTGGAGACCACTGAGCAAGGGAAATGATCCCATCCCTCTAGGAACAGGCAGGAGTTTTTATAGTTTAGTTTTAACAAGCTTGAGGCATAGACCAGGAGAACAAAGGTAATTTTAATGCGTGGAGGTCAGAGGACAAGTTGTGGGAGTTGCTTCTCTCCATGTACCATGTGGGTCCTGAAGACAGAATTCAGGTCCTAAGGTTTGGTGGCCACCTGGTCAGCTCACGCCTCTGTTTTTACTTCTACCCAAGGCATCTCCAGAGTTACCATATAATCTAATTGACTAAGAGAAAAAAAATAGGAGGGGTGGGGTGGGCAGAAAATTCTTAGCAATCTTTTGAGATGTAATATTTATATGGCTAATGCTATGATGATTGTGGCTGTCTGAGAAGCACACTCATACCCTGACGTGTGTCCTACTTTCTTCCCAGAGACTTTCCTTTCCTCAAGACTCTGCTTCATGAACTAGCTAGTCTTGAAATTCCTCGGGGTTGCTGTGGATGGCAGTGTGGAGCCTCTCACTGGTGCCCCCAAACATTCCTCCCTCAGTTCTGTGCCTTCACACTGGACTTTAAGCCAAGGACCCTGACAATTCCACCTTCTCCATTTTTGGCATTTCTGGGCTAAGACGTTCCCAGTTTAATGCAGCTACTTCTTGGGAAGCCTGGCTTTTTTTTTTTTTTTTGTAAATTCTCACCTAAGTGAGGCCATCTCCAGAATTCTTGGTTGGGTAAAGAATTTTACTACGTGGCTTTGGTTTTTTTTTTTATTTTTTAAAATTTATTTATTTATTTTGGTTTTTTTCGAGACAGGGTTTCTTTGTGTAGCCCTGGCTGTCCTGGAACTCACTCTGTAGACCAGGCTAGCCTCGAACTCTCGAACTCAGAGATCCACCTGCCTCTGCCTCCCAAGTGCTGGGATCAAAGGCGTGCGCCACCACCGCCCGGCTGTGGCTTTGTTAATATTAAGTATTAAGCGACTTAATATAATCAAGTCATCTATTGTAGACCAACTGCACGCAGTACATACATTCAGGTGCTCTGCCCAGGGGTGTGTGTGTGTGTGTATATATGTGTCTTGGGGTGGTGGTGGAGAGCGGCAATAAAGGTACTTTTTTACTTTTCTGTTTTAAGATGTGCCAGATGAATAAGGCAGTTAACACGTTTAGCTAGTCATTCATTGGCAGGCCCCTTTGTCTTTAAAAATAAGTTGGTTTCAGAATGGGCAAAGGACTGAGATGCATATTTTACATATCAAAGCCTCCAGGTTTTCCTAACATTCCTTAGTCCCTACCTGGCATTCCCTGCTCCCAACCCTGAACTTTTCATCCTAAGGGCTGGGCTGTCCTTCCCCAAGAGGCTCCTCCTTATATAATCTAGGCATTTTGGTCTCTCCTACTCAATCTACGCACACGCACGCCCTCCGCCCTCCCGATCCCCCTGGGCGACTCCCCTGGCCTCAATCCTTGGGGCCAAGTGAACTGGACCGAGAACAGTTTCTCAATAAACCTGCCTTTAATACAATTTAATCTGGTTTGAACTGGCCCATTTCACCAGCGGCGACAGAGAAATAACCGATCAATATCTTTTAATTCATAAAACTAGATAACGTCTGCGGAGAATGATACAAGCCACCCAAATGGCTACAGGCTGATCACAGAATCCAACCTAGCTTGTGACAAAGGCCGCGTGCAGTTCTTTCTGGTCAACGCACGTGGCAAACCCTTGCTTACAAACAAACGGCTCAGCAAGGCGCAGGCGCCGTTGGCCTTGCCCGCCCCCTCAGAGGCGGTGCTTATCACAGGCCTAGGGCGCATGCGCTAAGGTCTGTATCAACGCTCCGCCGCGGCCGTGGCGACGAAGATTTCATCTGGGCAGCCGCGTGGTCCTGGGTGAGTGTTCGGCAGCCGGACAGAAGGCTGGGCGAGAGTGCCTGCGCCTCGGGCTCTCCATGCGGCTGTGATCCCGCGCCGTGGGCTTCTAGCCTTCTGCCGCGGAGCCCATTGGAGCGAGCGGCGGCTTCGCCCGTGGGCCGGGTCTCTTCCGGCAGGCGCACCTGAAACCGGAAGTGACGCGTGACGCACGCTCTTACCTGCGCGGCGAGCAGGGAGCTGTCTCGGCGCGGACCCGCCCCGACATCTGCTTCAGGGTTTGTGAATGGGGCCGGGCGCGCTGGGCCTGCAGGGCTCTGTCGGGTCTGGATGGTGTCCTTGAGAGGGAGTGTCAGGGTGGTGCATGCCCGGCGCCTTCTGTATTGATGCAAAGTTGAGTGGGAAGGACTGAGGTGTGAATGTTGTAACCCGGTACCCCTCGTAGTGTCGTCTTCACCGCTGTCCTCTTCCAAGCTCTTGTCGTTTTCCTCCTGACTACCTCCTAATACTGCATTGCTATTTCTCTATTATCCAAAACTGGTCTTTTACAAGTATTAATTGGGTCCTGTCGCTGTCACCCATCTTCGAGAGCCATCTCAGTGAAATAAAATTTAAGAGCATGTTTTTTCCGGACCCGTGTGACTTGTCCCTTCTTGCCTCAAAACCGTGCTTATGTACAGATAACTCTCCAGACCCCAATCCAGCTCGATCGTGGCGGCAGAAAGCCCAAGATAGAAGTCTGGTTTCCCAGCCTTGTAAGTTTTGGATGTATCTGAAGCGACTCTGAAAGATTTACGCAGTGAGCAATACTCTAATCAGCTCTTGAATTTTGGTTACAAAAGTTCTCATTGTGTTCTAGCCTTTTCTCATTATCTCATTTTGAGACACTAACTCTGCTTTTGACCTTGATTATATCCCATTAAGTTTTTTAGAATGTCACTTTGTCAGAGAGGCCACCTCACACCTCCCTTCACAGTTTCACTTAGGCCTCTCGTATCGTGGAGTTATGTAATTTCTTTTTATGGCCATCACTAGAGTTGCACGTTATATAACTATATTAAGGCCATTTTTTAAATGCCTAGCCTTCCAAGGGACTAAGCTCTGCCCAGGGGAACTCCTGTGCCTTATGCCTCGTGATTGAGTCTATCAGTAACCGTTTGTTAATGCATGATTTATTTCACCTCTGAAACTTCGATGCTTTGATCAAATCCTTCACGTTTACATAACACCCCCATGTGCATGCTCACACCCACACATGCAAACTCTGACTATAGCTAGAAGCTAAATGGCTTCTTGCCCTCTTCCATTTCCTTTCTGATCAAAATAAAAAAATAAATAAAATAAGAAACCCATCCCACCACGAACTCCAAGCTGTTACTCCAGCTGCTCTTCTTGGCACCTTTCAATTCTTATTCCTTTGTCCTACCACTTCTCTCTGACCATCCCAAGGAATGACTTTCTTCACGGCCTGCTGGTTATAGGAGGAGGGAACTGTGCAGCCCTGGAGTGTTGCCAATCCATCATTTTGGAAAGCACACACCTGTAGTGTTCATTTCTCAACACCCTACTCTTACTCTTCTCATCCCCACCCCCATCCCAACTTTGATTGACTAAGGAAAGGCCCAGGCTCCTTCCTTATGGAGTTAGCTTCTCTGTCAACTCCCTTTTGCATCTCTGGGCACCAGACATCGCTCTCCAGCTAGAGGCAGATAGAAGTGCTGTGCCTTCTCTTCTGGACAATCTCTGGTTGCTGCACATTTTTCTGTTCAAGTCATCTCTGAAGGACATTATATTGTTTTCTTGCCATATTTTTTTTTCCTCTTTACTTTCCAACAAAACCTATGGTTATTTATCATTTCTTCTTCCTTACATAGTCAAGGTCCTTAAAGCAGTAGGTTGCCTCCCTGTGTCCTTTTCCTTGCTGCCTGCTGACCTCAGACTGTCTGGTTTTTAGTTTTTGTGTCTGTTGCTCTACTGGATTCAACCATTCACCCTCCCACCCACTTTGTTCGGGTTGCGTGTTTTCAAATGGCATAGCTGTGTGGCTCAGGCTGGCCTGGAACTCACTGTGAGGCTCCAACCTCTCAAGTGCTGGGATTACAATGTGTGCCACCATGTCCAATGAGAAACTGCTTTTACTGGTATCCTTAGTGAGCTGCCAGAGTTCAAATCGACAGAATCCTGCTTTTCTCTAATCTATTCATTCATTTTTTTAAATTGTTGCTTTACTCTTTAAAAATCAATTTCCTCAAAATTTTATTTGTAAATTTATCTTTAATTAAAATGCTATTGATTTTGGTTTAATTGTCATTTTAACTTAAATCCCTTTATACATGAAAGATGAAAAAAGAAGTTTCTTTAAACTCTGAGCATGTGGATTTTTAATTCCAGCTCTTACAGGCAGTCTCTAAACCAGAGCTTACCCTTCTGTTGGAGGGTGACTTTTCCTTTGAAGATAATTAGAAAGACCCCAAAGGGAGGAATATTCTCTTTTTTTAATCATTACCCTTCTCAGTGATGATCTCTGGAACCTGTCAGAGCTTTGGGACTTCTGGGGCTGCTTGATCTTAGAACTATGTCCACATCTGCCCAACCCTTCCTTTCCTCCTTGAACTCAGATTTACTTTTGGACCACATGGTATATCAGTATTGTGACTTGTGACGAACTCAGCAATCTCTACTTCAGCTTCCTGTCTGAGAGTCATTGTTGATTGAATCCACTTGTGACTCAGTCACTGAGGCCGCCCTTTTATTTTGGACTCTGGTGTAAACCTTACTTCCTTTCAGCAGATACCGACCCATACAATTGTTCTCCCTCTTCTTCCACATGGATCCCTGAGTCTTGAGGGTAGAGATTTGGTGACTGCATTTGAAATGGATGTATCTTTGAGGATTTTTCACTTAATCTTCAAGCTTCTGATATACTCCATTTACCAGATGGGAGTTCAGCTTAGAAGTTCCTAGTGTGATTTCTATAATTCTCACATTACTGATAAATGCATACTATAGTTGGCCAGGTTGCTCTAACACAAAGTTTCTGTGCCACAGCCCAGTGAAAGTGCTAACTGTCAAGACAGCAGCTGTGTCATTTTACCTGTTTAGACCATTTTGTGACTATCATTTAGGATTGGGCCACTGGCTTTCTTAGGTGGCTGCCCGTGTGTCCTTTGTTACAGTCACTGTATTTATTTTGGTTAGTTTTTCTTGTTCATCATCATTTGTTTTCTTTAAAGTTAGTATTTAGAAACTTTAACTTATTTAATTGAAAGGTTATTGATGTTTTGAGAAACTCATGCACTTTACAAATGTTTAAGACACTGCATACTGATCAATAACCAAAAGGCTCATTAATGTTTTTTTTTTTCTTTTAGATAGTTTGTAGAGGATGCCCCATGAGGAAATCCCCAACTCCACTCACCCTCAGGAGCAAGACTGTTTACCAGGTCAGCATGTCAGTGCTGACAAAGACAAGTCTGTTGGGCAGGAGAGTGGTAGAGTCTCAGAGGCTGGGGAGTGCCTCTACTCTACTTCCTGTGAGTTTGGGCCATCCACATCTGCTGAAGCTTGTGTATTGGCAGCTACAAGGCGGGGGCCGGCCCTGCTACACATTGATCGGCATCAGATCCCTGCAGTGGAGCCCAGTGCTCAGGCCCTGGAGCTGCAGGGCCTGGGTGTGGATGTCTATGACCAGGCTGTCCTGGAGCAAGGCGTGCTTCAGCAGGTGGACAGTGCGATGCATGAGGCCAGCCGTGTGGCCCAGCTTGCTGATGCGGAGAAGGAGTATCAGTCAGTCCTGGATGACCTCATGTGAGTGTGAGCCTTCTGTTTTCAGAGTTTGCATTGAAATATGACAGGGAAATTCAGGTAATAGAAAGCTGAAATGTATAGAACCTCTCATCTGGGAAATGGTTGGTTAAGACAATCTTCTATTTACCTTCTGAGCTCCTGTCCCTCCCTTGAGGAATAACGTTGCCTATAGTTAGGCTTACATCAATCCCTGAAGGCCTAGGGTCTTGAAGAGCAAGGTCTTCCTGGCAGCATGTGCAGGTGCTCTTCAGAGTGAATTTTGGGAGTTTCATTCTTGAGACACAGGGAACGCTTGGGACCTACCATTGCCTTTTTCTGTCTCCTGTAGTTTCTAGTCTGCTATTCTCAAACAATGTTTATTCTTTTGGCAATTTTTTGGATTTAATTTATAAAAATATTGAGACTAAACTTCCTGCCCTTCATTTTTAGTGTGTGTTCTATTTTTGGCTCTAAAGAAAGATTCAGTCTTGAAGACTTCATTTGTGTTGTAGAGGAAAGAGACATGGGCTCTGCTGAGTGAAGTATTTTGGTGGGGAAGATGTAGGCCAGCCAGCCTCAGGGAGAGGCCAAGGGCAGGGAGGCAGGGCAGTATGGAGCCCACTCATCCTCCTGGGTGATGTCTAGGAAGGTCAGACATAGAAGCAAGAATAACTAAGGACTGGCCTGAGTGGAAAAATGGGCAACCCCAGTGCATGGCTAGAGACGGAGGCAGGTGAGTGAGCACAGAGCTAGAGGCATTACCCAGTGGTGAGGCTGTTGTGAGGTTTCTGTGGATGCACAAAGAATGTTTCTGTTAACAGTTCCTTGATAGATTCTTTTTTTTTAATTGAAGTCACGATTATTGTTATTATTGTTATTTGTTTATACCCCCCGAGTAGCACATCTTTTGTTCAAGTGTTTTGAAACCTTTCTTTTTTTTTTAGGTTTTTCGAGACAGGGTTTCTCTGTGTAGCCCTGGCTGTCCTGGAACTCACTCTGTAGACCAGGCTGGCCTCGAACTCAGAAATCCGCCTGCCTCTGCCTCCCAAGTGCTGAGATTAAAGGCGTGCGCCACCTCCGCCTGGTTTTGAAACCTTTCTTGTTCTGTGCAGTGGCCCACCTTCTAAAATTGCTCTCAGAACTGTGCCCACTTTTTGTAGAGGACAGTACTGCCTTAAGTAGCCAGTAACTTACATCGTTACCCTGAAGTCTGCAAAGAATACAAACAGAAAATTATGAGATTGATTTTCTCTTTTAAAAATTAGAAGTAGCAATTTTGTAGTATTTTAGAAGCAACTGATTTTCAGTTGTTCTTTTCTCTTTACACCATGAAGTCTACTGTTACAGTAGAAGCATTTGCAGTTCTATGAAAGGAAAATATTTACATAGGTAAGTGATTCACTTAAGAGAATAATTAAGCATTTTTAGGACTTTTTCAAACTTTGGGAGGCTTCCATGTTATGTATCAATTTCTTCATATATAAAAGAAAACTTGGCCTGAGTTCTGTCCTTACCCCACTGTCTTGAATAAATAGACTAAAAACAAATGCTTGTAGAAATGAGTCAGCTGGCAAGTAGGCATGGGCTGGTCTAAACATCCCAACAAGAGGGGACTGCAGGAGTGCATTCTGCTTCAGTTTTGTTCAGTTTTCACTCAGAAGAAATAAAATGTTTTTAGCATTTTTCTCTACTTTATGCTAAGAAAATGTTACCATGGAGAAAAACACAACTATTCTTATTTTTTAGGTCGTGTACAACATCCCTGAGGCAAATCAATAAAATTATAGAGCAACTTAGCCCTCAAGCTGCCAGCAACAGAGACATCCACAGGAAACTGGATTCTGTGAAACGGCAGAAGTATAACAAGGTGATGCTAAGTAACCTGCCGCATGCCACAGTACATTTAAGTACTAGTTAAGTGCTTAGGAAGGATTCCGGAGAGTATGCTTGTTATGGGAAACAACATTATAATAGAAGCATATTTTTTAAGAAGAATGATTTTTATTTTAAGTGAATGAGTGTTTTGCCATTATGTGTACTGTATGTGCCTGGTGCATGCAGAGGCCAGAAGAGGGCACTGGATCTCTTGTAACTGATGTTACAGAGAGTTGTGAGCCACCATGTGGGTTCTGGGAACTGAACCCAGGACATCTGTAAGAGTAGTAATTGCTCTTAACCTCTGAGCTACCTCTAGTCCCACACTAGAAAAATTTGGGATGCCTTTTGTCTGTGTGATCTGTCTGTGCTATACAATATTTTTAATAACCCATATGTACAGATACACATCGTGTATATACATGGATGCACACATTCATACATATGTACTCGAGAGTAGTTCTTGTGTGGTTTTGTGGTTCCTTACCTCTGTCATAATTAACTCTACCATTTCAACCTCCGCTTGGGCTCTTACCTCTCACTCAGTCTCTGTTTTTTCTGAATTTAGCTGTCCTGCTCAGATCTTGTTTATCTTCATTTCAGCAGGTACGGTCATCACCACTCACACGCTCCATCTCAGCTGTACGGGTTTGCCCATAGAGGCAGAGAACTCAGGGTAGGAAGGGACTGTTGCCTCTGAGATTACTTTTCTGAAGCTTTTAAGAATAGGATTTATATACAGCTTTGTGAAGGCTGAAACATGTTTTGGGCTTTGTATACCACCCTCTGTGTGGAAGTTGATGGTGGTAGCTGGGAAGGACTAACATTGATGGTTCTGGCTCCCAGCCCGCAGGGGTCTCTGAGCTTGCAGCTGACTGAGTGAAGCTCGTGGAGTACTTGTGCCTGTGAGTTCCACTTGAGGGCTGTGTGTAGACTCAGTCATAGAGCCTTCTTTTATTATCTCACTGGGCTTTCATTTCTACAACAGCAGCCCAGATGTCCAAGCGGATGGTAGTTCAGTGCAGATGGGGCCTTCATAAATCAGGAAGGACATTTGGTTTCTTGTGGGCTGGAATTTTAAGGTGGAGAGAACCAAACCTTAGGTGACTGGATCATGGTCTGACCTAATTATATTCCTGTGTTTAGGATTTTCAGAGGGAAAGTGCTTTAAGCAGGGTACAGGAACACTGAGAACAACAAATTGCAAGTCATGGTAGCATACTGTTTGTTTCCCTTTGTCCCCCACACTCATGCTAGAGATCAGACCCAGGGCCTGTGTGTACAAGGCAAGAACTCTTTGGTGCATGAAGACAGCTGAAGCACTTAAGGCTTAATCGAGGCTTTAGGAAGGCCACATATCTGAGTTCTGACAGTGTCAAGGGAGACAAAGAGTAGTCTGAGGAACATGGGAAGAAAGGCTTAGCAAAATGTCTTTTAAAACGCTGCCGTTCATGGCCAGGTCTCCAGAGGCCTGACTTTGTAACTGTTTCAGCTTTTATAGTTTTATTTCTTGTTACTCTGGGCTGTTCTCTGCTATAGCCGGTTGGCCACTTAGGTCAGAAGCGGAGTTTAATGATGTATGCACAGTGTACAGAGGGAACCCAGAGAACATTTCCACCTCCCAAGTCAGTGCATGTGAGCTCAATGCTCAGTCCCAAGGGCGAGGGTCGTCCGTGGGTGTGGCTGGCTGTGCAGGAATACTCAGGGCTTTGGTGCTGCAGGCAAGCTGCAGGAAACTAGGAATTGTTCAGCTAGTGCTCACTAGTGATGTTACCATGTGGGGTTTTAGTTTACTCTTAATCAAAGTTTAAAATTGCACAGTGCAGTCTTCGAGTGTTAACAATAAACCACTGTAATGCATATCTTGTGTTTAACAATAAACCACTGTATTGCATATCTTTTATTTGGGGTTTACAACTTTAGGAGCAACAGCTAAAGAAGATAACTGCAAAACAGAAACGTCTCCAGGCCATTCTCGGAGGGGCCGGGGTACAAGTGGAACTGGATTATGCCAGCCTAGAGGAAGAAGATGCAGGTGAGGATGTGGGGGCAGCTTGGCATCCTCTTAATTGATGCCTGGTGCCTGTCTGTATTCAGGGGAGTTGTCTTGTGAGACTTTTGAGACTAACATGTTGCTTTGCCTTTGTGTCAGATGGGTCTTCTGGGGAAATCTTATTTTTCTGTGGAATCAGAGCTCTTAAGGCACACATGCTTTTTAGAGACTAAAATAAAATGTTAACCTGGTTCTTTCTGGTGGTTACTGGCATACACTTGTGTTAGACTTAACAAATCAGAAATTTGTACATTCATATACATTAACTTGATAAAGAGAACGAGTATCTTGATTGGGTTCATTTTGTAATCTTAGCATCCCCTGTCAGTATCAGTAGGATTGTTGTTCCTTATCTTTCAGGAGCATAGTAGGCTTTCCAAGCATTCCTTCTGTTAAGGAAAGGCATTCAGGTTAGATCATGGCCATTTAAAGTTCTCTTTAGGACAGCTGTGCTTTGTTTGGAAAATCTCTGGGAATGTATAAACTCCAAAACTAAATATTTTTTTCTGTGTGTCTGTATGTACACACTGTTGGTTGTTGCTTGGCCAGTTTCTGCTTTAAACATAGATTAAAGATTAAATTTAGCCGGGCGGTGGTGGCGCACGCCTTTAATCCCAGCACTTGGGAGGCAGAGACAGGCGGATTTCTGAGTTCGAGGCCAGCCTGGTCTACAGAGTGAGTTCCAGGACAGCCAGGACTATGCAGAGAAACCCTGTCTCGAAAAACCAAAAAAAAAAAAAAAAAAATTAAAGAAAGATTAAATTTAGAGTTTGGTTGAGCTGGGCAGTGGTGGCTCACACTTTTAGTCCCAGCACTTGGGAGGCAGAGGCAGGCGGATTTCTGAGTTCAAGGCCAGCCTGGTCTACAGAATGAGTTCCAGGACAGCCAGGGCTACACAGAGAAACCCTGTCTCAAAAAAACAAAACAAAAAAACAAGAACAAAAAAGAGTTTGGTTGATGAAGCAAACATTCTTTGCTAGCTCCTGGGACTTTTTTTCACATAGACAAGAGGAGTTGTATGAAGAATGTAACACTGGAGAAAACAAATGTGCCCCTCCCTCCCCATCACTTAAAACAAGATCTTACTGTGTGCCTCAGGCTAGTTTCAAAATTGTGGCCCTCTTACATCAGGTGTATGTCTTCACTCCTGGCTTTAGACGTGCTTCTAAAGTTCGGTCTCATAGGTTCTAGTATTCTACTGTAATTTCTGCCACGTGGGCACTGGATTTCTCATTGGTAAAGAAGATCTTCCCTGTCTATCTGAAGCCTGAAGTTCTTTAGTTCTGTTGATACAGAGATCATGGGTAACTCTGCAAATCCTGATGCTTCTTCACCTCTGCTGAGTTCAGCCTGACGGTGCCTTGAGAGCGTGTCAGACTCCTGCTTCCTGGCTTCTCTTCTGCCCTCTGGTTAGTCCTGGTTAGTTATTTTTGGTAGCTTATCCTGCACTATCTTAAATGCTGATACTGCTTAGGACATGTTGAGTGCTCGTGTTGCTTCCTCTCCCTGACTTTCTCATCCATTTCCCAAGGGTTTTGCAGCCGTCTAAGATCTGATACCTTACAAATCCATAGCCTCTTTTTTCTGAACTCTTGGTTCCCAGGATACTTTCCCATTTGACCACTAGCCATTACTGGAGACTGGGCCCTGTCTGTAGAGGCCATAGAGCTGACTGCCAGGGTAGCCAGGCTTTGGGGGCCCAGCTCCATACTGCTGGGTGTGGTCCTCTCTCAGCCTATCTGAAGCCATGTAGCAGGTGTCAGGGGTGTGTTGCCTACATGCTTCCCTGGGGACATGGCTTCACTGCTTTGCACATGATGCTCATGCAGCTTAGCAGCAACCCCTCCCTGCATGTAGGTTGTATGAGGACAGATTGGAGATCTGCCTTAGCCAGTGTGATCTGCAGGACAGCAGGTCCACTTGCTTACCTTCTATTTAGCCATACACAGTCCTGTTTGAATAGAGGAAAAGAAACCCAGTGAGTAAAGATGGGAAAGAAGGAATCCATCATTATTCACAGACATCATAGTTTATATAGAAGATTCAAAAGAATTGCTGTGCAATTACCACAAGACTTATAATAATAGCATTGAATACATAGTATATAAAAATTAGTTATTTTTGTATGGTAGGAAAAATAAAAGATAACACTTAATACAGGTACCAGTTATAATCCAAATACCTAGAAATAAATCTTAGGAGAAAAAGCAGTTCCACAATGGTTTATACATCTAAAAACTACAAAATGTTATCGACAAAGAAAGCCTAAGTAAATGTGGTGACTTACTGTGGTTGATGTTGGGTGATTCTGTATTATAAAGATGACATTTTTAGCCAGTTGTAGTTTCAGTGCTACCCTAATATAAATTTAAGCCTTTAAAAAAAAAAAAGACAAATGGCATGTATAAGACATAGGCTGAAGGTAGAGGTTATTGACAAGCTAGTACCAAAATCTGCAATCTCAACTCTTGGAAGGCTGAATCAGCAGGATTGCTATGAATTTGAGGCCAGTGTAGCCTACAGAGTAAGACCCTGTCTTAACCTCTCCTTACCTAAGAAAAGAAAGCAAAATACCAAGGTCTAGTATAAAACTGTAGTGACTAAGTGTTGTATACACAGTCCGGCTGATGGATGGGATGGAAGGCTCCAGAAACAGGCCCACCTGTGTATAGTCACTTGATTATGATGAAGATCGCAAGCAGCGCAATGATGAACACTCTTTTGACCAAAAGACTGGTTTACGTGAAAATAAAAGGAATCTGGATCCATTATATATATTACCTTCAAAAATACACCCTAGGCAATTTATAGATCTGAATGTTAGTGATAAAAAGGCTTTGAGAACATAACACAGGGAGACACTATCATGATCCTGGGGCAGGTGAGGCAAGGACTGAAGCAAGACCAGAAGTGTAAAGTGTGCACAGGAAGAGAACAGTTAAATAGCTAAATGGACTCTAGAATAGCCAGGAGCTTCTGCCTGTCAAGAGAGTGTTCAGACTGGGAGAAGGGAAGCTGCAGAAGAGAAGGTGGGAGAAGGTATTTGTAGAACATGCACAGGACTTGAATTTATGGTGCAGTTAAAAAAATTAGAAGAAAGGTTAAGACAGAGACTAAAAACAAGATTTTGTACAGAAAAGCAGTTGTCCATAAGGCACGATTTGAAAGGCCTTCTGTTTTCACTGGGAATCTCTGAAGTCATGGAATGGCAAGAATGTAGGCCAATTTGAACTCTTAAACACTACTGAAACTTAAGTAGTGCCACTGGCAATTCTTTCCAGCAGTATCTGCTAAACCTTAGCATACTGAAGAATCAGATGTTATTACCAAAGGATGTATTCAGAGTATTCATGGTAGCCTTGTTCTAAAACCTAGTAGCCCAAGCCTTGAGACCATCCAGACTACGCTAACAGTGGAAAGAGAAAGTTGTATAATCAAAGCATATTTAACAGGTAATACATTTTAATTCAATTGAACATTAAATCAGTGTAGATTTCATCCTGAATACCAGGCATAGCAGGCAGACAGGGACACAGAGCCAGGCATGAGTCATCCTTAGAGTCAGGCCTGTCAGTGTCTCAGGGGAGGCTGGAGGCTGAGAATGTGGCAGAGAGGGCGTGCCAGGACCATTAGTTCTTGATTTCTATTACTTGATCTGGATAGAACTATAGATTCTTGGAGCTTTTTTTCTGAATAGTCGTTAGGACTTAGGATTTATATACTCTGATGTATATTTTATTTCAATGCAAGGTTAGTGGGGAACTGGCTGTAGTGACATTGGCCTCGTAGGTCTTTTGTTTTCTGATTACATAATAAAGTATTTTGTTGGAGGGGTTCAATTAGGAGAAGGAGCATTTCTGGATGACTATAGTTGACATATCTTCATATTTAGTCTATCTTTTCAAGTTATTCACATCATAAGTCTAGCATGGTATCCAGTAGATGTATTTGTGTGTATGTGTGTATGTGTGTGGGTGTATGCATGAATACATGCATAGCATGTGTGCATGTGGAGACCAAAAGAGGATATGAGGAGTTTTCCTCTGCAACTCTGTACCTTATTTCTTTTTTTTTAAATTTTTTTTTATTTATTTATTATATGTAAGTACACTGTAGCTGTCTTCAGACACCCCACAAGAGGGCATCAGATATCATTGCAGATGGTTGTTAGCCACCATGTGGTTGCTGGGATTTGAACTCGTGACCTCTGGAACTGTACCTTATTTCTTGAGATAGGGTTTCTCACTGAACCTTGGGCTTGCTCTTTTGGCTAGGCTGGCTAGCCAGTGAGCCTGCAGTATCTGCTTGGTCTCTGACCTAATATTGAGGTTAGAGCACTGTGATCATGCCTGGCTTTCCAGGAACTGAGGATGTAAACTTAGGTAAGTTCTTGTGTTTTTAGAGCAAGCCGTCTCCCCAGCTCTCTGATGGACCTGTCTGCATTGAGAGGAGCTTGTTCTCATTGTTGTTCAGTGTGCTGACGTTGGTCACATCTCGCTATTGAGCACTCACTACATTGCAGCTTTGGCATTCAGCTTTCCTATTCTGAAGTGAACCAGGCATGTCCCACCTGTGTCCTTTGGGCCACATGTATCCCCAGATAGCCATGAATACAGCCCAACTAGATGACAGTGTCTTGTGGCAATATTAAAAGGTTAAACAGTTGGATACTTGTGACTAGTTGTGACGATGAAGGAGGTGCAGTGCTTTTCTGTCTTTCTTCAATAGGCAGAAATCTAAGAAACTAAGGTCCATCTGAATGTTGGGCAAAGCAGTGACATAAGAATATAGGGGATCACTTGTCATGGCTTACTTCTTAACTGATGAGCAGGCACAGATAAGTTTGTCTGTGAATAACCAATAATGTGTAGATAAGCCTGCCTTTGTACAGAAAGTATGACTGTAGTGTGATACATTTTTATTCACATTCAAAGTTAGACAAAAGAACTAATGTATATATAGTAGGTAAACATTTGGCGTACTTATGGGGTGTCATGTGATATTTCAATGCATATATATTGTGTATTGTGTAAATTAGGTTAAACATATTCATCTTTTCAAAGATTTATCATTTTTTTAATCATGAAAAACATCTAAAACCTCATCCCAGCTATTGAAACAACACAATCTTGTCACTACTCTGTGCACTCCTTCTCCCATGGAATGGCACCACAGACTTCCCCTTCTATTAACTGGGACTTGGTACCATGGGTCAGCCTTCTCTTTCCTCCCTGATGATGTTCTCAGCTTTCGATAGTTCCCATTCTACTCTCAGCTTGGTGAAGATCAGCTCTTCTAGATCCACATGTGAGGGAGAGCATGCAGTACTTGTTTTTCTATGCCTGGCTTGTTTCACTTCACATAATCTTCAGTTCTGTGTCACTGCAGGTGTAGAACTTCATCCTTTAAAAAGTGGCTGCATTGTGTTTGTGTACCACATTATACAGCGTCATATTTTGGGGAAAAGTTACTGAGAATATATTACACGTGGGTTGTAAACTTCACTCTATGCCTCAGTCTACTGATTTGTTTTGTGAGTTCCTGGAAATTCTTACCATCTGTGAGTGAGTGGTTGTTTTTCTGTGTGATCTTTGAGAGTTTTCATTGTTGTTTTCCTTTCAGAGCCAGGGCCATCTTGTCTTGGCAGTATGCTCATGCCTGCCCAGGAGACCGCCTGGGAAGAGCTTATCCGCACTGGCCAGATGACACCGTTTGGTACCCCAGCTCCTCAGAAACAGGAGAAAAAGCCTAGAAAAATAATGCTCAATGAAGCATCAGGCTTTGAAAAATATTTGGCAGACCAAGCACAACTTTCTTTTGAAAGGAAGAAACAAGCTGCTAATAAAAGAACAGCTAAAAAAGCTGTGGTTATATCGGAGTCAAGCCGAGGACCAAATGAAATCAAGCCAGACCAGAGAAGCCAAGCACTCTCTCAAACAGATAAGCGCCTGAAGAAGCACATCAGGAAGCTCCAGAAGAGGGCGCTGCAGTTCCAGGGGAAAGTGGGATTGCCAAAGGGGAAGAAACCTCTGGAGCCTGAGGTGAGGCCAGAGGCCAAGGGAGACACTGAGGGTGAGGAGTCTGGGTCCTCTCCCACTGATGGGGAGGAGGAGGAAGAGGAAGAGGAAGAGGAAGGGGTAGCCAGCCTGTCTTCCGATGATGTTAGCTATGAGCTGAAGCCACTTCGGAAAGGGAAAAAATGCCAGAAGAAAGTCCCAGTACAGGAAATCGACGATGACTTTTTTCCAAGTTCTGAGGAGGAAGATGAAGCTATGGAAGGAAGAGGAGGAGGCCGTAAGGTAGCCAGGCGCCAAGACGATGGAGATGAGGATTATTATAAGCAGCGGTTAAGGTTAGTGTGTGGGGCCTCTGCTGCTTATGGGGAGTGAGGAGACCACCCTAAAGATCTTTGTGGTTAAGATCCCTATTGTACTAGACACCCAGCTGTGCAGAAGCTGGGCTTGCTGCCTCGGCCCACAACAACCTGAACATGGAGTCGTTAGTGGAGCTGGCCCCAAAGGTTTCAGTCTTTATTCTAATTGAGAGGCAAGTCTGAGATGAGGAGCCGAGGGGAAGGCTGGGCAAGAGCTGAGAGGTCTGACACCAGCTTTGTGTTTGGTACTAAGCATTGTCACCCTGCAGCAAATGTCAGGGAAGGAAACTGTGGTGCTTTACCTTGTTTTTTTGTTTTTTTTTTTTTTTTTTTTTTTTTCTCTTATGAGGTAGGATATTCACTTTAGAGAAATTTCCTTTAGAAAAAAAGCTGAAATGTGTGTTTTGGCATATGAGAGATGTTTTTTTTTCAAATACCTCTTCCCTTGACTTTGAGAAAATAGTTGTCTACAGAATTGCAGACTACTGTAATGCTAGGGGTACACTGTATGCACAACACGTCCCCCCTTGCTGCCGTCTACCATTGTTGAGGTTGGGTTGACTTTTACTCTCAGGACTTTGTCAGCAATTGGTGTGAGCTGAGGGGGAGATGTGTGTCTATGGAGTTACAGTCACCATCACTGGGAGGTTTCTGTGAGCCAGGCAAGTACTCCACACACCACAGGCACAGGGTTTCTATGTGAGCTCCACAGGGATTCTGCAGAGGTCAGAGGAGAAAAGGAACCATGGCACTAGTGAAATATTTACTATTGGGATGGCTTTGGCTAGTCCTCAATAGTGCTTTTATTTCTCAGTGAGGGGAAAGCTAATTGATAGTGTTTTTAGAAGAGTTCCATGTGCCTTCCTGGGAAGGCTGGCCTATTGATTTTCTGCTGTACCCTAGTCCAAGGTCCAAGTACATTGCATAACCTTTTCAGAGTTTCTTAAAGGTAAGTTGAGGCCCAGTGACACTGCCATTGCCGTAGCTCCTTGTGGTAGTGGATGGATAGGGAGGGGCCTGTGCTGGTCACTTACACTGCAGCATATGTCAGTGTGCATACCTATAGCTGTAGTGTTTGAGGAATACTGCAATACCCTTAAACAGTGAATAGTGTCAGTCTTTACTGTAGAAAATTAATAAAAATGTTAATCATAGCATATTGATTATAAATGGAGCAATATATAGTCTTCTCATTAAACTAGGTCAATATTAAATGTATTTTAAACATAGCAATTTATTTTGATTGAATTTTAAATATGGGTACAGTTTAATTTCATGGCAATAAGTTTTTTTTAATAATGTTAAGATTGTAAAACAATTTATTATTTCCAAAGCCATATCATAATCCATTTTTTGCTAAAGTTACAGTAAAATCTCAAATGAATTTCAGAAATATCAATAATTCTTAATTGCCACCAAAATACGATAGCTCTTAAAATTTTATAGCTAGTTATTAAGGCTGTTAAGCGTCAGACACATTGAAATGTTTATATTACATCTCCGTTGGTGCTCTTTTGATGGGGGATGTTAAAAGAAAATAAAATGCTAAGGATTGAGAAGCATATTAATGTCTGGAATTTGTCATTCACCAAATTCTGTTACAACTGCTGATCTCTGTAGTAGGTAGATGGAGTCGTAGTAGTAGTTCTTAGACTGAAAAAGAACTTCAGGGTTCTGATCACAGAATGACCAGAATCATCAGAATAAACCCATAGTTTCCAGTGTAGAAAATATTTTTGAATTGGTTAAGATTTTGGCTTACCTCCTCTAGAACTGGACAGCTGTAGTTGAAACCCTCTGTCTTCTGATTAGGCCCAAGCTCTCAGCTCAGTCTTGGATGTAAACTGTGTGGCGCCGTCCCTTCCTGTGCATTTCTTATCCTTTCATACACTCAGATCCTCAGGTGGGGCCTGGGAGCTGCTGTAGGTCAAATCTCTGAATCTTCTTAAGCAGGAGCTATGCTTAGAAGCCAGTGTTTGTGGGCTCTTGTTCTTGCTGGAGGTACACAGGTATCCATTAGGCTTGGCTTTCTTTACATAATGCTCATGCTTCAGTAATCTCCAAGCTAAATAGACTTTTTGGAACTGATAACACACCCCATGTTTTGAATTATCTGTGTCCTGGCAAGACACAGATCCACTTGCCTAGTTAAGGCTAGATGCTAGGACAGAATAGTAACCATTTCCCAGCATGCTGGTCAAGTCAGCTGTACCTGTGCCTGACACTTGCTACCTGGGTGAGGAGTGCTCATTTCCCAGTTGTGAAGCAAGGGCAGCTCTGTAGTTTGGTCTTTGCTTCCACATGCCTGTGCTTGTCTGAATTCTGGGACTGGCTTAGAGGATTTCTGGTGAGGAGTTGGTAGCTGCTTTTTAGTGGACATAACCAGTCCGGTAAGGAGTCGGTAGGCTGCTATTAGTGGCCATGAACAGATGCAGAACCGTAGTGTGAAGGGAGCAGTGAACACAGATGAGGTGTGGAGGAGACTCTGGAGGAGGTTTATCCTGGCGCAGGGCCTTATCTACTCACTAGCTCAGATATGTTGCTGTGCTCCTTGTGCTCCATGTTAAATCCTCTGCTGCGTCATGGGAAAGAGAACATTTCATGACAGTGGCAAGGACGTGCAGCTCAGTGCTTCTCCCCTCAGAGACCTTGCTCAGTTAAGCCAGGAAATCTAGAGTTCTCTGTAGGTGCTCTTGGTTTTGTCATAGTGCTGAAGTTTCTTGACAGCCAGCTAGCTGGAAAGATAACTGAGATCTTAGGTTTTGGGCTTCTTTCCCTTCCCGTGTCTCTGGGAGTAGTGGTCTGTTTTCCAGGAGATCCAGGTTTTCTCTGGGCCTGGGAAAGAAAGCCAGCATCCTTCAGTAATGTCTGTCCTATCTCCAGAGGATGGGTAATGAGACATCAACAGTGTTCTTACAGCTGGTTGCCTGAGATGGTAAAATGGAACTGCCCTGGGCTCTGGCCTCCTTCCCCAGGAGTCAGCACTGCTCAGATGAGGTGAGAGCCATGGAGGAAGTTCATTTCCAGAGACTTTTGATGTTGCTTTTTGTTGGCAACAGGAAGTTTAGCATTTATCATTTAGCTTTAATTCATCCCTAGAAGCTTTATTTCTGGTTCCAGCCAGCTGTGATTTAAGTTGCTGAGTGAACTCCCTGTACATCCATAATAAGGAACAGGCACTGGAGCAGAACTTAGCACAGACTGGTCCCTGACCCTGGGAGTGACTGTACAAGCCTAGCCCGGAAATCCCACCCAGAAGCTTGTCCAAGCGTGCCGTGGTTCTGTGTTGGTAACCACCAAGATTTGTATGTCCATTTCCGTTTTTCTTTTGAGACCATAGCTTTTGGCTGATTGGGCTTCTTCAAAAGCTTTCCTTGTGTGCCTTGATAGTTGTGCTTATGTAAGAGAGGGCCTGGGGTAGAGTCTCAGCCTTTGATGACATTAGAAAAAATTGGTAATTTGGGGCTTTGAGGTGCAATGCTTTCTCTATGCCACCTGAAAACAGTGTGGAGTTGCTTTTGAGATAATCCTCACCCAGGCCTCATTTCCAGTCAGACAGACACGGGAGAGGTCAGAAACCACGGTTTCAAGTGCCTGGTTTCATCTGGAGCACTGGGCTGCATGCAGGTCTTCAACCAGAAGTTGGTTCCAGTTGATCCTCGTGCTTGGATAACAGGCCTTCCATCTTCCTCCACTCTTTAATAATAAATATATAGCAATATCAAGATGGGAAAAATCTTTACATATTTTTTTCATTATTCGTGACTTTTGGTTTATACATAGTTGTTTTTGTCTTGTTATGGTTGTAGTGACTCTCATAAGTATAATCAACTTGCCCATGGTCTCTCTGCTAAGAGCCAGAGCTGAGGCTTGAAGCTGGGAAATGTTGGAAATGTTGCCTTCCATTGTGGTTTGGTGGAAAGTACAGTGTCCATGTGTGACCACAAGGTGGTGCCAAGAGACAGCACATAGCTTCCTCTCTTATGGCTAAAACCAAACAGAAACCTGGAATTGGGAGGTGGAGATGGTTTAGGGAGATGGCTTCTTAAACTTTGATCACTATCAGCAAAAGAAATAGCTCTTATCGCAAAAGAACAGCAGGGGTGGTTTATTTTGGAGTCAAATATGAGAGTCTATGGCTCAGAAACACAGATTTAACTCACTTTAGCCCGTTCTTAGGATTTTAAATTTTTATCGCTTCTTCAGTCTCGCTGAGTTGGATCCTAGTATGGAGATTTGGCTTGTGCACATGGCCATCTCTGAGGAGGAACAGGTTATCCCTTGGGTTGCCAAGGGTCAGACTCTGAAAGGGTTCAAGTGAGCTAGGATAAACGTTGAAGGGTCTCATTTGGAAGATCAGAGTCCTCTATGACCAGATGAGGAAGGATGGCCTCTGGTGCAATGACAGTCTGAGTAACTACACTCCTCTTTCTCGTCCATCCCCACCTTGGCTGAGGGACTGACTGAAGAGCCGTGGGAAGGGGAGGCTGTGAGTAATCCAGCAGCAGTTGGGTCTGCTGCAGAGGACTCACAATACTATCTCCAAGATGGAGTCTCTCCTCACTGTGGGGGAAGGGGGTATCAGTTCCACCTTGCCCGGGTCCAGTTTCTGCTGAAGACAGAGCTCCAGCCTTTGTGCGGTGGAGCCTCCTTTCTCTTCCTTGTACCAACATCCGGTTTAGGCTGGATTGTTTTTGTTCCTCTGATGGAACCTTGCTTGGATGGATCCTTGCTTGGGCCGAGTAGACAGTCAGCAATTTTAGAATGTTCATACTTAAGCAAAAGTCAAATTGATTTATTTACACCTTTTTAGAAGCCCTAAAAAGTTGATTTCTGAAATACTTAGGTTGTGGTCTAGAAACCTAAATAAAACAATTTGAAAATTGTTCTTAACATGTTTCTAGGAGCCCATTTCTTTTTTTTTTTCTTTTTTTTTTTTTTAAACTTTATTTATTTATTTATTATAAGTACACTGTAGCTGTCTTCAGAC
Organism: Grammomys surdaster; assembly: GCF_004785775.1. NCBI lineage: Eukaryota > Metazoa > Chordata > Mammalia > Rodentia > Muridae > Grammomys > Grammomys surdaster. Next base: position 258,181 of record NW_021620506.1, on the reverse strand, counting down.
ACCCCACAAGAGGGCATCAGATCTCATTGCAGATGGTTGTGAGCCACCATGTGGTTGCTGGGATTTGAACTCATGACCTCTGGAAGAGCAGTCAGTACTCTTAACCACTGAGCCATCTCACCAGCCCCGAGCCCATTTCTTTATCAAGGAAATAAGCCATTCTTTTTAACTTTCTTTTTAGGAATCTAGATTTTAAGGGGAAAGAAAGTTGCTCCCCCCTCCCCCAGCATGTTTTCTTAGAGAGCATGCTGGCTTTGAAATGACAAAACCAAGACACAAATGAAGACTAATTCCATTTCCTGCTCTGTGCACACCTTTTATTCTCGGCTTAGGGCATAATTGTCTGCATCAGTCTTAATTTACTCTGTGAGATCTGGACTCCTAACTGAGGGTATTTCATCTGCTCAGATGTGCCAATTAAGTCCACCCAGATAGGCCATAAAAAGAGACAGAAGAAAAGTAAAACACTGAGTATCTCAATTTAGCAAATGAGACTAATCTGCAAGGGATTCTTAGCTGTCTGAAGCAGAAAACCTATTGCAGAGCACAAATGCAAGCAGTGTTAGATACACAGCTTGGTGTCTGGGTACACTGCTAAAAACCAGACGTTTCTCACTGTGCAGTAGAGTCTCTATCATGGAAATACAATGAGCTGAGAATGATCTTGACTTTGAAATTTCACTGTTAACAGTGATTTGACTGTATGGTGTGCTTTCCCCATTTCCAGTCTTAAATTGTGCAGTGTAAAGACAGTGGAGTTTGGGAGGGGCGTGTTCATGTTTTCACTCAGTTCCCGTTAATAGGCGTACTTTGTCCTGGTAGTGGGTTGGTGCGGGCAGTTGTGTCCATCGATTTGTCTGGTGTTAAGTGTGTCTCTCGGGATGGTTCAGCTCAGATCATCTGTAGTCAGAACTGCCAGGCAGCTGTTCTGTGACTTGGGAGAGTCTGTAGGTGTCAGGTGACAGTGGGTTGTGGCTTTCCCTGTGTAAGGTGGGGGTGGAGTCATGCTGCTGCACTGAAGCAATTGCTGATTTTTTTTCATAATAAACTTTATTATAAAATCTTGTAAAAATGTTCGCACATAGAAATTAACCAGGCCCAAAGTCTGTATGCCTAACTGTACAGCAGGCCACTGTGCACTGCTAATGTTAGGGCAGAGGTTGAAGGTGTAAGATTCGGCCTGCCCTCGTTATAAAGGTCATCACTGATCCTTTGGCTGGAAGTTTGGGAAACACCCACTGAGAGACACTGTAATGTAACCAGGAAGGGGGATCCTGGGGAGCTTGTCTGACTGGACTGATGTCTGCGTACATCTCCATTTCCCCCAGTTTGTCTTTCTCTGGGGAAAAAGTCAAATATCTACCCTGTTAAAGGAGTTAATAAATGAGAACTGCCTAGGTTAGTGCCTGGAATACAGTGACACCAGTGACCTCAGTCACTGCTACTCATCATCCTCTGACTCTAAATGTAAAAATGTAGAAGTACTTTTTAAATATATAAGATGTACATGTGTTCTCAAAATTTGTCCAGGAGGTTAGAAGATGGTTTGGTGGGTAAAAACTCTTGTCGTACAAACCTGATGACCTTAGTTTAGTTCCTGGAAGTGAAAAGCTGTGTGTGATGTGGTCTAGCACAGTGAAATGGGAGTTAGAGACAGGAGAAGCTCCTGGAAGCTCACAGGCTGGCTCACAGTGGCATAAATCATGAGCAAGTCATCGTCAAAATTGAAGATGAGAACCAACTCCTGAGAGTTGTCCATAACATGCCCACACCACCGGGGGGACAAACCGACCCTACCACTGCCAACAGAACACCAACAGAAAACATGTCCAAGGCTAGCCAGCTCTCACATCTGAGTTGGAAGTCATAGGCCATGATGTTAGAGTGTCACACTTGCTGTGAGATCATGTTTCATCTATAAAACTGGAACAGAAACTTTACCCTGCCACAACAGACAAGACCACAGGCAGGAGCCTATAACTCTGGGCTGTCCTTGAGTTCTCATGCCACAAACAAAGATTCTGACAAACTAGGAAGAACCTTAAAAAGAAGTCTGTGAAGAGCCGTGAAGATATTACAGACACTGTACACATGAGATGATTGATCTCAAGTAAAAGGCAGCTTAGCAGTTGGGGCTAGTATGTATGCATAAGTATTACCTGTTACAAACTTAGTTTTATTGCTGATATGCTTTTTGTATTGTTCTCACTTTTTTGTTAATTAGATTAAGAATGTGAACCTTTGTTAGTGGTGGTTTGTTCTTTTCTAAGCACTAGGGGGCACCAGAGCCCTGCCCAGGTAGGTCAAGGTTATACTGTGAACCCCCACAGTGCTGCTCTAAAGGATCCTTTCTTGAGGCTCTTCTGTGGTCTTCCATGCCTTGTGTTCTAGACCCCTTGCTATCTTTGATATAGGATGTCATACTTACAATGCCTTATCCATCTTGAAAGGCTGGGATGGGGTGGAGCAGTCTTCTGTGCTTGAGGGGGTTGGTCAGCAGCAGGTTTAGATCCAATTGGCCCAGGTGTGCATTGCATAATTTTTGTTGTTTGTTTACTTGTTGTTTAATTTTTTTTCTTTTTTGAGACAGTCTCACGAAGACCAGACTGGCCTCAAACTATGTGTCTGATATACCGTGAACTCCTGATCCTCCTGCTCTACCTCCTCAGTGCTGGGATGATGGCCTGCACTGTGACCCCAGCTGCAATAGATGCTTTGAATGCTTATTTGTTATTCATGTTTAAACTACAGTTAACTAATATTTCTTGATTTTCCTTTTTTTTTAATTAAAAATGGCCTGGAGAGATATCTTAGCAGAAGAGCAGTTGCTGACCTTCCAGGGGACCTGGATTCAGTTCTCAGCATCTGCAAGGGGTTATACAGTTGTCTAGAACTCTAGTTCTAGGAAGTTCAATACCCTCTTCTGGCCTTTGTGGGCATAAGACATGGAAGTGTTACAGACAGTAGGCAAAACATCCATACACACAAAATAAGATAAGATAAAAGTAAATTAAAGTTTAAAAATTTAAAACTTGAAAAAGGTTTGTTTTATGCATATGAGTGTTTTTGACTGAATAAATATATGTGTACCACCTATGTTCCTGGTGTCCATGGATGTCAGAAAGGGGTACCATCCCCTGGAACTGGAGTTACATATGACTGTGAACTACCATGTTGGTTCTGGGAACTGAATCCAGATCCCCTGCAAGAGCAACAAGTGCTCTTAACTGCTGAGCCATCTCTCCAACCTCGATTTTACATTTTTTGGTAAAGGTTACATACATAGAATTACCAGATGCTATGTAATACATACATGGTTTCTTTTTTCTTTCTTTTGTTTTTTTAAAGATTTATTTATTTATTTATTATATGTAAGAACACTGTCGCTGTCTTCAGACACCATATGAGGGCATCAGATCTCATTGCAGATGGTTGTGAGCCACCATGTGGTTGCTGGGATTTGAACTCATGACCTCTAGAAGAGCAGTCAGTGCTCTTAACCGCTGAGCCATCTCACCAGCGCCAGATGGTTTCTTTATATATTGTACATACAGTATCTCATTTGGTCTTTGTAGCAGAACACTGTGGGGCTCTTTGCATGGTTGAGGACATAAATGTGACAGTGAGGAATGACGTTTTCTGGAGTTAGGCCCTTCCTTCCCAGTTAAAAGTCTGTGAAACGGCTCTCTTCGTCTGGTTCTCTCAGTGCTCTTCACAGTGAATTCTACTCTAGTGGCCACTGCTGGAGTCGGACAGGGTTACAGGAAGTGGGATCTCTCCAAGAGAATATGGTACTCAGTGTTCAGTTTGCTTGAAGCTGCAGCAGTTACAAGGACAGCATAACGGAAAACAAGAGGGAGAGCTCATCCCAGGCATCATTCCTGTCCTAGTGATACAGACATAGATTAGAGGTAGCAACTCCATTCCCAGCCCACAAAGGGCTCTTTTCTGAGTTGTGGAGTATTTACCCATCCTTTTCAATTGATCCTGGGCAAGCTTGGAACCAAAACTGGGGTCCCTGATTGTTCCTACTGGATAGGATACAGAAACCAGTTTGTAACCAAGTAGATGCTTTGGGGAATCTGAAAATTGAGCTCAGTTTTGAAAATAAAAAAATTTTGTTTTATGAATTTGTTTTTAATTATTCAAAGTGATGAGCTTTCCTTTATCTCTTTTTAAATTGTTGTTACCCTAAGATTCTAAGAATTTCTTCGACACTGTAGCTAGCTGCCTTTTTCATGGGTCATTCTTTGTTCCATTCTATAATAATGCTTATTAGTAGGCAAAGTAAGGTTGGGGCTTTAGGGTCAGGTGGGTAGGAGTAAGAAAGCAAGCAAGAGACAGTCTCTAAATGAGGTAGAAAAGGAAGTTTCTAGAAACATTTCTGGATGACCCACTTATGTCATTTTCAAACTATGCTTCTCTGTATCTGTCTTTCTTGTCTCAAGCCCAATTCTGAACATTGGTCATCGCTCAGCATTTATTTAGTGTCTGTGTGAGCTCTAGGGCACAGTGCCTGTCTCTGACCTCTGGCTCCTGCTAGAATCAGGCGACAGGTAAGGATCTCAGGATATGCTGACAGGCAGGCACTGTACATGAGACCCCTGCTGTGCCTAGGATGTCATAGGATTAGGATGGCATTTGGTAGACCAGACACCTAACTCTACTTGGTCAGGAAAAGCTTCCTCTAAGGCAAAGGAACATGGTATCTGAGGGGTCTGCCAAGTGTGAAAATGTACATGTATGGAGGATGTAGGCTGAGGACTGGATATTCAGTTGAAGAGAATCAAGGACACATCATAACAAGGCATGGCATAATGCACTCAGCTGTGTTTTTCCATTTATGTAATCTAACTCTCCTTGGAATGTTAGAAATTCTAAAACAAACTAATAGTAAATGATGGAATTTAGCTTAGGTATGTACTTAGGGTTTCATTGACAAAGCACCCCAGTAGCTTGTGTGGGCCCTGGTGTAGTTCAGCTGGTTATTCGGGGTCTGGGTTGCTTCTTACAGACATTATTGCAGCATCAGCTCCAGATTCCAGAGCCTGGGCCAGGGTCTCATTCCTGCAGGCGTGTAGGGAAGCCAATGAGTGTTTTCTGCGCCTGCATCTGATGAGAATTTAAGTTTATGTTTCTCACTGGCTTCCCCTCTAAGTGGCTGCCAGTGGAGTCGGCAGCAGGCTGAATGTGGCAGTTGTCTGAGGAGTCAGAAGCTCTGCCAGGGAACACCAGGCACTTTAGCTTTATGTGGCTGCAGCTGTGACTATTACATGTGTGGAGTTTTTTAAATGAGAGGATGGAGAACATGAAAAAGTTATTCTTTTCTGAAAAATGTAAGTGTTGGACCATTTACTGCCACCAGCCAATTTTTTAGTAATTCTGCATGTGCCTTTTGTTACTGTCATATAAAAGTCAGCTGTAATTCAGACATTATACACATTTATGGTCAATTTTTTATTTCTGTCTTTGGTCTAGAGATTGAATCTGGAGGCTTGTATATTCTAAGAATGTGCCCTGCCATAGGGCTACATTCCTAGTCCATAGCAGACTTTTATTATTATTATTATTATTATTGTTATTATTAAATTTAGATATTCAGCAGGTATTTTCTGAAGGCAAGGTATCCTTGTTTGGTCACATTATTGGTAATAATTCACTGTTGATCAAGTGTTGTGGTTTTTGCTGACATACATTCCTTCTAGTAGTTCTGTGGAACCTTTGAGGGCCACTGCATTACTGTACATAGATTGTGTGGAAATGTATATCGCCTCTACTTCCCCTCTGTACACAGGTAGTTTAAAGTGGTAGCTTCCTTTCCAGGGTGAGCATGGCGATTTCAACGAGCATGCATGACCATACGTAATTCTGTCTCAGTTAAGCACTTCGATTTTTGCTCTTGTGTGGACTGCTTTGCATGTGGCACCCTGGTCATTCCTTCATACAGCCCAGTGAAGCAGGCATTACTGACTTTTCCAAGGCTCTTTGGGGACTTAGTTGCAAGGTTAAGTTTCTTGCTGAGAGTTAAGGGTGCCCATCAGGGTTTGCTCTGGAATGTTCTCCAGAGGTTCATGTGTTTGGCAGCTATAGCAATGTTCAGTGGGGTTTTGGGGAAGTGGCTCTGACCTCACTCATACGTTAGTCCATCGATGGTCATATTTTGATGTGTTACTGAGAGGTGGGACCTAGTTGAAGGAATAAGCTATGCTTGTTCCTTCCTGTCTTTCTCTGCTTTCTGCTTCCTTCACTATGAGATGAGCAGTTTGGCCCTCCTCATGCTCGATGCCACTGTGCCTTTCCCAGAAAACAGTGGAGCCAGGTGACCATGATGTGAACTGTGAAGCTGTGAGTCAGAGTAAGTCTGTCTCCTTTAAGTTGACTTTCTCAGGTATTTTTGACAGTGACAGAAAGGTGACTCCCACAGCTTGTACATGTGGGAGGGTTTGCGTCTAGCCAGCCTGTACCCACATTGGCTCGGGCTTCTGTCTCTTCCTATGCAGGATATTTACTTAGCTCCTTCATATCTGGTGGCCAACAGATTGCTCAGCCTGCTAGGCTCTAGGCCAAGCTGGATCCTAGAGGTCATGTGGAAAAGAGCACTTTCAAGAGGATACTGGGGCTGGTGGGATGGCTCAGGAGGTAAAAATGCTTGTGGCAGCCTGACCATCTGTGTTTGACCCTGGAACCCATGTAGGGGTAGAAGGAGAGAACCCACTAGTGGGCATTGTCTACCTCCACATGCATACCACAGCATGTGTGGATCTAACTTACAGGTATACACCACCAACAACAGAAAGGTTCTTGGCAGCACCTTGGGTGGAGAAGCTACTGTTTCTTTGCTTTGCTGTTTTTTCTTTTTCTTGGAAGAAGTGGTATGGAGCCCATGCTCTGGCCCACATGCCAGACAAGCACTCAATTACCACACTATATCTTTTGGTATTTGGGTGGCTATAGCTCTCCTACCTTTCCTGAGCATGCCATGTCCTTTTTGGGGGTACTCCCTAGGTGATAAGCCCCAGTCTACACAAGGATGTATTGCTGTCTGTAGCCCCACCCACATGCATGAGGTTGTAATTTCTGTCTTTTAGGTTCTTCTGGGATGATTTGTCCTTACAGTGGTTCAGGTGCTTGTTGACTGGAATGATTTATCCCCACCACCTTTGCTCATTCTTTGGCCAAACGTTAAATGCTGTCATCTTTCTCTTTGAAGTAGAAAGGTCTGGGATGTAATCATTTCTGTGGTGGCTTCTGTGGTTTCCTAGGTGCTGGCTTCTGTGGCAACAGGATGCCTGTATATTTTAGGACAGAGAGAGGAAGGCAAGACGAGGAGATGCAATCTTGTCAGTGCAGGATGATGTGGTGGGAAATTTAACAGCCACAAACATTGAGTGGTGAAGTCTAAGGAAATAGCTATTACCTGTGAGTGAAAATGTACTGTGTAATGTGGAAAGGCCATTGTTCATCTTGTTCCAGACTGCCAAAGCCAGTACCTTCTGGGATTTCTATTTCCCTCCTTGCAAAATGATTTACTATAAATGCAAATGAAGTCTCTTTAAGTGCCAGGGATAGCTTTTGTGATTCTTGGGGTGTCACCTTACCCACAGGATTTTCTGAGTAGAGGTATCTTACTTTATAGATATTTGATGCTTACTTCTGATGATTAGGGCTTGGGTGCCAAGGATTATCTCATTACCTGAAACTGTAGCACATTCAGATTTGTGCATCAGGAGAATGACTACACCTTTCCAGCGTGTTCTCTGGACAGTTCCTACAATTCCAAGGCTTTCTTGGCCTTATTGATAATGTGAAGCTAGATAAGATTGGGCTGTCCCAAGTCTGCCATCCTGCCCTAACCTTCTCCGAAGTCTCCTCATCCAAGAACTGAACTGCAGTCACCTTCACAATAGGCAAGAACAGTCACTGAGCTCCTGAGGAGGACATGTGTGGTAGCGTGCCTAGCAGTTTTGGGCTCCCCTTACAGGAGGCCAGCAGGAGGCCTCTGTAATGACCAGCTATGTCTTTAGGCATTGCCAGAGTGGCCTAGGTGCACATGAAGGCAACAGTTGTCCCTGTTGATAACCACTGAGGCACACCATTGCACTATAGTACATTTGAAAATGACAGGAGAGTCAGCAGAACAGTAGGGTGTTGTGGTCACCCAGAGGACTCACCTGGTCAGTTGCATAGAGGTAATTGTTCAGGAAGACAATTAGTAACGGAAAGAAGAGGTGGTCTTTGGAAGTGTTTGTGTAAAGAGGTGCCACGGTAGACCATCCCCACCGTACTGCAGAACAGTTCACATCACCATCTAGTGCTTTCTTACTGAGCACAGGTAAGTTTTAGTTATTTTGAAGAGCTGAATTTTGAAGGATGTGCTTGACCATCTGCTAGTGGCCTCTGCATGGGTTGGTTGCCCATCTCTCGGGCCTGTGGCCTCTACAGCTTTCATGATGGGTTCTCCAGCCAGCATGTGTCCACCTTATCCTCTCATATCCTCTGCTCTGGCGTAGTCATTAGAAGTTAAGCCTGTGTGCACTGCTCTTGTCTTCTGAGCCTTTGGCTGGAGGCAGTTATCAGTAGTCACGCTTTGTTCCATTTCTACCGCATTGTAACATTTAGAATGTCAGTGTATGCATACAAAGAAAGTCATAATTGTTTTTTTTAGATAATGGAATCCAAGGTTATTTACCTTGGTAATTGTCTTTCTTTTTGCTTACAGCACCAGTGTTCATTACAGTTGTAGGAATGTAAATTAGTCTAGTTAAACAGGATCTCCATAGGTTGTTACCATCTATAAAACAAATATGACATCACACTTCTGGAATACCACTGTTCATCTTTTCTCTAAATTTAAGTTTGTCTGTAACACATTCTTTCTGAGCGATGATTGTCATTGTCTGGCACTGCTGATCCTCTTCAGTTCAGTAATTAGAAAAAATATCTTACACAACAATTTTGAACAAAAATTGTTATATTTATTTCAAAATAGTGCATTTTTATCCTGTGACTATTATTTTCAGCAGAGAAATATCAGTTCTAAATAGAATATGTTCTTTTTAAACTGTATTACCATTTGAAAATGCTCAGTTATATTGAAAATTTCCCGAGTCTGTTCTGGGATGAAAGTCATGTATCTTAGAAGCTAGTAGAGGAGTTTCCCCTTAGGGTGTGCTGAAGAGGAGGGACTGGTGTTGATAATGAAATGAGAGGTAGAGGAATACTTGTAGAGTAGCCATAATAATTCAAGTAAGAATTGACTGGAGGGGGCACGAGAGAGAATTGGTTTGTAGATTGTTTGTGTTGGTTAGTGACGGCACTAGAAGCCTCCTGAGCAGCCATTTGGGTTCGCCTGTTCCTTTCCAGTGCATAGTCTAGAGTTGTCTCTTTTTATCATATAATGGAAATAATGGAAATGGAATTTGTTTTTCACCGTAGGAGGTGGAATAGGCTTCGGCTGCAGGACAAAGAGAAACGCCTGAAGCTTGAAGAAGATTCTGAGGAGAGTGATGCCGAGTTTGACGAAGGTTTCAAAGTGCCTGGTTTTCTGTTCAAAAAGCTCTTTAAGTACGTGCCGTTTGTTCTGTATGTTCTGTTTGTCATCGAGCTGTTGTGTACAGATTAACATTTAGAAATTACACAGTAGTTACCTGTGGGCCCTGAAGGTACTTGCAGCAATTTATTGCAAATCCAGATGCTGTCACATGAAATTTTAGCCACATGCTGTTCATTAAAATTAGAAGATAATAAATTGACTAAGGTGCGCACTGGGTGTGTTTGTAAACTGATGAGTCTGTTTGGGCTTGTCTCAGCAGACTAAAAGCAACACATTTAAAAGCCTCTGCACCAAGTTATGGTTTTGCTCTTAGTAATTTTAGGCACCAAACCTCTCATTTTAAAAATTAGATTAATTTATTTAAGAAGATTTATATATTAAAATCAACAAGGAGCATTACAGATATTAAAATCAAACCTTGGAAGAGTTTTTTGTTTTTAGTTCTGTGTGAAAACAAATTGTTGATTGACTTCTGAGGACCTTGTCTCATACCTAAGGGATAATATTTTTGAGCTGACCAATGTGCATCTGAATATTTTATGCGGACGTCTTTCTATATAATGTCAAAAGGTAAGACACAGACAACACCTCAAGGACCTAGGAAGCTGACTTAAGTTCCCTGTGTAAATGGCCAAGTGCTGTGATGACCAGAAGCTGCCTGAGAGACACATGCTTGGTCTCTATGGCTGGGCAGGACTCCCATGGTGAGCATATACACCGAGGGATTCAGAGGCTTTAGCTGTGCAGAGGAAGTGAGACCATTAGACAGTTTCTTTCCTTTTCCTATCATCAGTTCATAGAGCAGCAAACTTCTTTCTGTGAGAAAATGAAGTTTAGTGTCCTTTATAGATTCAGCTGTCAGCCATGCCCTAAACTTATGGAAGATATCCACTTAAAAAATAACATGCTCTTCATATTTCTTCTCAGAGAGCTTATTTATACATGTGTGGGGTGTGTTTGCACATGATAAGCACTATACTCCTGAGAGACGTCAGGTGAGATCAAGACCTACAAATAATATTTATTTATTTGATCGTTGTGCTGGAGGATGGAATCCAGGGCTTTGCTCATGAAGGCAAGTGCTCTTCCACTCAGCATCCCCAAATTACAGTTCATGTCTAGGTGTAATGGCTCTGTGGATTGGAGGCATTTGGGGTGGGGGAGTAAAGAGTAGATATCTATCTCATTAAATACATAGTAAAACGAAGTCTTAACTAAAGTCGCGTGGCTGGGTTGTCTGACTAGAGGAAGAGGAAGAGCCACTGGAATGTAGAGCCTACATTTCTGGTCATTTCTGCAGACAAGTCAGTTCATAGCGCAGAAAGCAAATGGTTTGTTCACTGCTGCTCCCCGGTGAGAATTAACTGTAGAAAGATAATAAAGATTACACTTATTGTCAAGTAATTGTTCTCAGAAGTAATTGTTTATTAAGGAACAAGTAAAATAGTTTCCGTGTTGTACTAGCAAAGAGAGATACCCAAATTATACATGAAGGTGGCTTAACAAGGACAGAGAGTGAGCTGGCAAACATCCTTAGGAGTCAAGTTGAATGCACAGTTTTGTATAAGTGTCAGATTTTCTAGCAAAGAAGTTTCACAGGTAACAGCACCAAACTTTGCTTTACTACATGTATGTAAAAGTCAGTATATTGGCTACTAACTTTATTATACTTAATATAAAAACATGCTTGGTAGTGTTTTAAATTTGTCTCAATTATGCCTTTCTAGAAAATACTCTTTTATATCTACAAAAATAATTTAAAATACTTTATAAATAATACTAGATTTCATATTTTCTATTGTAAGAAAATGGAGGACAAATGGAGACTCTTTTTAAAAAGTTATTTATGTGTATGGGTTCTTTGCCTATATGTATGCTGTGTGCATATAGTGCCCACAGAGGCTAGAAGAGGGGACCAGGTGCCCTGGAGCTGGAGTTAGAGTGGGTGGTGGGTTGCTGTGTGGGTGCTGGAAACCACACTGGGTCTTCTGCAAGAGCTGCAAGTGTTCCTCACTTCTGAGCATGTTCTGGCCTCTCATCTCTGCCTTCTTCTTCTTTTTTTTTTTTTTTAAGATTTATTTATTTTATGTATGTGAGTACACTGTAGCTGTCTTCAGACACACCAGAAGAGGGCATCGGATCCCATTACAGAGAGTTGTGAGCCACCATGTGGTTGCTGGGAATTGAACTCAGGACCTCTAGAAGAGCAGTCGGGGCTCTCAACCTCTAAGCCATCTCTCCAGCCCTGATCTCTGCCTTTTTTATGATTAAGTTTTAGCCCAGCCAGTTTACCTTTAAGTTGTGGATATATTTTTATTCTGCTTACTACATTCAGTGGAATTGAATTAACAGGGTCTAGTTGCACCCCAGGGAGTCAGGAGACACAGTTTTCCATTTAAGTGCTATTTTCTGCAAGATAATGTTTAACTTCTAAATTTCAGTTTTGAAAGTTTGCCCAGCAAATGTATTCATCTGTATAATTTAACAGCCTCATGAAAAACTTCAATTTGTTTTGACCTTACACTCCACCAAACTAGTAAATGCAATCTTGGGTTAGTGCGACCAATGCCAAGATCCAACAGTTCTTTGTGGTTATTTTCTGATGCTTTGGTCCCATGGGGATAACAGAGTTTAGTAATTTCCTTACTGTTGTACAGTAACTTAAAAATACTGTTTAACTTCCTAAAGAGTAAGATTTATATGCTTCTCAAGGATTTTGAGAACTAAATTTTAACTCCTGTTTTCATTTTAACTGTGTAGTTGCTTTATGGTATTTACTATTCACAATGTAAAGCAATAAAACTCAGGGCGTTTACTAGTTCTGGAGCCAGAGCTCAGGTCTTCAGAGCTCAGGTCTTTCATCCTTATTCACCATATACCCCTGCTGACCAGGGCGGTGGGTCTGCTTCCATTATCAGTGAATATTCTTCAACTGAAGTCTGAGGGCCTGTTTATGGTGTGGGTTGTGGGAGCTAGCTCCTTACCCAGGCTTTGTACAATCCCCAGCTGTTGAGACCCAGTTTTTGGGCTGCCTCATAACTGTTTCTCATTCATTTATTTCTGTAGTACTTCTCAACTTTGTGTAAACATACTATTGTGCACCCTGTGAAAACCCTTGGGGTTTTAGGGTAGGAGATGGCAAAACACCTAGCCCACTGCTGCTGATTCCCCAGGGTCACATGGAATCCAGTGTCTGGTTCAGTCCCAGATTCTTTCTGAGAGACACCCAACTGATAAGTATTCCTTTCCTAATTCCCCAGTTGCTGGTTTCTGAATTCTTACCATTTTAATAAAATTTGGACCTAAGGGAAAGAAGAGTGTTGACCCTGTGTTGGGTGGATTGATTTCAGCATGGTCACTAGGAGATACTGGGCCTGCTTGGAGCTGCTGCCATGGCTTCTCTGCTTTGGTAGGAGAAGGCCAGTGCCTAGAATCCAGCCATTCTGGACTGTGAGTGCAAACAGTCTATTTTGTTTAGCTTTCTTTATTTTTAATTTTTATTCTTTTGAGACATGGTATCATCATGTAGTCTAGGGTGGCCTCACACTTGAAAGTCTCCTGCCTTAGCCTCTTGTGTGTTAGGATTATAGGTATGTAAAACCAGATTTTCTTCCATACCAAGACTAATTCAGCCTTGACATTCTGGGCCAAATAATTTTCTGTAGGGACTGATCATAGTGTTGTAGGATGAATAGCATCTCTGACTTCTGCCCATGAGGTCCTAATTGTTCTTTTCCACTTGAAAAAAACAATGTCTGTAGATATTGCCAAATGGCCCAAGGGAGCAAATTATCTCTGGTTCAGGGCTGCTCTTCTAGATTATTTCCAAAATGGAGTCACTTTGGGGTCATACAATTCTGGATTTTAACTTTGCTTGCTTGAATTCTTGTTGTATATATGTCACTCCCTTCTCTTCCTGAGTCTTTCTCCCATCCCCTTCCTCTTTTCCTGAGTCTTTTCTTCCTGCCTGTAAAATATTCTGTCAACCCCCACTGTGGAGCCTACCTGGTCCAGAGACTCCCTGCAAATGAGTTTGTTCAGCAGGAGACATTGTTCTCTCAGGACATGTGATACATTTATGGGACTTGTCTTCTCAAATTAATCAGACTTATTTTTATACTTAATTGGGTTTTGATTTTTTAATCCTTTACTCCAAAGTGTATTTTCAATGCGTTTATTATAATTAGCCAAACTAATAAGCAGTAAGTGTCTCAAAGTTTTTCTTAAACATAAGCATTGATGTTACCACCTAGATTCATACTTAGTTGACTTAGTACTGAGAAAAAGTGAACTATGGCACATGTACTGAAAGGAGGTAAGTAACAGCTCATCAAGAACCAAGATCCACAGTAAGATTGGCTCATTTGTCTGTCTGTGTGTCTGTCTGCTTCTTATCTCCCTCCCTCCCTTTTTTAAAGACAGACCTGGAATTCCTGGAATTCTGCCTCAGCCCAAGTGCTGAGGCTATGGACAGACCCATCTCAGAACACGATTTCAGTAGGCAGTAAAGTAGAAATAATAAACCTATCTTCTTTTACTGTGGGAAAAAGCCTTAGCTTTGGTGTTCTCTTTGGGCCAGATTATCCTTTGGCTTTTATCATAAGTGAGTTTTGCTTACATTTTTTTAAAAATTTTCACTCCTGAAAATATTTTTGTTTTATTACTTAAACGCAAAACAAACCTTAGAGGTTTCTAGGATTGAGTGTGTCAATGGTAAAGAAAGTATCAGCTGGATTTTTTTTTTTTTGAGAGGGGAAAGGGAGATACTGTTTTATTTTTTACTTAAAAAATATATTTAAAATTTTATAGTCCCAATCTTGTAACTTTTGTTAAAATCCTTGAGTGCTTTAAAATACTAAAAGACCTATTATGCTGTTTGTTCTTTATAAATAGCTCTTTTTACATCTGTTAATTGTGCAACAGAATCATCTGTTATACACTAATTTTGAGAATGGTTCTATTACTCATACTTGCTTATGGCCTTAAAATTTCATTTAATTTTCCCTAGTAAAAGATAATATGATTACAAAGTGACTTTACAACTATATAAACTATAAGTTCTGGTGTTCTCTGCTGTGCTTTTTGGATGCTATTTAGATTGAAAAAATTATCACTTCTTTTTTGTAGAAAAACTTACGGACTCTTATATACTTAGAATATTTGAGGTTTTTATTTTCCAGAAAGTAAGTCAAAGCTAGTAAGTTTATGCTTGTTTATCAAGCTATATCTAATGTTGAGAAAGAATAAAATAGTTCTAATTACCCCCATTTATCAGTTTAATTAGAAATGTGTTAACATTCTATAACAAAAAATTATGATTTTTATGCCTAAGTGATCAAAAATGTATGGCCTTATAAATATAACAGTCATATAAAGCACGCATCCGGCAGGCTTCTCTGACTGGACTAGAACCTAACCAAATGATTAATTCATGAGTCCTTTCTGTTACAGTCTGTATTACCCACCATTTGCCATTCTCTTTCCTTGTTGTTTGTTGTTGTAGGTATCAGCAGACAGGTGTTAGGTGGCTGTGGGAATTGCACTGCCAGCAGGCAGGAGGAATTCTGGGAGACGAAATGGGATTGGGCAAGACCATCCAGATAATTGCCTTCTTGGCAGGTCTGAGCTACAGCAAGATCAGGACTCGCGGTTCAAATTACAGGCAAGTGCTCCTCTGCAGACTGTCAGTCTGTGGAGCTCAATTAATATTTCATCAGATGTATTGCTGTGGAGGAGGGTCTTGTGAATTATTGATGACATTTCAATTACAATATTCCTTTAATTCTTTTAGTGGGGGACATCAAAGGAAAAATTTTACGAGACAATGGAGCTGTAGGGCAGGAGAAATTAAACATGTAACACTTGTAATGAATTCCAGGCGTTGATGCTTCATTTTGCAGATGGGCCCCACTAGATATTTTGGGTCAATACAATGTCTAAGGTTAGCTCTTGCAAATGGATTGTTTACAAACTCAATTATGTTAATATCAATAGTTTACACAATATGGAATTTTAAATTAGACATAATACCTTTAGTCCCATTTATTAAATTTTACATTAAAATATTTGTTCTGGCAGGAGACCAGGTGAGCATTACAGTAAGGACGAGTCTGCTCATGGGCAAAGTTGGAGCCTTGAAGAAGCCTTTCTCTACAGTTTCTGCTACTCTTAAGTCTGTGTATGTGATGGCATTCAGAGGTGTGCTCACTCTTTTGGAGTGAAATTACTTAGTCTACTCAGTACGTTTTAGACTCTGTTCCCAAGGTCAACACCTAAATGACGTCTAGAAAGTGTAGAACATAATCTTAGTCGGTTTCTGCTTATTTTCTAATACACTGCTAGCACATTAGTGTTCTGAAAGAATGAACCTTTAATCTGTTTGGAGGGAGCATTGAAACGTTTGTCCTTGTAATAAAGACCTGTGAGCATTGCCTTGCTCAAGCTGTAGATTATCTTCATGGAAATCTACATTGGTAAAAAGGTTGTGAGGTAAATTACATAGGATGTTTGATCTTGGACACAGACAAACCAATAGCTCCCTGTGTCCCAGCAGGTTTATCTAGTGAGTAGTAGTGACGGAGTTACCAAGTGGATCTGTGTCCTATGACTTGAGGCACTCATTGTACTCAGTTTGCAAATGTTTTCGAAACAGTGTTGATGTGTTGAAAGTCAGCAACTGCAGAGCATTATTGCCCACATTCTAAGGAAGTGGCACAGAAATGTGTAGTAGAGAGCCAGATATGTCACCTAAACCCCTGCTACTAGAGACTCTTCTCGAGTCTCCCAGGTATCCGGGCGACCTTTTACTTGTTACTTGTCTTTAAATGCATTACTTTTTGCTCAGTTAACAGACCAGCACTTCTTGTGAGGTTTGAAGTTTTCAGATTTTTTTTAAAGAATTCATTTTTAGTATGCTTGTTTGTACACTTGCCTGTACATACATGTTGGGGGTATGTGCATATGACTGCAAGTGCCTGTGGGATCTGGAAGAGGATGTTGGATCCTCTGGAGCTTGAGTCATAAGTCAAAGATGTGAGTGGGTACTTGGAACTGAACCCAGGTCTTCTGTAAAGCAGTGTGTGCTCTTAACCATTGAGTCATCTGTGACCCCTAGATATTTTTCAAAGTCCCTGTAGGCAGAGGAAACCTGTTAAAAGATTTTAAAAACTAAATGTCTTTCTGCTGTTACAGGAAAGCTGTAGTGAAGCAGGAGAGTGTCTGTAGCCATCAGATATACTTCTTTAGATGTAGGATATATTTTGCCTGGAAATATGAAAACAATCCAGCCCAAGAAGTAAGTCAGCTGAAAATGGGCATCTAAGGTTTTCCTGTCTGTGACTGTTACTTAGCATTTACAAATGACCTTTTCTGTTCCAAATAGGTCTGATCTTTATAGCTCTTTTGAGGTTTTCTGATAACTAGAATATCCTGATTGTCCCAGATGTTTCTAGGGCTTTCTCTCCGTAAGTGATTTCCAGAATTTTCTCACTTCCCTGTTTATTTCCTCTCTTTCTGTCCTATTATCATGAACCTTGTGTGGAGTTTTAACATTCTGGGCGTAGGAGACCTCGACTCATCCCCGAAGTGTAGTTTTGATATATAAATTAAAACGTTCTTTTGAGTGGTGACAATCGTACAAGGATGAAGGTAGGGCTTCTAATGAGCATCAGCTGCAATCACTTAACTGTCGATGCTCATATTCGCTTTCCATAATGAAATAGTGTGGCATATTGGACTAGCGCCCGGATCGTCTTTATTAAAATAATATTGGTGGGATCGGCTTCTGAGGATATGGCAGTGTATCAGGCACAGTACAAGGTTGTGCTGAGGAGGGGTGTGCTGGGCTGAGGAGTTCTGTGAAGAATGAATGTGTAACATGTCCTTCTTCTGTACTAGGTGAACTTATGTCTTAAAGAAAAATAGCCCTTAAAGCAACAGGAACATGTGTGTAAGCCAGCATTGCATTGTTGGCTACAGATGTTGGGGTCCCAATAGGAGGTGACCACCTAATTTCAAGGTCTGTGAACATTGTGAAACTGGAAGTCTCTGTGATACCAAGAAACTTCTCTTAAAAGTAGTTCGTTGTATTAATTTATGTTTTGATGGATGGTGTACAACTGTTGTTTCTAGAAGAGAAAGAAGCATGAATAAGTGAGTGCTGGCAGCTATGTTTCTGGAGCACAGTGAACACACTGACTTTACTTGAACAATCTTAAAGTGATGGGTCCTCTGAATTTTATAACAGGAAGAAGTCAGTGATTTACTTCTCACATTTCAGTTAATACTTGACTTGGTTGTCATTTAATTAATTTCTGATGAAGAGTTAAGTCCTAAAAAAGATTACAAAGTTTGAAGGGTAAATGTTACACTTTGTAATTCCCAGTAAGTCCTAGGCCACAGCTAGTAGGCTTTCCACTCATAAGTTGAAGTATTTGACCATGGAGCTATTGACTAGTCTTAAATTCATTAAGTAATCAATGACAATCAAAGATGAAAGGAGCTATTGCATGTTTGGTAATTGATGCTAATCACTCTAGTACATTTAGCCATTTCGTATCAGCTCACTGATACTGAGGCTCAGAAAGTGGTTCACTTGCTGTTAATGGATTTGATTGCCCCCTCTGTGGTCCAGGAACAGCCTGCCTCAGCTGTGGGATTTCAGCTCAGCACGGAAACCTCCAATTCTTCTAACAGAGTGGGAATGACAGAAGTGAAAGGACACAGCAGAGCCAGGTGGCAGGTCAGCTGGGATTAAATAACAGCCCTAAGTGAGCAAGCATATCATCCACATGGCGCTTTATAGACGGTGTGCTGTTAGGAGAGGAAAATGCTGTACAACCTGAAAAGCTGTACATACACATTCAAACTTGTTTGAAGGGCATGTGTTTTAGACTACTGTAGACAGCTGTTGATTGGCTGTTTCCTAATCCCTGTCAAGTGCATATAGATGATAACTCCCTTTTATTCTTACTGGAGGCTATAAAGAAGCTGGCACATTTAATCCTTTTGAAAGGAGTGCTGTCATTGTAGGGGCCAGGGGTCAGGGGCCAGGGCAGAGTCCTGCTCTCTCTAGGGAGATTGAGAGACCCTAACTGGGCCCTGGCTTTGGTGACAACATAGCTTGGAAGTTCTGTGGGCAGGGTTGGGTTTGTTAGAACCACTGAATTCTCTGTTCCCACCCCAAGGTCCAGGGGACAGTGACCGTATACAACAGAAGGTAAAGGGCTCATAAGTGGACTGAGGCATTTCATCATGTTGGAGTGTAGGGGTAAAGCTTTTAGTTAGAGTTGGCCAGTATCTTATTTTTCTTAAATAAGACCAATTATTTTTTAGTTATGTAGATGATAGTATTTCAAATCTCAAGTTCTGTGTGGCTCACATTGAAGTCTTAAACATTTTTAAGTTCAGGAATCATTTCCTAAGTTATAATAAGAATATAAAATTTTACATAATTTGTCAGCTTAAAAATATTCATTCATATTATCATATTCATCCTTTAAATGCTGTGGGCTAGGCCTTGAGGTCATACCATAAAGAGATTGTCCAGGCTTCCAAAGAGCTGAAGAGGAGTAACATACATTACAGTGGGGTTAGCATGGGTTCTTCAGAGGGATGCTCATCTACTTGTCTGGCGAGAAGGGCCAGCTCTATCATGGATAAGGTGGTGGCAGCAGGAGGGAGGAGAGGGAAGTAGGAGAAAGTGAATGTCTAGAAGACAGAGTGTGCACTACATATGGTCTGGGGACAGTGCAGGCTGGCAGAGCCCAGGGTCTGGTGCTAACAGTATCAGCAGTAAGACAAGTGAGGCAGGAGCCAGACCTGCATGATCTCAGTCCAGGCCAAGGTGTAGGTGCTCTTCTAAGAGCAGTGTGCAGCTGTTGGAGGCCTTGGAAAGGGACAAGATATTCAGATTTTGCTTTCAGAAAGTACCAGAAGATGCCAGAACGTGGATGAAGTGGCTGCACTGGAACAGTCGCATGTACAGGGGAAGCCATGGTGACTTGTGGAGAGATTTAGGAGGTAGAAGGGATGTAAACTTGTACAGGTGTCTTATGGTGGGAAACAAGAGGATAGATCAGAGAACCATATCTGGCCTTCTGGTTTGGTGCCTGAAGAACGGATGACAGTTCTGTCATTAGGATTAGAAAGCCGTGAGGGAGAGTGGCATGCGTTCCTGTGGGGACATCACTATTGCTTTTGACTTGTGTGTTCATCTTAAACACCACATAGCATACATATAGCAGGACAGAGCAAGAAAAATGGCTCTCTTAACCTGATGAGTGAGTTCTTCCTTCCTAAGCAAAGCATTTCTTCTTGCAGGAGTTTCAGGGGCATGCTGTGCTGCTGGGCAGTAGACAGAGGGGATCCCCACTTTATGGCATACCAGTGCTCAAGACCCCATAAAATAGTTCTTTCTGGGAGCTAATTGTGTCTGTTCCCAGTGGAGCTGGGGAAGACCATGGTGAGGTTCCTTTACCTGCCTGCCAGCTCCTGTGTGTTAGGAAATTGCAGTGATCTATAAGGGTTTTTCTTTTTTCCTTTTAAGTTTATTATAAGCATTTTCTCGGGCCATTAGATATTCTTCAAAAACAGTTTTAATGGTTATATGATAGTATGTTTTATTCAATAAACCCTTTTAGTATTTACCAAGTGACACTGTTGTAAGCATTGCATAGATGTTAGCTGTCAATTTTCATAGTAACTGTAAATTCAGTACTATCATTTACTTAATGATAAGAACCTGCAGAGATGTAAAATAATATGTCTGAGATTGTACAGAATGATGTTCAGATTCAGGTGGTGTCCACAACCATTGACTTGTGTTACATAGGACATTTCAGTTCTTCTTTGTCTGCATATTTAGGTCATATTACCCTCCTAGTATAAATTAATGCTGCTCAGTGCTTTCTGCAGTACCCAGTGAGCTTCCCTGCAGAGGGCAATCTCTGGGATGCTATGCAGTGTTGCCATTGCTTAGGAAAATAGGCAGTGTGTCATAGTGAGAGGAGGCTCCACGAGCAGAGCAGGCTTCCGAGCTTCTGAACTATGGCTGTCATGCATGCTTTCTAGAGCAGTAAAGATATATTGAAATTCCATGGGCTGGAAGCTCTGGTAGATGGGACATCTTCATACAGAGTGAAGCTGCTGTTGTGCTCTTAGGGTAGGATGCACTGTGTATTATCTGGACTCGTAAGAAACAGAAGAAGGGAGGAGGCTTTTTGTTGTGTTTTGTTTTATTTTTACTTTCTTCTTTACTATTGATGTTGGCTTCCAAGTGTACCGTTTACTGTTTGTTCTTAATTCCTGCATCCACTAAGGGATGAATGTATTTGTCCAGATTTTTCCTACTGTTAACCTCAGTAGCCTTTTTCCTTAAAGAAAGCATCAGTAAGTTTTCATAGTTTATTTTCTTTTTTGAACCATTTAGGGTTTTTGTTGTTGGCTGCTGGTCAATTTCTCTACTGTCTTTCATGGTTGTGTTTTCTCCTTGGACTTTTGGGTATAGGTTCGAGGGACTAGGCCCCACTATAATTGTCTGCCCAACAACAGTGATGCATCAGTGGGTGAAGGAATTCCACACGTGGTGGCCTCCATTCAGAGTGGCGATTCTACATGAAACAGGCTCCTATGCCCACAAAAAGGTAATGGTACAGCGATTGACTGCATAGTTGGCTTTCTTTTTTCCTTTCAAATGTGCCTACATATGTTTCTTTCATTTTAACTTATTTAATTATTGACTTGTAAGTCCATATTATCAATCAGTTGTGAACAAAGGCTTTCTTGTTTAATAGTCTGGGAGTGTGTTTTGATGTCCAACAAAACATAGCTGAGCACAGATGGGGCCACAGGGTGATTGTGTGCATGGGATCACAAAAGGGTGGTCTGCATGGCATTTTACTGGAGGGAGCTTGACATTAGCAGCTTTAAGCAATTTGAGAAAAGTGAATTTGAAAAGTAACACAGACTGAGCATCTCTAATCAGAAATCCAAAATGCTCCAAATCTGAAGCTTTGAGCAATGGTATCATAACTGGAAGAGTCCATACCTGACTCATATGAGAGGCCACAGTGAAAGTACACACATACCAAAATGAATTGTGTAAGAACTTCCTGTAGATCTGCATGGAGCTTGCATTTGGATTTTGCATTTGGGTTAGGATCTAGCTCCAAGACACCTTAGCACATATATGCAAATACTCCAAAGTCTGACCTACTCCTGGTCCCAAAGCATTTTGAATAAGGAATATTTGACCTTAATTAATAAATACATCTGTAGTTATGCTTTTCACATATGTTTCTGATGCAGGAGAGGACAGTGTGTGTTACTTTGAGACTTTCCTAGGTGCAGATATTCTAATTTCCTTGTTTTGTCCTCTTGGATCACAGTGTGTTGGATATTGCAGTTCCTCCCATGCTTGCAGATTTAGCAACAGATACATTTCCTTCCTTCCTTCCTTCCTTCCTTCCTTCCTTCCTTCCTTCCTTCCTTCCTTCCTTCCTTCCTTCCTTCTCTCCTTCTGTCCCTCCCTTTCCTCCATGTCCTCCTTTTCTTCTCTCCCTCCCTCTTCCTCCTCTTCCCTCCCTCCCCACCCCTCCATGAGACAGCATTTCTATATAGCCCTAGCTGCCCTGGAACTCACTATGTAGACCAGGATGGCCTCAAACTCACAGAAATCCACCTGTCTCTGTTTCTCAAATGCCAGGATTAAAGCTGTGTGCCACCATACCCAGCTACAGGTAGATTTTTAAAAAAGAAGGCCTTCCTTCTTTGGTCCTACATTCTGTAGATGTGTTACACCAAGCTGGTTTTTTTTTCCTTTTCATCTGTTTCAACATCTAGACTGTAGACTAGATACTGCATATCTCAAACATGACAAATATTTGCTTAATAAATAGTATAATAATAGTCTCAGGCTTAGAGGCTTGCAGGCTTCAGTCCTGTCAGCTGGTAGCGTGTCCATGTTCTTGATTTCTTGAGTCTGCTCACCTCCTGAGTGAGATGCAGTGCCAGTCATAAGGGCCACAGAGGCTTCTCCTTACCCAAGAAGCACTCTGCAGCCGCTGGACTCCTGGTCTCTGCGAATTCCCATGCACTCATGACTTGAGATAAGCAAAATTTTTGATAGAAGTAGATCAGAAGTATCTATATCAGTCACTGTCTTTGCCCAGAATTTTAAAGGATAGGTAGAAAACAAATTGAATTGAGACAGCAAAAAGAGCAAATGCTGTGACTGAGAAGAAATGGCTTTTAGTGGTATGGAGGCAGTGAAGGTTCAGGAGCCATTCTCGTACTCTGAGCTGCTGACTGCTGTGGGGCGCTGGGTGAGACATTGCCCTGTTTTCATCTTACTATTTCTTGACATCTCTTAATGGCTATGTTGTAAACCCAGATAAAGAGTAGTCTTTATATATTGACTAACTAGTGGAAAGATAGTTGATAGTGAGCCTGTTGGAAAACTTGGGACCCTTATCTGTCGGAGGGCAACGCCTTAAGGACTAATGTGTCGCCTTGGTTAACAGTAGCTCCAACTTCACCTTAAGGACTAGTGTGTCACCTTCGCTTACATCAGTTCCAACTTCTATGCTGTTCTTATTTGTGGTGGTGTGTTTTTTGAGAATTTCATTCTGTAGCCCTGGCTGGTCTTGAACTTGTGACCCTCCTGCCTCTACATCCCTCATGATGAGGATCTCCCTGCTACACTCACATGCATGCACATGGTTGTTTGTTTTTTTCCCCCACTGCTTTTCATTACAGTTTTTTTTCCTCACAGAAAAAAATTGTATATGAGTTGATTAATATTTATTTGTGGAACAACTATAAATGCTAGAGTCCAGGTGTTTCATATTGTTAGGTCTCAGGAAGAAAGGGGCATGGTGTTTTAATTAATCTTGAAAAGCCAACTTTGGAAAGAACACACATGAAAGATAATGAAGGAAGACAGTCTGTGGTGCTTATCCCACCACGCTGCACAGTGGGTGGTGCCTCATTAGCACTGTTTTGAAAAGCTTATTTAACAGTTAAGAGTCATCTTTTCAGTTTGCTAGAAGATGTATCATGAGAGGCTGCTTGTATTCTAAAATAACCGTTATGTCTCCCACCTTTTCCTGATATGTAGGATCTGGTGATTTTGTGGACATTTTAGATAATCCAAAGAGTTTTGTCTCATTTTGATCAACTCATGCCCCTAGAGCCCTAGACATGAAAAAAGAAAAAAAAAGCCCCACCCACCTCCTGAAGTTTCAGGAGGACAAAGTTTGTTTACTGCAGCAGGGTTTGAGCGGCACATGCCTGCATACACGCCTGCTGTGAAGGAATTGTGAAACTGGTGTTTTACTGGCTTCTCTGAGACTGGTTTGATGATCTACAGTTTGAGAATTTTGATAATTTTGTGAAGGTTTATTGAGGTAATGTGCATGCATGAAGAACATTGTGTGTTCCCTGACAGGTAACAGTGACTCACTTATTTTCTCAATAGCAACATAGCATATTATAGGCCTTGATCCTGGTAGTTGAGAAAGATGGCCCCAAAGACTATTTGGTATACGTTCTAGATAGTAAAGTTCATCATAATCCTCTTATCAAAAGTGTTCATGCCCAATGTTTAGATCTTTTCTTCTCATGTCATAAATGAAAGAATGATTTAGAATGTTACAGTTCTTTTTGGGAAGTACAAGGTCATGGGATGGTTCAAAAGCAAAATAGTGCCTGGCCATCTGATGAGTGCTGTCTTGGATTCTTTACAAAGGCCTGCTTTCTGGAACAGGAGTCAGCACTTGGCTTCTTTAAAAGTAGAAAGTGGGGCTGGAGAGATGGCTCAGTGGTTAAGAGCACTGACTGCTCTAGCAGAGGTCTTGAGTTCAATTCCCAGCAGCCACACGGTGGCTCACAACTATCTGTAATGGAATCCAGTGACCTCTTCTGGTGTGTTTGAAGACAGTAACAGTGTACTCATATACATAAAATGAATAAGTAAATCTTAAAATAAAAGTAAACAGGGAGTGGGTGAGATAGCTCCATGGGTAGAAGTGCTTCTGCACAGGTTTAATGATCCTAGTTTGATCCCTGGATCTCATAAGGTGGCCTGAGAAAAATCACTCCAGAGACTTGTCCCTTATTGCCACATGCGTGTTGTGACAACACATGGAGACAGGCGGACAGACACACTCACATACCCTCACGCAGTGAGAACAATAAATAAACAAATGAAAATTAACTGCAAAGGGAGAGGGAAAAATAAAACCAAGTCAGAATAGGAAGGGTGGCCATACACATCTTCAGGTCTCCTGAACATTTCAGACCCATTGCAAGCACAATTACAAAGCAAGGTGTTGTGTTTCCTAGTAACTCAGAGCTGCTCTGTGCACTGATATGAGGAGCCATAGACACTCCGTTTGTTCTGTGAGGTACACTGTAAAATTACATTGCTGGAGCCCTCTTTTCTTCGTTGTCAGCACAAATCCTTGTTTATTAAAGATTTAGCTTGAAGGAAATTTTAATTAATTACAGGTGCAGTAAATCCTGCCTGGGAAGCTGCCGCGTGTTTACTGTGAATGGCCTTCATGTGCCTGTGCTTCACTGGTTTTCCCCGCTGCCTGACAGTGTGATTTATGGCTGTTGTTTTCTACCAGTCCACTGTTTGCCCTCTAGGAGGGATTGGTCTCCTGAGCCTCCGTAATAACGGCAGCACTTCCTCAGACATCTTTTAATGACAACAGTACTACATTCAGTAAGTCAGGCTAATTGCAGATGTACCCTATTAATTGCAAAAACTAGGAGAGGTTACATATTTTACAAGCTTTTAATTTGAAACCGCCCGAGATGATTTGTCTTAAGTGTTTGGATTGAGACGTCCATAATATTCAACAATTCACCATCATTGAAACTCCAGTCCAGGCAGTTATAGAATTCTGAGATTGAATCAGGTGAATATCAATAGTCAGAGATGGGTTGTTATCTAGTAGAGATTGTATTTTCATTGTGAACATTTTTGTACAACTTCTTGTTCTTTCTGTAAGGCATCTTTAAAATTCTTTATGATCATTATACATCTTTCTGAACACAGTATAAATAGGAATTCTGTGGTTCTATAGTTAACATTGTAGAATGTCCCAAATAAGCTTCAGTTCTTAGGCAATCACAAGAAGCTCCACATTGCTCCAGTGGCGTACATTTAGCAGGTCAGTGTCTCGCTAGTTTAACTATGATAAAGCATCTAGCTACCTGAGTGATTTCAAGAACTCATTTTGGGATTGGGCACCTTAGGGGTAAGTGGGTGACCATGGGGAGCCTGTGCAACAGTTGGAAGTCCCAGGGCCCAGGAACAAGTGAACTCACATTTTCAGGGCTTAGCCAAAGGCAGTCAAATGATTGTTTTGTAGATTCAAGTGGTGGTTTAACTTCCACTGTTTATTTCAAGCCGTGGGCAACTATAAATATTCTCTGTTTCTATCTCTTAACGTGCACAGCCAACACCAGGACAGCAGGACACAGCTGACACCCAGACAGCACTCAGGCATGGAGCATCCATTGCCGTCACTTTATGCTCTACCTACTCCATGGCTTTGGGGTGCCCTTGCTCTCCTGGAGGGAAACAGGGATAGAACTGGGTGCTGCTTGCCTAGAATCTTGGAAGAGTATGCAGATGTGGAGGAAGTGAGGGAATTAGCTCTAGCGTCTCAGAGTTATGGGGTTCATGGGTGAGGTTAGGGGGTGAAGTCTGCCCCTTGCGGTGGTTCTTCTCTACACTGACCCCTACCAGCCGAAGGAATGGCGTGCTTTAAGGAGGATTGAGTCTTAGTTGCCTGCTCATGTTTGCAAGGCTGTGCACCAAAATAATTAACTTATTGGTGTAGTATTCTGCATTAGACACTGAACTTTTCAAGTGATATATGGCAAAAGAGCAGTCACTATAAGAATACAGTTGATGCTTGCTGGGGCTTTATAAGCTCCTTAGATGCCTTGTGTGCTTCAACACACGAGCAATTTCCCACCTCAGTTTCTCCTTAATACTCCTTTATACATGCACGCACACACAGATGGATACACACTTAAGTGTCATCTGTATACCCTGTTTTGAGACAGGGTCTCATTGTGTAGCTGAGGACAGCCCTGAAACTTTGGATCCTCTGACCTCCATCCCCAGAGTGCTGAGATTACAGGTGTGTACCAACCAAAACCAGTTTTTTCAGTTCTGGGAATTGAACCCAGGGCAGCCTGTGTGTTAGACAAATACCTGTTATCTGAGGTGCTTGTTAACCCCACATGAATTTTTTTCATTTGCATTTGCTTATGCTTGTGTGAGTGTGACAATAAGCTCTTGTGTACCATGGTACTACATATGGAGGTGAAGACAACTTGTGGGAGTTGTTCTCTCTTTGTGCTTTGTGAATTTTTGGAATTGAACTCTAGTTGTCAGTCTTAGTGGCAAGTGCCTTTATCCACTGAGCCAGCCTCATCCCTCCCTTTCTTTGAGCTAGGGTTTTATTGTACAGTGCAGGTGGACTTGAACTTATAAGCCTCCTGCCAGATTAACTGCTCCCCCAGTTGGTCTGATTTTTCTTGTGCACCTTCTCTTTTGAATGCTTAATTTTTGAGGGTTTCTGATCTGCAGAGATAGCTCTGCATTCACTCCATAAGTGACTTGTTTCAAGCTACACACTGCGTCTGTTCTTCAGTTTGTCTTTTCAAAGAATTACTTATTTGTTGGTTCTGTCCATTATTGTTTTGGCTTTGAGACAGGATCTGACTGGCTGGCCCTGGCTGGCCTGGCACTTCCTACGTGAACCCTGTGTTCTGAGTGCTGCCATCACACAGTCTGTCGTTTTTTCTCCCATGCCTCTTGAGTTGCTTGTGTGTCTGGGTTTGTGCTTTCCGAGAGTGTGCATGTAAAGGATTGAGATCTCCATGTCTGAGCCATACTATGAGGAACAGCCCTGGCAGCATGCTCAGGTCCTGTGTCCTCAGTTTGAGTCATGTCTTTGCTTGGCTTATTCCTTGACCCTGACCCAATTGGACCCCTGACCCAATGCCAGAAGCTGTCCAGATTGCTTTGGCAGCTTTGCCCATGGTTGTTACAGTGTTTTATGCAGGTAAATGTTCCTGGTCTTTTAAAAAAAAAATGTCATTCCCTTTTAAGAGATACAATAAGTAAGATAGAAGATGTATCTGATATTTTTATTGTAAATTCTGCCCTCTCTTTTTTGCATTTTCTTGGTGTATCTTTGCTGATCCCCAGTGTCCTGTATCAGTCTGTATAGGTATCCTTTAAGCTCAAGGCTGTGTTTTTGTCTTCCTTCCTCAGTATGTGCTCTTATGTGAGGTACATGGAGGTCAGAGAATACCTTTGTTAGAAGCAGCTCTCTTTCCACCATGCAGTGGGTACAGGGTCACACTCAGGTCACCAGGCTTGTGGACAAGCGTCTGTATTCACTGAGCTGCCTCACTAGCTGAAGACCTTGTCTTAAAGTAAAGGTGGACAATACCTGAACAACATTGGAAGTTATCTTCTGGCCTCCACATCCATGTGAACACATGTGCGCATGCGTAGAGAAGGTGGAGGTTTGGGTCCACTTTGATATTCATTCCCCTCATTTCCCCATAGACTTTATTAATTAAACAGAAATTACAGTAATATTTAAAATATATCCCTTTTCATTATTTAAAAGTACTCTATATAATACTTAATGTTTTAGCAGGCCTTTTAAAGACATTTGTGCATTAACACACAATTTTCACTCCAGAGCTTTCTTGTGTAATATGGTAAGCAGCAGTGCAGCCTAATACAGGACGATGGTAGCTTTGGAGTGGGCTGCCTTTAGCCCTGGAACCCCGACTCCACCGCAGGACCTGATCCCAGCCATAGTTTCTGTTTGTAGATGAGGAGTTCATGATGGTCACTGTCCTTGCTCCAGGAGTTGGTCTGAGCATGCTCTCTGTCAGGGCACCACCCCAGTAGCTTTCTGTGGGAACATCTCACCTGTACTTCCCTGTGTGCCTGGACAGCTTCTAGGTGACTTATTTTTTGAACTCCTGACTCACTGAAGTCCCGCTCAAGCAGGATTCTAGCTTTTGACCTTTCCCTGATAAGAATTATATATTCCTCTTCAGAAAAATTATTTATTTCTGACATTTCTAGATCTCAGAAAGATGCTCAATGAGGACTATCTCCTTAGAAGGAAAACTTTTCCTTATGCTCTCAGCCCAGACATTTCTTCTTTATTCAAATTAAATTTGAAGATTCAGTCATCTAGGCAGATATGCGCGGGATAAGACCTTCCATGATTTTGCTGACATTTGGAGATGTTTTTCTCCAGACTCAGATCTCCTAGCTGTGGGAATTTGTATTACACTTTACGTGTTCTTGCCCTCACACCATTCTTATGTCTATATCTTTGACTGTTTCTTTCACTTTCCTGCTTTTGTTGTAGTGATCATTTTCCCTCAACTTTGTTTTAAAGATGTAATAGGGACAGACACAAAGGGTGATTTAGAGAAGCAACAGTTGAACAAACAATCTCATTTCTATGACTACCTTCTTTGAGGGTCCCACTTTAGTGTGTTTACTATTTTGCAGATTAACCAAATACAAAGTCCTGATGTATGGTATTAGATTTGTATGTGTGTTTGTATATTTTTATGGTGTGTTTTAGGTGGTCTCATAATAATCCAAATCTAACCTTTTGCTTCTTACTTACATCTGCCCTTACTGTGCTATTGTGGTTCTAGGAGAGGCTGATTCGAGATATTGTTCATTGTCATGGAGTTTTGATAACTTCGTATTCCTACATTCGACTGATGCAAGATGACATTAGCAGACATGACTGGCACTATGTCATCTTAGATGAAGGACACAAAATTCGAAATCCAAATGCTGCAGTCACCCTTGCTTGCAAACAGGTATCGGTGCTTACAAAGAGGGGGGTTTTGGATGAGTAGTGATATTTAATTTTAGGACAAGCTATTTGCTTTATGAATACATTTATTGAATTTTATTTCAGTGTAGAAAATTCCTTATACTTGTTCTTTGTGACTTTCACTGTTCAGGTCTTTTGTAAGGGTCATCTGTTAGAATGTAACCAAGCCCCACTCTAATAGGTGCTGGTTAACTTAAACAAGACAGAATTCTTCTCAGTGTTTTCTTCTATATGCAGTTAGAAAATTGGACAATATACCCAGTTTGGAGAGGACCAAAAAAATGGGCAAACGATAATGATGATTAAACATGTTAAGTAACAATTACATGTGCTTTAGGATTGATGGCATTTATCTGTTACAAAGTAGATTTCATAAAATAATGTTTCCTTTCCTCATCTAGTTCCGAACACCTCATCGGATTATCTTGTCTGGCTCACCAATGCAGAATAACCTCCGAGAGCTGTGGTCACTCTTCGACTTCATCTTCCCAGGAAAGCTAGGCACATTACCTGTGTTTATGGAGCAGTTCTCTGTCCCCATCACCATGGGAGGATATTCCAATGCTTCCCCAGTACAGGTAATATGATAGGCAGTAACACTTTTGGCATTTCCCTAAACATTATACTTTGTAGCCAAGTCATTGACAGTGTTAAGGAAGATGGCCAGGCTTATAAATTGGTGTCTGATAAAAATCAGAAATTATCCCTACTCAGTAGATTGTATTTTTACAGATAAAATTTTTTAAAAATTCATGTATACCATTTACTTAAGGAAAGCACAAGAATAAAACTTCCCTTTTCACAAGAGAAAGGAAATGGTTCTGTGCTAGTTTCTGTGGGAAATGTCATTTACAATATTTAAAAGTAATTTTGGAAGTGAGCACAAGTGCAGTGAGGTGTCATGAAAAGGATTGAGCCGTTGGACAGATCCACCTTGCTGTCCACCAGGGTAGTGTTCCTTTCACAGTGAGGAGAAGTGCACTGGAAGCTAGCACAGTGAACCATGCCTTAACCTGGTCACAGAGTGTGTTGGAAAAGCTGAAACTAGGGGCCTTGGGAGGAAGTTAGTGGTTGCTGAGGGACAACAGGAAGGGATTTGATCCAGCAGGTAGAAGGTGGCAATTCTTGGGGTTGTTTGGGCTGCAAGTAGTCATGAGAAGGCCGGCATTAGAGGAGTTGGGGGTTTGAGGGTGAAGTGAGGAGCTGGACCAAGACTTAGATGGTGGTCTTGGAATAACATGGTTGGATATTTTTAGGCAGGATAAATAAGTAGGGTCTAGATGCTGATAGAATAAAGCAAACAGGGTTGGGCTTGGTGTACCTCACTGAGGCTTTAGGCCTGGGCCATGGATAGTTTTGGGTTTGTATAGAATTTAGAGGGTGAGGCTCTCCTGAGGGCAGTCTGTGACCTATGGAAGCAGACCCCAGACCTGCAGTGAAGTAGGATATTTGTGTGTCCCTATTCAGATGGGGAGGTACCTCATGGGTCCTTGCTAGGCCAAGACCAAAGTCCTTCTTCAAACGATTGATGATCTGATGTTTTGGAATACTTAATTACAAAAGCAATTTTGTACCTTTAAAACCAGAGGCTTATCAAAACCAGTTTTAATGGCTCTCTCTTTTGTGACTAAATGGTGGGTTGTGTTTTATAAATTGTGAAATTTAACATCTCAGCATTACAAATCATCTGTACCTCATCTCCTTACAGGTTAACTTTTATCATTGTCCCCGTGGTCAACTTAGAGGGTAGAGGTTGTTATCAGGTTAGCCTCTTGGTGTTGCAGGTACTGCCTGTATTTTGTAATTACTCACGTCCATTCACAGAGCACTTGCATGCAGACTGGTGTGCATATACGATGCAGACACAAGTGAAGAGTCCTTAGGGTCTATCCAAATAGTATGTATTTAATGTGTTTAACTTGAACTCTTCTGTGTTTATTTTGCTTAAGCTTTTGAAACTATGTTTCTTACATTTACATTTTAGATTTTTGTTTTATGAATAATAATTTACTAAATTGTTGAACCTATTTAGAGTTTTTTAAAGTATCAATAATTAATTGAAGCGTTTGCTTGCCCGTAAGTGAATTGCGTAGGGTGTGGCTTCCCAGGCTGCAGGTCTTTGTTTTTCTGTGTACAGTTAATGCTCTCTCATGTGGCCATGTCCATTATGGGGCCATATGCTCCATTTTAGGGCAGAGCGACCTTTCCTTTGTGG
Organism: Grammomys surdaster; assembly: GCF_004785775.1. Classification (NCBI taxonomy): domain Eukaryota; kingdom Metazoa; phylum Chordata; class Mammalia; order Rodentia; family Muridae; genus Grammomys; species Grammomys surdaster. The sequence goes on along the minus strand of NW_021620506.1, from coordinate 226,500 downwards.
GATCATAGGGCTGCTCTTGAGCTCACTCCCCGGAGTCTACTCTCCCTGTATTAGCCAGTGGGCGGCTCCCACTGCTCTCATCAGACTTAGCTTTTGATCTCTACCCTGGCAGAGCCCAGTTCCTTTGCAGCTCCTGCAGAATACAAGATTATAAATAGGGATTTATTTGAAACTAGTTTTCCCCCTGGAGGATGGTCAGTAACCAAATAAGTCTTTACTTTCCTGCTTAACTAAATAGTACAGTGATAATTAAAACAGTATAGAAGAGGAGATAAACTGTGATTTAACAGGCTTTCTCTCATATATTTTGGATAATGAGGTAGGTAATTTATTTTCTCCGATGATATTATTTCGAAAGGTGCCATCATCTGGAGCATCTAGAACTTGACTTTTTCTTCTTCTTCTTTTTTTTTTTGTTGTTTTTTGTTTTTTTGTTTTTTTTTGAGACAGGGTTTCTCTGTGTAGCCCTGGCTGTCCTAGAATTCACTCTGTAGACCAGGCTGGCCTCAAACTCAGAAATCCGCCTGCCTCTGCCTCCCAAGTGCTGGGATTAAAGGCTTGCGCCACCACTGCCTGGCAACTTTTTCTAAGTTGAATTTATAGACCAGTTGATCATTCTTTAGTTTTTAAGAAGTGGAATCAATCGAGAAGAACAGCTATATTCCTTAGCTAATATCTCTTTTCTTTTATTAAAGGTTAAAACTGCTTATAAATGTGCATGTGTCTTAAGAGACACGATAAACCCGTACCTACTGCGGAGAATGAAATCAGATGTCAAGATGAGCCTTTCATTGCCAGATAAAAATGAGCAGGTTTGTGAATCTGGAGGTGGCCAAGCAGTGTGTCTGTGTAACTTACTGGGCCTATAGCTTTGGTCCTGGCACTGTGGGCAGGCTGGTCTACTTGTGACTGTACCCATTTGTGGCATCTTCCCATGGCTGGGATTTTCCTCTAGCTCACAGATGAGCCTGACTTTACAACTACTGGAAAACATTACATGTTCCTTAAGCCCCCAGTTCTTTCCTGCAGACATCAGCTCTCTGAGACACAGCAGTCAGCAAACAGACTTGTGATCATAAACCTCATAGGTTCCCAAATGAGTAAAAAATATGAGGGTGTTGTCACTAAGTTGGGAAATAAGACATGTTGAAGGAAAAGGCTTTCTCTAGTAATAGTCAGAGGACATGTTGAAGGAAAAGGCTTTCTCTAGTAATAGTCAGAGGAGACCTTTGATCTGATAATTGTGCTGAGGCCTAAGGAAGGTCAGAGAACAAATTGTTTAGGATTTGGATGAAGAACATTATGGGCAAAAGATGGGGCAGTATGTTAGTACTTGTGGGCCAGTAGGAGTGCCAGGGTCGCTAAAGCTGGGAGCATAAGTTGATGTCCTTGGACAACGTCCACTTGCATATGAGGTTGAGGGATGTGAGACGGTTTTAGGATGGCCATAGCTGAGACTGTGAGCTGGTAAGGTTGCAGTTCTGAGCACAGATTGATTACCTAAAGAGCACATGGAGACCAAGAAGACGCAAGCAGCTGAAGCAGCATCAGAAGAGAGGGCAGAAGACAAGGAACTAACAGGGGAGATTGCAGAGGCCCAGGCAGATAGGCTGAAGTGGGCTAGGAGGAGGTGTGGCAGGAGCTGGCAGAGTGAGGGGCAAACAGCTGATCTGGGAAGAGCCTGGTGCACAGGGTGGCTCTGAAGTCAGTTCTGATGCCTGGGTGTTCTCAGTGGCATCAGTGACTTGTACCAGGTGCTGGCTTTCGAAGCAGCAGGCCGGTGAGGGCTGTCCCGTGTTTTCTCAGGATGCTCCCCCCTTTCCCTGGAGAGAACCTAATAGGCAGGGGGCTGTCCTTCGGAAGACAGGTACATGCTCAGATCCAGTGCAGAGGTTGAAGGTCCTGGACTGGACTGGTCTTGTTCGCCTATATGAAGTAGATGCAAAAGTAGAGCTGTTTTGGAGATGGGAATCAAACAAGATACAGATCCTGATAGCTTCAGGTTGATTTCTGTTTGTCTGAATGTTTGTGATTAGATATGGAGACAAAGATGGCTGATAGATGGATGGCTTAGGAAGCCCCAGGGCATTAGCACGACTATTCAGGGACTTAGATGGTACTAGGAAGGGTGTGTGGGGAAATGCTGTAAAGAAAGTCAAGCCTTGAGGTGGAGGTGGTAGACTTAGAGAGAAGGAATGAAAGGCAGACAGTGGGCAGTGTGATGTCATGGAATAACTGACCCCAGTGGACTGGGAGGGTGGGAGTTGCTGTAAGGGCCTGGTGAGCTTATGACCCCTTAGAACGGGGAAGTTCCAGGTGAGGTAAACGTTCCTGCCAAGTCAGCCAAACAGAGTGTAGTCGAGAGGCCTGGGGAAGAGTCTCTCATCAACATTGAGTTGAAATGAAATGTGACTGTGTACTGGGGTCCTGAGATGATGGCCTGTGAGCAGGAGGCTAGTCTGGAGGGTCATGGGTTGGAACTAGGAGGTGGATGGCTATGGAAAAGGGAAAACCTCTTTAGCTGAGAGATGTATCATTGTTAAAATTGTGCACCCTTCTTAGAAAAGGGAATCTTACTTATAATTAATGCATTTTTTAAAACTATTTATTTCCTTTTCCCTTGCAGGTCTTATTTTGCCGTCTGACTGAGGAGCAGCATAAAGTCTACCAGAATTTCATTGACTCCAAAGCAGTTTACAGGATTCTCAATGGAGAGAATCAGGTCAGCCAAAGAGCAGACTCCAGAGGGAGCAGTTGTTATCAAGGGGGGTGGGGCAGGAAAGGAAAGGGGTTTAGATTGTGCCAGACTTTGTGCCCACATTGTTCACCCACCTGCCATCTATGGAGTGGCTCCTGAGTCACAGCTACAGCTGGAGACAGGTGTGACACGAGGAGCATGGTCACTGGTGTGAGGGGAGCCATGCGAGAAAGCGGCACTCAAGGTGGGGTGTGGCCCGAGTCCTACCGTAGCCCACGGCTCCTGCCTACCTCACAGGGCATGGTGCCCAGTACATTGCATGGTTTTCTCAGAAATTATGACTACAATTATATTATCAGGACATAATTATCAAGATGTGCAAGTTTTATCAGTTTCCCAGTTAGCTTCATGCCCAATAAGCGCTGGCAGAGCATTACCATCTTAGAAACCAGACAACATTCTGGATCAGATTTCTCAGGTTCTAAGCCTTACTTTCCCCGGCATATGAAAGGAATTTATTTGCTCATTTTAGAATTTGGAAATTATTAGACAATGTCTACTCAGGAAATCTTGTTATATAAGTCACAGAGATATGAGAGTTTGGCTTTCTAGAATACTTCCCACTGTGGAGCGTCCCAGCGCCTGACATGAGAGTATGAGGCAGAGATTACAGTGTCTAGGAACATCATGGATCAGTGAGACATGAGAGCCATAAGCCGGCCATCTGAATTTTACTGAGCTGGACAGTTGGGTTAGGTGTTTTCTGTGGCCCTTGTGAGGTCATTTTGTGAGACCTGTAACTGGATCTGCAGCCCTTCCAGAAGTGAGGAGTTTGTTACATAAGAGGACAGACATGCTGCTTGCTCCCCTCCACCATAGACCTGGTGCACTTGGATCCAGACCGTGGAAGAAGAACTGAGGAGTGGGCCCGCAGTGGTGTGGCTTGCAGGGTTAGGAAAGCCTAGCCCGCCAGGGTATGTGGCATCTAAAGAGGCCATGTTTTCACACACTGTTCCATGGTGGCATTGTCAGCATTCAGCATGACTGTGTCAGGGAGTCTGTGTGCTAGGCTAAAGCCGAAGTTTTTCACACCTTGCACATAGTTTCTCTGAGTCACATGTAACTTTGCTAGGGCCAAGTAGACAAGTTCTTGTTTTTTATCCAGGCAGAGCTGTTTCTGTTTAGTGTTTTCAGAACAAGTCTTAGCAGCCCAGTGCATTCTGATATTGTGCCTTCCCCCTAGCAGGTGGAAGTTTTCATGTCCTTAAATGCATGCTGAGCCTTGCAGCCATGGTCATCACTCTGCCCTATTGTAGGTATATTTGAGCATGTTCAGAAGTCTACTCTGTCCTGCTTCTAGGCTCTGAGAAGGATAGGTGAGCTCACACAGTATGCCCTCCCCAGTCTCTGCAGTGGCTGCCTGTGTCCTCACCCTCAGGTGCCTACACTTTCAGATCAATCATTTTGACCTATTTGTCACTTCCCAGCACTTTCTTTTTTCTTTGCTTTGTTTTTAAATGTATGGATATACGTTTGTTTTTAAGTGTATGGGTGCTCTGCCTGCATATATGGATATCTGTGCACTTGTGTGTGCCTGGTGCCTATGGAGCCAGAAGAGGGTGTCAGATCACCTGGGACTGGAGTTAGAAGGCTGTGAGCTGCCATGTGGGTCTTGGGAATTGAGCCTGTGTACTTTGGAAAAACAACCAGTGCTTTTAACCATCAAGCCAACTCTCCAGCTCCAATTTTTTAAAAGATTTCTTTTATACATACGAATGTTTTGCCTACGTGTATGTAGGTTCACTATAACATACCACATACATGCCTGTTACCTATGGAGATTAGAAGAGGGCATCAGATCTCTTGGCTCTGAAGTTAGAGATGGGTATGGACCACCATTTGTGCTGGGAACTGGACCTGAGTCCTCTGTGAGCAATAAGAGCTCTAAACTGCTGAGCCATCTCTTCAGCCCAAGCAGTGTCTTATCTTCTGTATGAATAATTCTTCTTATTCAAAACCACTCACATCTCCTCAGCTATCAGCTCTCCCTCACGTGCCTCCAGGTCAGGTCAGAAGCTACTCTATCTAGTAAATACAAAAGGAAAGGCTTACATTTTCTAGAATCGTGTTTAAAAGAAAAACAAGTGAACTGAATGAAGATCATATCTTTTGTTTCATTTGCAGGCCCAAAGTAGTTCATTATGTAACTTCGGCCTCTGTTCCATACACTAAAAACAGGGCTTTAAGGGACTTAGATATGTAAGACTGGGTGGGAGTCCTTTGGTAGGTGGGTCAGGGATGGGTATAATGTTTCTGCCATGTATTTTTAAGGTAAATTAGGTTTTAAGTTAGATTTTCTTTTAAATCAGATATACAATGCTGTGAACTAAATATCCTTTTCTCTGGTGAGGGAAGTTGAATTATCAGCAATTGACTATGACCTTTGCAGACATGTTCAGTCCAGTAAAATTGTTTTTGTCTGGAGAAGTTGTCCAGTCAGGGAAAGAACATGAATGAAAATTAATTTCTTCCAGCTTGTGTTGGTCAGTTTTCAATCACTATGACAAAATACTTGAAAAAATCAACTTAAGAAAAGTAGGAGGGCTCATAGTTTTCAGCCTGTGGCCCTCAGCTTGTGGCCCTTCTTAGGGCCACACAGCATTGCAGGAAGCACATGTGAGGGTAAAAATGTCTCACCTTATGGTGGCTGGAAAGCAGGGGCCTTAGAAAGGGATCTGGGGACAAGAAATGACTTTCAAGGCATACCTCCAGGCCCACTTCCTTCAGCTAGTTCCACCTCTTAATAGGCCATCGAGTTATGAAGCCATCAGTGTATCAGTCTGTTGATGAGATCAGAGCTTTCATGATCCAGTCACTTCCCAAAAGCCCCATATGTAGACACCACACCGGGGATCAGTGCATGTGGGACCTGGGGTGGGACATTCAGGATCCACACTGCATTTCAGTGTTGATGTAGAGAAGAAATCAGCAAGCTGGTAAAAATGACTGTAATCCACGTACCATGTTTGCCCTTCCTCCGTTCTATGTTACACCCATGTAACAATAGTGTTGTTGTTTTAATCACAGATTTTCTCTGGACTTGTAGCTCTGAGGAAGATCTGTAACCACCCTGACCTCTTTTCTGGTGGTCCCAAGAATGCCAGTGGTCTTCCAGCCGACGAACTGGAAGAAGAACAGTTTGGATACTGGAAACGCTCTGGGAAAATGATTGTTGTTGAGTCTTTGCTGAAAATCTGGCACAAGCAGGGTCAGCGAGTACTGCTGTTTTCCCAGTCGAGGCAGGTGAGTGCTCAAGTCAGCTTTCAGGACTGGTGACCACAAATGCAAAAGGTAGGATGTCACCCCTGGTGCTGAGGTGGCAGCCATGGGTCTCTTCACAGGAGGGAAAAGGGAAAAGAGTTGGTTTTTTAAAAGAACCCTCACAGCAGGATTCTGGCATCCTAGTGAGGCTGGGATACTTACAAATAATTAGCACAAATTCTTTGTTATTAATTCTCTTCCTCAAAGCAAGAAAAACCTTTTCAGTATAGGCCCTCTGGGGAAGGCACACTGCTTACGTATGTGGGGAAGCATGTGCTTGGAGCGTACTTGGTTTGCAGACTGTTTCCCTCATCCACTAACAGATGCTGCACATACTGGAAGTGTTTCTGAGAGCTCACAAGTATTCCTATCTCAAGATGGATGGGACCACCACCATAGCGTCAAGACAGCCACTGATTACAAAATACAATGAGGTAATGAGAGATGTGACTGAGTCAAAAAGACCACAGTATGTAGAGGGAAAAAGTGCACATGTCTACCCTCACAGTCACTGAACTGTCTTTGTGTCTGGCTTGCAGGTGAAGGGGACATTATCCTTTTGGGTATTCCCTTGTGTTTGTTAGTTTTTCTTTGAGACAGGGTCTTACTATGTAACCCTGGCTGTGTAACACTTGCATTGTAGACTAGGTTGACAGCAGACTCACAGAGATCCACCTACCTCTGCCTCAAAAGAACTGGAATGAAAGATGTGCACCACCACACCTAGCAGTGTGTGGCCTCTGAGTGTACAGTTGATGGTTTGGGAAGTGGGCATACAAGATTTAGAAATGAAGTGCTGAAATTTGAGAAGAGAATAAAGACACTGGTAACACATAGCCAGCGAGAATGTCTGTGTGTCTGTCTGTATTTATACAATTATTAAAAATTGTCAATATAATTAATAAAAGTAGGAGCTCTGACATGAGGACTTGTTTCACAGAGGATTCTGGGACATGTAGTTTGGGGTGTGGGTAAGCCACAGAGCCCATGGTAGGACCTGTGGGGGGAGTGAAGAGCTATAGCAGCTCTTAGCTCTGCTCACTTAGTTCTATATCTTTCCTGTAGGACACATCCATCTTTGTCTTTCTTCTGACCACACGTGTGGGTGGCTTAGGAGTGAACCTGACCGGGGCCAACAGAGTCATCATCTACGACCCTGACTGGAACCCAAGCACCGACACACAGGTCTGTCTCCCATGAAGAGAAGGAACCTACAGAGGGACAGCTTGTTAGAGGCAGTTTTTCTCAGTCTCTCTAATGTCATACCTGGCTTCACGTGCAGTCTGCATGGTGGTCGCATCCTGCTCCCTAATGAGAGGGCACATGGTCAGCCCTTTAGACTGGGGGAGCCTCAGCTGTCTCTCCACAGCATCCATCTCAGCTCTGCTGTGAAAAGTGCTCACAGTCAGAAACCTCTTGCACCCAAGCTGTCACGTGACTCTGTCCACTTGCTCAGGCCTCGAGTGCACGTTTCTTCTTAGACAGAATTCTCACTAGGGGATTGAAGGCCGTGATCAGTCACTGCTTTCTCTTGTTAGTTGGCTCTTGTTAAAAATCTCTCTTCCACAGGCCCGGGAGCGAGCATGGAGGATAGGTCAGAAGAAGCAGGTGACTGTCTACAGGCTTCTGATGGCCGGCACCATAGAGGAAAAGATCTACCATCGGTCAGTATAGAGGGCTGCTGGGCCTCATCATATCCTAACCTAGAGTTTTCAGGAAGAAGGGTTTCTATTATTTCCAAGTGTGGGCTTTAAAGTTCTTTTCATCTTAGAGGAATAATTACTATAACTTAAAGAATATCACACTATTTTGTGGTTTTGTTTTTTCTTTGCCATTAAAATATATTTTGATCTATTACTCTTTTTTGTTTGCTTGTTTGTTTTGTTTTGTTTTGTTTTGTTTGTTTGAGACAGGATTTCATTGTGTAGCTGTTGGAAGGCCTACAACTTACTATGTAAACCTGGAAGGCCTCAAACTCATAGGGATCCACCTGCCTCTGCCTCCCAAGTGCTGGGATTAAAGGTATGCACCACCACAGCCAACCTTACTGTTTTTAAAATATCTGAACCTAGTAGTTATTGTACCTTAATCTAAACCAGGGGCTCTTTATATGTAAATTTGAACTTGTTTTGTGAGGAAAACATTCTGACTTACTGTAGTGTGTCACTTGCTTGAGAAGTGACAGAAGTAAGGACAGTTTATTCAGAGACCCTTGGAGAGTTTACAGCATGTGCCCCTTCCTTTGACTTTCTTGTAACCAGGCAGCTCGAGGCAGCAGTAACTGCAGGGAGAGTCAAGACATTGCCAGCTTTTCCTGTGCCCCTCAGACTCCATTCTTGTCCCATATTCCAGGACCTGCATTGGCACTGTGCTGTTCCAGAACTATTTTGAGTCCTTGTAGGCTTATTGTCGGACCTGGTGATGAGATGCATCTTGTGAGAAAGGGTTAGCCTGAAGCACAGGGGGATAGGAGGGAATGGTGTTGCTTTGTGGTAATGCCTATGTGAAAAGGACAACAGTGTTGGAGCTTAAGCACAAAAGTCAGCCAGCAAGTGGGGGCTAGACAAAGAGTGAACACATCCACAGGACAGCACTGAGCAGGGCAGGGCAGCCTTGGCCCAGGGAGTCTGATTGGCTCCTTACAGCCTGTAGAGTTTGGGGTACATAAATTTAAAAAGGTTTGAAATGTGATAGGTTTTGGAGGTAAAACAAAAGTCATTGGGCATAAATAATAAGGTATCATTTCTAATTTAAATTTCATAAAACTTAGCCGACCACCTGATATATTATGTATGTTTTGAGTTTGTAATTTTCCGTGGCTGAAAGTTTGGGAGCTTTTTAATCATTCATAGATCTGCTGTTAGTATCTCTCTCACATTTAAAAAAAAAAAAACCCTTGATTTTTGTGTGCTTATGTTCTGTGTGCCTGTGTCTGTGTAGGCAGTGCCTGGAGAGGGGAGAAGAGGGTATTACATTCCCTGGGACTGGAGTTACAAGTGGTTGTGAGCTGCCTTGTGGGTGCTGGGAATTGAACCCAGGTCTTCTGGAAGAACAACCGGTACTCTTAACTACCAAGCCATCTCTTCAGCCCCTTCTCTCATGTTTTATAACTCGAATTTTGAAGTACAGCTAAACATTGTTTCATATCAATGTGATTTTATCTTTTTAGACAAATCTTCAAGCAGTTTTTGACAAACAGAGTGCTAAAAGACCCAAAACAAAGACGCTTTTTCAAATCCAATGACCTCTATGAGCTGTTTACTCTGACTAGTCCTGATGCCTCCCAGGGCACTGAAACAAGTGCTATATTTGCAGGTATTACATTAAGTTATTTAATTTAATCAGTTGCATAAGAATTCTGAAGTGTAACATTAGCTGTGTTTTCCCTGTTACAGGAACTGACTCCAATATTCAGACACCCAAATGCCATTTTAAAAAAAGGACCCTGCCAGTCCTAGGAATGGATCCCAAATGCAAGAAGCCCCCTGTTTCTAACATACCTGCAAATGGTGCCACTCTGATGGAAGAAAAATCTAAGGCAGCAGGAACTACAGGAAGTGTCAGTTCTGGAGAAAATGGTCCTTTGAAAGGCGACCATCACACAAATGGGAACAGAGCTAGCAGTGTTGCTTTTGCAGAAGAGACAGATGCAGGGTCCGTGCTGGCGCGTCTCTCAGTGATGAGTGGAGATGGGAAGCACTCAGATTCTCCAGCAGTTGACCAGACATCCAGGCCATCAGGGGAGATGAGCATCAGTGAGATGCAGGGTTCTTCCTATGAAGGGGAGTGCTGCCAGGCTCAGACAGAACCTGCTCACATGAGTGAACAAACGGAAGGCCGTTTCTCTAAGCACAAATCAAAAAGGAAACATGATGCAATGGAGGAAGAGACCACAGAGAAACGTCCACAGCCCAAGCAAAAGGCCAAGAACTCCAAGCATTGTAAAGATGCTAAGTTTGAGGGAACTAGAGTCCCACACCTGGTGAAGAGAAGGCGGTACCGTCAACACACCTCTGAGCAGGAGAGCGGGGCCAAGGACCAGAGCAGTGATGATTATGTTTTGGAAAAGCTTTTCAAAAAATCAGGTAATGATTTTGATGAATCTCTCACCTCAGTGCTAGGAAAGTGAATGTGGGAGCCGTGTCCAACATGGTAGTCTTTAACTATGAGACTAACATTTCGGAAATTGTATTTATCCCCCTTTTTGAAGACCTGAAAGAGTTTGAAACTTTCGGAAACAATAATACTTAACATACGATCATTTATAGTTGATCAGTTACCACAAATAGTCATGTGCTGCCTGAACGTTAGTAGGCATTTTCCTTTGGTGCTGTATTTATATGTTTTTCTAACTATAGGAGGTTAGAGGAACCGTTCATGGGAGAGAGGCAGGATGGACTCTGGCTAGGGGCAGGCAGAAAGAAGCTGATGGCCAAGAGGAAAGAGAAGCATTAGAGAAATCAGCTAACAGTTGCTGAGACAGTAAAAGTCAGCATGCCCTGCTCAGCTTTGGTATCTCCCGAGTGTCATCTTCTTCACCTTTGCTGCATTATGATGACAGTGATGGCCATAGTTACCAAAGATTCCTGAGTCAGAGTGTTTCCTTTGGGAAGGCAGGTTTATGCATTGCTTCAGAAAACTTTTTCAAAGATATTTGCATGAAGAGTCTATGAGCTCTGCTGTAGCCTTTATGCCAACAATAACAGTTTTCAGCATTTCCTTTATCTTTCGCATGCATATGTAAATATGCCTACAACTATACATGCATGTGCATGAGTGTAAAAATAAATGCATACATTCTTGTATGTGTCTACATTTATGGTTAAGAAACATACAATTCTTGTAAGGATGAACAGCTGAACTATAACACAGTGTGCATATAAAGCAGCGGTGCCAAGAGAGCACCAGAGGATGGTGATCTCTCAGATGGGAGACAGATGAGCTGAGCTTGCTTGAAAAACATGAAAGGGGGGTCCAGATGGAGCCCTGGACAGGCACACCCAGGGAGAGCTAGGTGCTGGGGTTTATGCAAGAATGTAATGGGGAAGAGCAGCAGGATTACCCTCCTGCAGAGGAACTCAGCTGGATGCTGGTCAGCACATCCTGCAAGGAAGCCATTTGAGACTGCAGAAAGGACCATTCAGAAGTAGGGGGAAGTTCCTCTGCACACCCAGAGCAGGGACAGTGCCTGTGCCTACTAGGCAGCCTTAGCACTGTTTCT
>NW_021620506.1:163743-215250 GCF_004785775.1 Grammomys surdaster | reverse complement strand
AGGGAATAAATTGGAACTGACACAGGTGGTGGAATTAGCAGACATTAAATAATTATAACTGTTCTATATATTCAAAATGAGGCATAAAAGATGTACACATACATTGAAAATAAACTTATACGAGGATGTAATAGCTGGTGTGAAAAATGCCTGGTAGGAGATGGAGCATGCTAGACATAACAGGAGAAAAGATAGTGAACCTGAGAGCGGAGAAGCTCTGCAAAGAGTAAAGTCACAGAAGCAGAAGGACTGTGGGATGTCAGCAGCCTCCTGTAATGGTAATTGAGGTCCTGACCAAGAAGGGAGAGGAGGGCAGTATGTCACTCTGAAGAGATGCTGGTAAACAATATCTCAAACATGATGAAAGCTATACATTCCCACACTCAAGAAACAAAATAAAACCCGAGCCAGAAAATGAGAGAATAACATACCACAGCATAATAACACACGGTGTTAGACATCCCTGTGGAGGTGGAGTTTAGACAGAATACTAACAAACAGGCCAAAGCAGATGGTAGAGAGAAAAACTGAAGTGTGAAGAGCTGTAACTGGGGAAGGGTCTAGAAGAAACAAGGTTTTGAGCCTTGAGAATAGAGATGATTATAAGTCACCTCTGTAGAACGAAGGGCAGCGTCCACATGATCTTCTCTTCAGCAGGGTAAGATGTAGGAGGCTGGAGTCCCATGTGCCCATGTACCACGAAGAGGCCTTTCCAAGTCGTGATGTCATTGCCTTCCTGTGTTTCTTTTTGTCAGAGTAGGCACATGTATAACTATATTTTTTTACACTGTGTGTTCTGCTCCTTTGAAAAGCCTTGTATATCCTTCCATATAGTCCTCTCATATTCATTCATAGAGACCCTTCTCCCTTTCTGTGGCCTTTACATGGATTCACCCTCATTTCTTCACATTGAGCACATAGACTGCTAAGCTCTTTTCAGTTATAGTGTTATGATGAATAACCTTGTGTCATGTATTGTCCTGCTATTAGACATAACAGTGTCTTAAAATTCCTAGAAGGGAGGTCACCAGGAGAAGATAGTCACATAAGGGATGTTTTTAGTTTTGAAATAGTCCTACCCCCACCTGAAAAAAGAGATTCGTATTAGCATTTGTCCTCAGCATCTCTTGATGGCCATCCCAAGACTGTTGTATTACAGCTTTATTTTTTTTTGCCTACATAAATGTGAGAAGCCAGGTGCTGTGGTGCACATCATTAATCCCAGCACTTGGGAGGCAAAGGCTAGTGGACTCTGAGTTCCAGGCCAGCCAGAGCTGCAGAGGTACCCTGTCTCAGATAAATAGGTAGGTAGGTGATTGATAGATAGATAGATAGATAGATAGATAGATAGATAGATAGATAGGAAGGAAAAGAAAAGAAGAGAAAAAAAAGAAAAGAAATAGATGTCTGTGTCTGAGGGACAGATAGACAGATAGGCTGGCAGGAAGGCAGACAGATGTCCATGTCTGAGGGACAGGCAGGAAGTACAGCTACAGTATGGTAGCCATAGCAGCCCGAGGAGTTCCCTTAGTTTTTTTAGGGACCTTGATGCAGGTTATGCTGAGATTAGTGGCCTCAGTGTAGAAGAGTTTGAGCACTAGCCTATATAAACAAGAGTTGGAATTCAATAAAGATCTTTTAATCTAGGGCTAAGCAGCGGGTTAAGCAGGAGGATTACAGAAGGAAGGGAGCTACTCAGAAGAAGAAAGTAAGGTACCAGAGAGCATGGGTGTGGGCTTCGAGTGGTCACAGCCGTCTCTCTCCTCTTAAATGCTAGTTTTACATAGGATTCAGATAGCATTCAAATTTACTATCTTGAGAGAGCTGTTAAAAAACCTGAGTAAGACCACCAGGTGGTTCTCAGGGCAGCTGTCAGGATTACAGATGCTGGAGTGAAAGTCTAGATCTCTGGACAAGGAAGGTTAGGATGTCTTAGCTGTAAACAGAGCTAACAGTTTTGCTTGAGATTCTTGGAGATGTCCAGGGAGAGGAGTGAGGCCTCACCCAAGAAGTCATACACATCAGGCCTCAAGCTGGGGCCCCTGTTATTAGTCATACAATAGATGTGCACCAAAGGAATACTCATCGTGTCAGCAGTCTTTACAGCGAGTGTTGATTGGCTGTAACTTTGCTTCCCTAAGTTCCCTTTCTGTCTGTCCTGACTCTCATGTTAATTTGCATTATTTTATTAGTGAAATTGGATAAAATGTATACATCTATTCTTACCTTTTTGTTGTTATGTGGATTGGTTTTTGTTCATTGTTACTGTGTGTGGAGTTTCCCCATCATTGTATCTTTTAACTGCTGTTTAACAGGAAGGTTATAGGTTAGTTTATATTCGATTCTCTTCTGGGTGGTTTACTGCTTTGTTTTGTCATTGATTCTCTAGAGTCCTCTAGCTTTGTATCCATTAAAACTTCAAAAGAGAGTGGGACTGGAGCTGTACTGATCAATGTCAGAACACTTGTCTAGCGTGCATGAAGCCCTGAGTCCCATCTCTAGCCCAGAGAAAACAAGGGAAGGAGAGGAGGGAGGGAGGAAAAGGAAGGGTACTAAAGAAAAGAAGGCACTAACTCTGGGAAAACTGTGTTGCCTCTGTCACACCTTGATTCTCTGTAATTATTAATGTATTAGCCAGTAATGCTAGCAGAATGTTATCCATCACTACAGTAGAAATAACCTGGAGTGTTTACTCATTAAGAGTCTGGAGCTGGGATAAAGCACGTGCTTTATTAAGGAAATTCCCGGTTTGGGGAATGGGTTTTCAGGTATGGGTAATGAAGTTTGTCAGAGGCATTTTCACCATAGAGACATTAATGGTTGGAATTGAAAAAAGCATCACAAAGCTTATTAGATAATGGATTAGTTAACATTAACCAACCCTGAATTCCCATGACTCTTACCTGCATCATCTGTAATCTTTTTTTGCTATTGGTTTCTATTCCAATTGGCACAAAGGTATACAAATATTCCTATAATGATTTGCCTTTTTCCAAAGAGAAGCTTCTCTTTTGGCTTTAGTCCATTAATTTTTTTTTTCCTTAACCTTAAGTGAGTTGTTCATTTTGCTATCTAGTAATCTAGGATTTATATTTTGGTGTGGTTTTGGGAGCATAATTATTTGCTTATATTTATGTCTAGTTAGAAATTTATTTTATTTTTATCCTCACTTTAATTTTATTATTTGTTTGTTTATTTTGGGGCGTGTCATTGTGTATCCTGTGTTGGCCTTGAATTTCTGATCCTTCTTCGGTAGCCTTTCAGGAGCTGGGATTATAGGCATGTCACATCTTGCATTGCTGTTCATTTTTACTGATGCAAATACTCAGGGAAATGAACTTTCCACTGATTATTCTGTTAAGTATATTCTATTAACATTCCCGTGAAGGTTAATTTGCTTGAAATTCTTATTTCTGCTTTATATTTTTACTTTGAAAGGTTATTAATATTTTAATTTTCTCACAGTATAGCTAGGAAGAGATTAAATGTTAAAATTATGATTAAAGCATTCTATTTTAAGTATTTTAAAACAAGGGTAATTCATAACTATGCCTTGTAGGGTAGTGGCAGGTCTGAACAGAAAGCGTTTGTGAAATTCTTGAGTCATTGCTACCACCCAAAAAATAGCAGCTAAAAGTGTTGTGGTTTTTTTTTTTCCTGTGAAACTAGCATTACAGTATATAGTATTTACTTCAGTGCATAGTATTACTGTGTATAGTATTATAATATGTAGTATTTCAGCATGTAACATTACTGTGCATAGTATTATAGTGTGTAGTATTATAATGTATGGTGTTACTTTGTGTAGTATTTCAGTACATAGTATTATAGTGCATAGTATTTATTTCAGTGTGTAGTATTACTATGCATAGTATTATAGGGTGTAGTATTATAATGTATGGTATTACTGTGCATAGTATAACAGCATGCAGTATTACAGTGTGCAGTATTTCAGTGCATAGTATTACAGTTGTAGTATTTCAGTGCATTGTAGTACTGTGTGTAGTATTATAATGTGTAGTATTACTGTGTGTAGTATTACAGTATGTAGTATTTCAGAGTGTAGTATTACTGTGCTTAGTATCATAATGTGGAGTATTACTGTGCATAGTATTACAGTGTATAGTATTATAATATATGGTATTACAGTATGTAGCATTTCCGTGTGTGATATTACTGTGTATAGTATTATGGTGTGTAGTAGTTCAGTGGGTAGTATCGCTGTGGGTAGTATTACAGTGTGTAGTATTGCAGTACATAAGCCAAATCATTCCTGTCATTCTTTCCTTACTCTCATTAGTGGGTGTGCACAGTGTTGTAAAGCATGATGCCATCATAGATGGGTCCAGTCCGGATTATGTGCTGGTGGAGGCAGAAGCCAACCGAGTGGCTCAGGATGCCTTGAAAGCTCTGAGGCTCTCTCGTCAGCAATGCCTGGGGGCAGCATCTGGTGTTCCCACCTGGACTGGCCACAGGGGTATTTCTGGTGCACCAACAGGAGTAAAGTAAGAGACCAATCCCCAGCATGGTTGCAAGGAGTTCCAGTGGTTAAGGCTAGCTGCACTGTCAGGGTGGGCCAAGGCTTGTTCTCTTTGAGACAAGAAGTTCCCTCAGGGAGACATTGTATGGGGCAGGTCTGAGTGACTTGGGGAAGTCCTGTTGTCTTTCTTCCCTTTCATCTCCTACTTTCTAGAGATAGCTTTTCCCTGGGAAGAAGTGATCAGTTTTGCTTGAGAGATGTTTAAAATAGAAGTAGTGGGGTAAAGAGATGGTTCAGTGGTTAAGAGCACTGACTACTCTTCCAGAGAATTCGGGTTCAGTTTCTAGCACCCACAAGGCAACTCACAACTGTCTGTAGCTTCAGATTCCAATACCCTTATACAGACATACATGCAGGCAAAGCACCAAGTATTTAAAAAAATAATGGTGATAAATATAAATAGCGATTAAATGTTAATAAGACAATTAGCCAGTCTATAGCTATCAGTAATTATTATGCTAATTATAATATTAGCATATAATTATGTAATTATTATCCAGGATGCTTTCTCTTGTCCAGTGTTGAATGAGCATGTTGAATGGATCCCATTCACACATCCCACAAGAGTGGAGTGTAGCAGTCAAGGCAGTAGAGCAGGAGTGTGGGGATCTGACGGCAGCAGTTTTCCCAGGAAGAGGCTAGTTGTTGAGAGTACCTTGGCCTCTGATGCAGCATCTGATGTCCTATCTACCTGGTTCTCTTTCTTATTTAGGCATAGGTTCGGTCAGAAAAGGAATTCCAACCTCCCTGTGCAGCGTCCTTCATCGCTAACAGAAAAGACTCAGGTAACAGGGTAGCCTGGCTGCTTCTCATGTTGAGATTTGTGTGGATGGCCAGGAGAATGTCATTTAGGTGTGAAGATGAAGATGGTTGTAACTACGTGGTGACATTTGATACTTGTGGACTCAGAATTGTGTTGTACTTTCATTTGAATACTTCGTAGAGCACAAAATCTCAGCAAATTCTCTGTTCAGTCCTTAGAAAATTAATATGCACAGCCATCTCTCTGCAGGTGTGTCAGCTCTAGAGACACCACTGTCTAAACTAAGTGGTTAGAGATCCCCCTTGAGTGTGGGGCAAAACACCTATCCTTTGCCACACGCAGCAAGGGTAAAACTGGGAGAAGACCACTCTGTCTGTCTGATTAAGGATGTGGCAATGCTCACACATGAAGACTCAGGTTAAGACTCGAGTTTTAGCTCCATGTGAACTCCTTTGAGAACAGACACTTCCCAGTCTCCCATGTTCTGGGCTTTTAGTAGCAGGAGTCTAAGGCAGTTTCCAAGTTAGGTCTGTTGTTTGAAGGAAGCACATATGATGCAGGGTGGGAAAGGAAGAAGGCTGAAAAGTGAAGAAAGTGACACTGCTCTTTGTCCAATGGTCTGGGCCAGGGTGCATGCAGGAGAAAGAACAGGACAAGCCATGGCCACAGAAAGCTGCCCTAGGCCTCTAGAAGATCCGCCCAGGCACTGTGCCTGCAGGCAAGGTCTCCCTCAGCTCCCCTGCTCTCACTCTCTGGGATCCAGGAGATGGCTTCATTCTCTTCTTCCTGCTTATTTCTTTATGAAATGCCCATTATAAATGGGTAGATTCATGTCCACATCTCCTCTACCTTGGCATTGGATGGCATCCACGTCTTTCTCCTGCATCTCACCATACATGTGGCATTTCAGTTATTCTGTGGGTCCTTATAGCCTTTGGGGAAATAGTGGAATAATCTGTAAGTCTAATCTGCTAACACATGGTCTTCTTTCTCTAGAATAACATGAAAAAAGAGGGGAAAACTCACACTCCTGAGCACTTCAGTGGCAAAGAAGATGGAACATCTTTGTCCGGAGCGCCCAGTTCCTCCTCACTCTTGGCCAGAATGCGAGCAAGAAACCACATGATTTTGCCGGAGCGCTTGGAGAGTGACGGCGAGCACCTTGCTGAGGCCACTGCCGCGCCTCCCTGCAGCACAGAACATGATGACCTTCTGGTGGACATGAGGAACTTCATTGCTTTCCAGGCCCAGGTGGATGGCCAGGCCAGCACTCAGGAAATCCTACAGGAGTTTGAATCCAAGCTGTCCGTGGCACAGTCCTGTGTCTTCCGAGAACTACTGAGAAATCTGTGCAATTTCCACAGAACTCCTGGCGGTGAAGGGATTTGGAAACTGAAACCAGAATACTGCTGAACTCTTTTGAATGGGAATCTTGGCTCACTGATCCTTGATTAGTGATTGTGTGTGTGTGTGTGTGTGTGTGTGTGTTTGTATATGCGTGTGTGGTGTTTACTGTGTCATCTACCTCAAGACTAAAACTTGAAGAAAATAATTGGAGGGTTTTTGTTTTGTTTTGGTGGTACCATGAGTCAAGTTATAAAATCAGGGACCTAACAGTTGTTTAATGGGGCAAATACATTACTTAACCCAAAAGATGCTGTCAGGGAGCACATTCTACTTAAGAGTAGAGCTCGGTTCTTCTTGCTGGTGCTGGGAACGTGTCTTCTCTTTATCCACCCTATCCCATAAGCCACTTCACAGTATCTCATAACCTTAGAACCTTGGTACAGGATGAATAATTATTTCTGACTCACTGGCCACATACAGAAAGATGCTTGCTATCTGTCAAATCATTACCTATAAATAATTCTTTACAGGACTCTTAAATGAGCAGGTTTGGGTTTTGTTGCTTGTTTGTGTGTTTTAAATGCTCAAGACAGACTGGTGCCTTGCACATGCTAAGTGTGTGCTTTACCACCAAGTTCCATCCCAGTTCATACGTATGTATCAAAGAAGGAAGTCTGTATTTTCTTCTCTGTCATCATTATCTAAAGATGGTGGGAGGGGTTTGTTTAAATAGGTCAGTAAGTTCTAAACTTTAGTACTTGACTCAGAAGGAAGTCACAACACCCGTTTGTTTATTTATTTTCTTCTAGTCATTGGCTTACAGGGGAATGGTGTTGCCCTTGTCCTCAGGCTGACTACCGGCCTGACTCACGAGTGTGAAACGTTTGTGCTGTGCCAGTAATGCCTGAGGTCTAAGTTACACTGAGCAGAGAAGGTAGAGTCGCTTCTTAACTGTCGCAAGTGACCTGCCGTGCAGTAAGGAAGGAGTCCATGTTCCAGCTGTGCCCAGCCTGGGAAGGTTCAATCTGTAAAAATGGTTATCCAGTCAAGCTGGGAGAAACTTAGGGACCAGTGCTCTAGGTTAAAATACTTTTTAGCTATGTACAGCACCTTTATACATTGAGCTGCAATCTGAGTTTTTGAACATTAAATACTTTGTGTAGTATAAATAGATTTAATGTATTAAATATGTTAAATAATTACAAATAAAAGATTTTTTAAATACCAGCTTTTACTTTATTGTCACTGCTAAAAATCCTTTAAGCACTCCTGCCTTTCCACTCTGTGCTGATCTTGCTGTGTTCCAGAGCCCTGTGCAGTTACCCTGGCATTTGCATGGCTGCTGATGTGGGCTGCTCCTTCTTGTCTGTGTATCCCCTGGACTTGTGACTGCTTAGCTAATAATTGTTCCTCAGCCTCCCTGCAGATAGTGTGGCCACGTTACAGTTCTAGGCAGTGAGATGGAAAACTTCCAGCTTGAAGCTTACACAAAGAGTCACAGTGTGCTCGCCCCTGAAAGTTCCCTGTTTTGCTGGTCAGGATGTCTGTGAGAGTCTTAGGGGTCTCCTGGTATTTCAAGAGAGGATGGTTGGTCTACCAGTCAAGAACGGCTGGCTGTCTTTGACCTGACACCTTGGGGTGAAATAAATGAACTCGTAATTTAACACTGTTTTAACATCTGATTGGTTTAATATATGTAACATACCAATGCCGTAAGTTTCCTGTGTGTCTAACTTTTACGTTATGTGAGCCTCTTTACTCCTGTGATGCAGCTCCGCTTTCGCCAGACTGCTGACCTACAAACCCATCACAGGCTCACTTTTCCTATGCTTACCGACAGCAGCTAGTTTCCATCTTGGTACATTGTTTTAAAATCAGTCTTGTTTAATAAAATAACCTTAATTTAACTTGAATTTCCCTGATTACTTTAACACCAGACAGAATACCATATTCAGCCAGTTTCTTAAGTATAAATGAAAGACAGTTATGAAATAGGCAAAAATGAAAAGCCATTATGGACTAGTCCGTCTCCCCCTACCCACTCCAAATGCTAACTTTGACTCATCGCACTGTGATGCAGAGCTGACGTCAGACCCGTGTCCTTCCTTCATGCTCTGCATGCTGACGTTTGCCTCCTGTGGGAAAGTCTGTTTTCCCTTTTATCTCTTCTATGTCTTATTTTTGTGCATTTTCTGGTCCAAGCAAATGATAGAATTAGCTTATTAAGTTCCACTGAAGTGTTGTTCTTTTGGCCAGGATTGCATTAGTTTGTCCATTAATTGGAAGATAATAGACTTCTTCATAATTAATATAATTTGCCCATTAGTATTATGATAGGCCTAATTTTATTTAAGTCCTTTATATGCTTGGATAACATTCCTTATAAGGGTCTTCACATTTTATATTAGCTTTGCTCTAGATATTTTACAGAATTTTTGTTTAGGATTTTTAAGGATCTTTCACATAAAATCCAGATGCTCGATGCATTCCTGTGTCAAGTTTGTGTTGCTTATCACCCAGAAGCCTTTGCATTTAAAGCTTTGACATTTAATTTTTTAATAACCTAGGGTCATGATGCCGTTTCATGAATAGCCTTGTTAGTTACAATGTGGTTTGGATGGGAAGCGTCCCACCCGTAGACTCACGTCTTTGAACATGTGGTTCCTAGCTCATGACGCTCTTTTGGAATGTTGTGGGAAAGCCAGACATAATGGCTTGCTGGAAGAAGTGAGTCTCTGAACGTGGGCCTTGAGGTTCATAGTCCAGCTCCACTCTGTCCTGGCTGCCCATGCAGTATACCAGTGGACCTCCTGACAGCTAGTGACAGACTGTGCCACCTGTAATGTGAGCCAAAATGAACCCTTCTTCCCTGAGGTTCTTTTGTCTGGGCATTTTGTCAGCAGTAAGGTAAATGATTAAATGTGATCATACAGAAATAATTATTTTCCTAACACTTGAAAACCATAGATCATTCCCTCCCTCCTGATTTATACATTTATAAAGCCACCACACCATAATGTCCTGAGTCCATATAATCATGGGAATGTATCTGAACTCTATTTTGTTAACTTTATCCATTCATCTTTACCAGTAAGCCATTTTTAATCACATCGGTTTCTAATTGGTTGTCAGAAATTGTAGAACAACTCTTACATCTTTGTTCTGTATATATTAGATCATCTTGTCACATTGGGATTTTGTGATTACAATGAATGAGCAGATTTGTTGAGGATTATTTATGATGCTGGGTCTTATGCATCTCTGAATAAACTGTAGCTACATATTTTTATTACTGGTTTATAAAAGAAATAATTGTGCTATATCTCACATTTTGTAATAGACAACTTACATATGCATAGATAGAAAATGTGTATCATGCAACCAATCCTATCAAGTCTTGGTGAGAACAGTGTCTGATGTACAGCTTATACTTGGCACCAACCCTGATTTTGTACCCATAGTAAAGGACATTTTCTGAAAACCCAGGTGTTACATTGGGAACATCTGGCAAATGCAGCATTACAAACCCACATGATCTTATGGCTTATTTGTAAAGGCTCGTCTCCTGGTTTTAAGTTGGCTTTGCTAGCTAATGTTATATGTATCATCTAGCAACTTGGCTGAACGTGCACTCGTTCTGATCTGTGTATTGTTCTGTAACACTTAGATCAGTTGTAATAGTGATGATTGTGTTTCACGTGTTGCAGTATGTGCGTGCTATGATATGGAGTAGAAATGCTTACAGGTGGCATAGCACTTAGCCATCTCTCTCTCCTGCCATTGAAGAGAAGCTTAAAAACCTACAGTTGCTGCTGTTTTCTAATAGATGGTTAAGTCAGGTTAAGAGAATATTCTTTCCAGTTTTAAATCCAGTACTGGATTTCATTAAATGTTTCTCCTGCTTATATCGACGGTTTTCCTCTTTAATACCCTCACCTAGTTTGGTGAAGTACACAGTCAAATCTTACAACATCAGAACTTCTCTTAAGCTTCTACCAGCTTGGAGGTGAGGTGGGGATGTTGTACAGATTCACTAGCCAAAAATCAACTCTGACAGGAAAGTGTGTACTGTGCAACCAATTCTATCAAGTCTTGGTGAGAATGGTGGGTCTGATATGAAGCACAGCCCCTTTGTCGCTCCTCGTCCTCAGTGTTATGACAGCACCAGGTGTTATCAGAGTCATGTGACCCTGTCTGCACACAGAGAGTCTCCCATATGAAAATGAATATCCAAGAGTCCACTACTAGGGAGAAGAAAGACTCTCCGGTGACCAGAGGATTAAGTGGGCGTTTTCCTCAGCTGCAGGGTTGGAAGGGTTACAGACGCACAGCAGAGATGGAGATAGCTATGAAGGACAGCAATGCGGAACAAACAGGTTGAGACACTCCAGGAACTCCAATGCTGCTGCTCTGCTTTCCTAGTCTGGTGTTTGTGGTCATGGGAGCTGCTGGGTGTCTTTAGCCTTCAAGTGGGAAGAGAAAGACAAGTTTAGGTCAAGAAAGCTCTGTTATAGCCTTCTGATGTAGCTGACAAAACAGTTCTCGGTGATTAACACCCAGAACTGAAAAGAGGACAGACATGGTATGAAGACAAATACTGGGGTTCTCATTCTGGTCCAGCCATCTGTCAGTCACCTCCAAGCCCAGGGAGTAAGGCAGTGCTTTCAACAGCAAAAGCAGCCTTCAAGACTCGGAAAGGTGACTTAGGCAAACATCATGATGAAGCCAGCAGAGGCAGTGCCTCCTGCAAAGCTAGTTGGAGACTTGAAATGTGTTGCAAACCAGTGAGAGACCTAGGCTCCCAAAACTAGTGATGTTTAAATCAGCTAAGTTGGTGAAACTATACAGTTTGTTTATTTTTCCGTTGATAACTCAGTCCAGGTGGATGAAACAAGCAGTCTTCCCTGTCGTCTCCTATTGGACTACGTTCTCTCTGGGAGGGGTGGGCTGTACACATTTCTCATCATCTCTAGCTTCAGGTTGTAGGGAGAAAATTCAGAAATTAAAGACTATTTAAAATTCCTATAAGAGCTGGGTAATGGTACTATACACCTGTAGTCCCAGTACTTTAGGAAGTAGAAGCAAAGGAGTCAGAAGTTCAGGGTCATCTGTTTCTTTCCCTCCTTCTCTTCTCCCTCTCTCCCCTGCCCACTCCCCTGAGTCTTGGAGGCTGTCACAGGCACATGACTCCATACCAGACTGTTTTTCACCTTGATGTTTCAATGCTGTCTAACAAGACAGTCTCCCAAACAGCCACTGTAGTTAGCCAATGAGCACACAGCCTCCTGAGGCAGTGCTAGCCTGAGATGTGGGCATGACCAGCTTTCCCTGGCTATCTGGATGCCATCCTCTACAGCTGCTCTGCTGTCTGTCTGCCCAGAACCACAGCACTGTGTTTGGTCATCTGTCTGCTGGCACCTGTGAGTAAGATAGCACCCACCGTCCTGACCCTTTGTGCCCACCACAGAGGATCCTTGCCATCAGGGTGAACTGACCTGGCATGGTGCCTTCAATGCAGTGTCCATCTGTCCCTGGAATGCTGATGCCCCCGTTGAGCCTTATGGATGATGGATGGGCTTCTCAGGGCTCCTTCACCATCAGCCATTCTTGTCCCCTCTGAGCTTAGTAGGTGACACATGGGGAAACGCTTTTGAAAATAAATGAATATTTTTGTCCCTCATCAGACTTTCATCCACTGCCACTCTAACCTTCATTGATGCTTTTTCCTAAATCCATTATGGGCATAGTGTGTGCCAAGGGCATGGTGCATGCCCAAGGCTCCTTTGACTCTCATTCACCATGCTTTGGCATTTATTGGAAGGAAGAGCTGATTCTATTATTTATTTACTGACATCATAATGGACTCATAACATCTTTGTTATTTGGTAGATTATAATCCAGTTGGTGTTGTCTTTCATTTTGAGGTTCAGATAGACCCAATTGTGGCTAGGGATGCTGGAAGCCGGCTCTTGGGGCCTTTGACGTGCACCTATGGTTTGGGCCACTTCCTTCTCTCCTGGCACTGGCTTCTTGTATACTTTTCTGCCTTTTCTAGAATGAGCCATAGGTCATTTCGCTAAAGCGTTATGTCTCCTCATAGTCCTTTTCCTTCCTCCTCTCCTTGTTTTAAACTGTTTATTCTGGAATAACTGAGTCTGTATAACCTTTGCAAGACTGACTCCCGGTCAGTGGGAAATGGCATTTAGAAGCCCCGCCCTGTGTGCTCACTGCCACTGGAATATCATGTCCGTGTTTATTTTCTATCTACCCCATGAACTAATGGATACTGAGTTTCCGATCTCGTTATAAAGCATCTGTCACTTAAAATGAATGTTTGATGAGCAACGGAAGGAATTGGAAGAAAAGCATGAAGTCGTAGTAGATCCTGGATGCAATAAACACTGCGATGCTGAAACAAAAATGGCTGAAATCTGGGAGTGGAGATAAAATGCCAGAGAGGCCCTGGGCCCTGTGCTGCTGGACTCAGAGTTTGTTGTTGTTGTTGTTGTTGTTGATACAGAGTGGTGCTTTGGTATTTTCCCACAGCAGCACATGTCCAGCTGGTGGAAAAGCTGACATAGGCTAAGAGATTTAGCCCATTCTTTCCAGCACACACTAGTCTAGTGCTCTCCATAGGCCTATGAGTTGTACACATCATTATCAGTGTCCCAGTTGCTGTGATTAAAACATTCTACCCAAAAGTGAGGCAAGGCAAGAAGTCAAAGCAGGAACTAAAGCAGAATCATGGGGAACGTGGCTTGGTGGCTTGCTCTCTGCAGCTTGCTCAGCCAACCTGCTCTTACACAATCAAGACTACCTGCCCGGGGTGGCTCTGCCCCCATTGGCCTGAACCCTCCTAAATCAGTGATTACTCAAGACACGCTCACTAGCCAATCTGACGGAGGCAAATCCTCATGTGAGGTTCTCTCTTCCCAGGCACCTCTAGTTTGTACCAAGTTGACAAAGACTAACAAGCACAATTGCTTTTGTACAAAGACAGAGAAATGGAGGCACAGGTCACAGAATAATTGTGTCCAGCAGCGCTGACTCCTGGGTTTCTGTTTTGGAGAATGGCATATTGGACAGCACAGGAAGGTCTTCCGGACCACTAATCACAAAGACAAATACACTGGGGTCATGTTTCCATCACAAATGGGCATGGGTTTAGGTCTGCTGAAGCAAGAAGCCATGACTCGCTGTTCAGTTTGCCTCAAGAAGAATTGGCTGCCTTGAAAGGCTTTTTGTTTGCCTCTTTCTACCCGATTTATTTAATTCACACATGGTAATTATAATAGCTATGGAGTGGAATATGGCTACTTGATACATAGCATATACGGATCAATTCAAGTGTATTTATTTAATGTTTTCCCCTTGCTTGGGAAACTGTAAGCTCTTCCTTTCTACCTTCCTTTCTACCTGTCTTATAAACTTCCTTATGAATTATGACCTGACATCACATCACAGTATTGCCCACCGTGCACTGAAACATGTTTCTCTTATACAGCTATATTCTGGTGTCTGTTAGCAGCCTTCGTCTACCTCTCTCACCTGTTTCCAGCCTCAGGTAACTGCTGTTCTGCTCTCCACTTCTGTGACATCAGACTTTTGGCTTTCACGGATGGATGAGCACACCCAGCACTTGTTTTTAAGTGCATGGCTTATTTCACTAAACAAAATCTTCCAGTTGTGTCCGTGCGGCCACCAACAATAGGCTTTCACTCTTTCCATACTCCTCTCCTGCATGCACAATTTTAAAAGAAAAGAAAATTTGATGGAAGTCCAACCAGTTCCCAGAGGACACTTTTCTCTTAATTCACTAGGGCCAACACTGTCCCTCTGTCATTCTGTGGCTTACCTGCCTCCACCTACCTTCTGTGGGGCTTAGACATCTATAAAGCTTAGTGACTGAGGCTCTGGCCTACAGGTCCCTAGGCTCCCAGCCACCAGTGTACCCAGAGAGAAGCTTCTTTGTTCCATAGTAAACACCCAACCACACCAAGGGGACAGCCTTGTTAGCAGCCCTACAAAGGCTCTACCACCCACTGCAGAGGTGCCCTGGCAGATACTCGGACATATCTGCACCCAGTGGTTGTGATTACAGCTTGTAGAGTCAACAGCTAGAAACATGTGCAGCGGCCCCTGGACTGTGAGGAATCAGGTAGGGCTCCTGCTTGGCTAAGCCTCCTCTAAGTTTTCATGAGCCAGAAAATCCACACAGCAAGATTGGCTCTTCAAAAGCTTGGGCTCTTTAGGATCAGCTGTGACATTTCAGAGTCCAGTGTCATCTGTGCCCCTACATTTTTCAGGGTCTACCCATATTTTATACAGCTAGTACAGCCCCCCACAAATCTCACTAAGTGGCAGAATGCCAAAAGAAGCTCCCACCTCCAGCCCTCCCCTCACCAAACAACAGGCCACCACAGTGTGTAAAGTCTCAAAAGACGATGCAAGCAAAAACAAGCTAATATGTTGGGTGATTGCAGGGCCAGTCTGTGTGGTTTATTTGTATGCATTGCCCCTTTAGGACCTGTTGAGTTTCTTCTGGATGTCCACAAATGTCAGAAATCCACAGATGTTCAAGTCCTTCACATACAACGGAGTAGTATTTTCGTGAAGAGCTCTGACACACTGTGAAGACCCAACCAAAAATAGGGTGTCAAAGAGGAAGGAGTATAGACTACACAGTTAACTTAATGATTTTACTGTAAAAGTGGTCCACAGCCTCTGTGAATATGGCCAATAGCTCCCTGCACCTAGCCCTTGGGAACTTTCCACTGTCCCTGGGTTCCCGGTGACTCTCCAGAAGGGCAGCTATCCGGCCAGGGTGGCAGGCTCAGAGCCAAAGGCAAAGGAATGAATAAATGATGTGATTTCTGGGCAGAGCCAGCCAGAATTACAGTTAATGAAACCTGAATCTTGATCTTCAATCACCAGGGACCCTGCCTGGTCCCTCCCCATTGGCCGTGGCCCTGGAGGTATCTGTGAGCATCTTTTTGTTTACTTTCACTGTGGCTCATTGAGTAGAGAAAATGAATCTACAACTGTGTCTGATCTGTTTATTCTAGCCATTGTGAGGAAATGAGGTTGAAGACAGGGCTCAAGGTTGGTGGGGTCACCAGGAATGTGTCTGTGTACTGTGTACTGGCTTCTCCTGGTATTTCAAAAAAACACACTCAAATGCAGACAGCACTGTAGGTTTTGACGGCATCTGGGGGTTGGGAGAAATGGGGCTTGTTAGCCCTGGGGTACAAGATTTCTGTACACAGAATCAGTAAATTCTGGGGCATAATGAACAGCCTGGTGACCATAGGTCAAACATTATGTCACATGCTTGCCATTTGAGAACTGAGTATTTCATAAGTATGCTAACCATTTTTACAAAGAAAGTAACTTGTGAAATGTCACTTTTGTTAATTAGATATCCATTCACAATGTATATGCAATAACACACTGTGCACTTTTAAAAGAACTGTCAATCAGACCTCAATAAAGTTAGAAGAAATTCCTTTTCCAAAGCAAACAAACAAAACCCAAGGCACTCACCTGGTGGTGGGGAGTTCTGGGTAAGAATGGTTGAAAGGACCAGTGGCTTCCTTCACTCAGTCAGAGAGGTGTTGGGACTTCATTTCGGTAACAAATTTCAGTGTGCAGGGTTCCGTTGTAGATGTCAGGTTACACCATGCAGCTGGCATGCCACTCAAGAGAAGGACCGTCCGTATGTACACACAAACATGTGAAAGAATCCCCAAGAAGGAAATTAAAGCAGGAAAACAGCCATGGCAGGGTGGAAGGCAAGGGCCAGGAAATCTTAGAGACCATTTGGAGCTGAAGCAGGGTCAATGCCAGAGTTTTGAAGGCCAGTCATGGGTAAACTTTGAATAAAATAATGGCAAGGTGGGTAGGACACAGTAGGGCTGTTTGACTGGGTGGGAATTGGGTACGGGAAAGACCTTTACTCTGATTGCTCCATGAGTAAACCATCCTGCTCCTTACCCTCTCGCCGAGGGTAGAAGACTTGATCTCATTACTTTGTGCAACCGTGATACTCTTCCAGACCCCAGAACCCTAGTGAAGTGATGGGAGAAGACATCTAGTAAGGCCAGGGCACATATACAGCAAAGGAGAAGTAGTATCCAGGTACTTTAGAGAGAGGAATCAACTCTATGCACCTGCCCATCTGTCTGTCCATCCATCCACCCACCCTCCCTCCCTCCCTCCCTCCCTTCCTCCCTCCCTCCCTCCCTCCCTCCAGTCAGCAAACATTTGCATGTTTTCTGAGCTTTACTCTGTGCCAGAGCCCATATAGGAGCCTGGGACACCTCAATAAAACAGCTCCTGCCTTGTTCTGAAGTGGCTGCAGCAGCTAAGAAAGGGCATTGCTCCCCTTTGAAGTTTGGTGCCATCTAGTGGCAACTGGTGGTATTGGATGAAACAGATGGGTGTGAGTGTAGGCTGGGTGACTCCCTGACTTCCAAGTGCAGTATTTCTCTTGATTGATTCATGCCTTTCTCTAGGTTTCATCTGGGGACATGGGGCTGGAAAAAGCTGGGGATGCAGAAATCACCGTCTTCTTTAGCTCCTGTGTGTTCCTGCATAGGATTTCCTAGATTACTACTCCCACCACCTTGGCACTAGCTGCTTATTCTGAATTAACATTTTGTGAAGTTTACATAACTGCCTGGTTACCCAAGAACTCTGGCCACTTGAGGGAGCTTTCTTTAGGACGGTAGGCAAACAGCCCCATCTGCTGGTAACATCCCCTTGGACCCAGGAAAAGTCACTGAGGGCTCAGAGGCCCACTGTGTACTCTGTGTTGTTTGACTGGAGAAGTTGCCCAGGCAGGCTCCTATGTCCTTTGACATTTGACCATGGAAATGTCTTTGACCCCACGCTTGTCTTCAGAACCTTCTAATCTCCCTTGAGGAGTTCTTTGGCCTTGGACTGCTGACTGATTCCTGGTCTTCCCCGGTCAGCTTCTGGATGTCGGGGGTGGGGTGAGGTTGAAGGTGGGCTTCAGCAGCTTCTTTCTGGACCTCTGGCCTCTGTTGATCTGTCTGCCTATTTGTATTTGAGCACGTGCAAGTCAGGACACAGTTTCCAAGCTTCCCTACCAATAGGGTGTGGTCATCGGTGTGGGTGATAGGATAAAAACAGAGATAATGGCTCCAGGGCCTGGAGAGAGTTCTTTAAGGATGGCTATGTCCTTTGGGGCCCTTTTCCCATCTCCCTGGGGGTTAGAATGCAAATTGGGGGTGAGCTCTTAGACCACATGGATCTGACATTCTCATGGGGCAGAGCAGAGGTATGGTGCCCTTAGCACGCACTTCAGAGGATCAAAAACGGCTGCTTAAGCCATTGCTATGGCCTCTGTTACAACAGGTGGATATATATCCTTCCTACTCATATGAGCAGTCGGTACACGTGCAATATAGTTAATCACACAGAGAGATATTTACAATATGGCCTTAGATGAGAAACTGCCCAACAGAAGCAGGTGCTGCAGCTTCTCGTTCTTCTCTTCTAAAATGATGCATTGATGAATTCATATAAAATATTGGTAAGCTACCTGAGAACATGTTAGGGAGGTTTGTCCTTAGGTAGTAATATGTGAATGACTTTAAAGGTATTGATCTACTCATTTTGCTTTAGAAAATCTTCCCAAAAGAACACAAGAGAAGGAAAGACAACCATGAACACAGCACTTAAAATCTAAGCAAGGGCTTTAGGTTCAAACATTTTCAGACATCAGAGAGCAATCAGTGCTGTGGGGGCAGGGTGGGATGCTTCACGGGGGTAGCATGTGAAGCATGGTGCTTGGTGCACTGCCAAATTGTTCCATGTTGTAGACATGACACTAATGCAGTATAAGACAGAGCCAGTACTGACTCCAGCCAAACAACAGGGCATCTTCTCTGCTGAACAGAAGAGAGGAGAGCTTCTCTTCCTTCCGCCTACTCTCCAGTGCTCTTTCTCCTTTCTCGGCAATCTCCCTACTAAAATAGCAAAGGCAGGAGGACCAAGGCAGGTGCTCCCAGCAGACCAAAGCAGGTGTCCCCAGCGGGGTAAGGCAGGTGTTCCCAGTGGGCCAAGGGAGGTGCTCCCAGCAATGTGACTGCAGAGAAAAGAGAACATGGGTCACTCAGATACAGCTGGGCTTAGCACAGGCATTGGCAGGTGGTGCTTGGGTTGAAGTGACAGGGAGTAAGAAGTGCTAGGAGAGAGCGTTGCAGAAAGTGAGGAGAGGCTTTCCTTCAGGTATAAGGACGGGGTAACAGGTGGAAGGGATATCTGCGTCATGTGCCTTCACCCTCTTTGGTTTTGGGAATGGAGGTGACACTAACTAACCCCTGCCACTATGGGGGATCATTTCCCATTTCATAAAGGACTTCTTCCTGGATGGGAGTCACTTCCCATTTTCAGAATGGACGAGTCATTCTCAGAAAGTTAAGATGAGCCCAGACAGAGCTGGAAAACAGCCACAGGACATTGACCATGAGATTCATCTTCTCACTGCCGGCTGTGGGTGGGGAAAGAGCATCTGGGATAGCTTACGGGGATGGGGTGGGGGAGGGGGATGGGAAGAGGAATGTACTCCCTGCCAGTCTCACAGGACTGGACTGGGCAGGGTGTCCCTTTGTTTGTGAACTCAGTGTCCTTTAGGCCACTTTGCGATTGTCCCAAAGCCCTCAGAAGCTAATAGCAACAAGTGCAGGAAAGAGATGATTGGTTGAAGGTCTGTCTTTATTCTGTAGGTGTATTAAAGTCCTGACTTAGCCTAGGAAGCAGGGGAGGGCACGGGGCAGTACTGCAGGGAGCCACCTGCAGCCACAGGCTATGTTTATGTTTCCATTCTCTGAGACTCACAGAGACTCTCTTATTAATGTACGAGTTCTGCATACCTATTGGGTGTTGGCCCTGACAAACCCAGCTGCCCTGCTCTCCACAGCCTTTAAAATCTAGTATTAAGGAAAACCCACCCAAAATTGTTACAAGGAAGCTAGGGTGCTGGCTGGTTAGTGAAGTACCTAGTGCACAAGCTGAAACCGTGAGCTCCCATACACACGACCAGATATGGTCTTGTGTACATGTAACCCCAGTGTGTGTGTGTGCATGTGTGTGTGTGTGTGTGTGCATGTGCATGCATATGTGTGTATACGTGCATGTGCGTGTGTGTGTGTGTGTGTGTGTGCATGTGCATGCATATGCATGTGTACGTGCATGTGCGTGTGTGTGCATGTGTGTGTGTGTGTGTGAAGACAGGCAGATTGCTAGAGTTCATTGGCCAGTCAGTCTAATTGAATTGATGAGCTCCAGGTACAGCGAGAAAACCTACTTCCAAAAAATTACGTGGAGACTGACACAGGATTACACCTGGCATTGACTTCTGGACACCACACACGGACATAGGGAAGGACGCACCTGCACATACATATACACACACATGTGAACATGTACATATATTACACACACACACTCACATACAAGTGTTGTAGAAAGTACTGTGGAAGAAAAGATAGTCTTTCTGTTGCACCTGGCATAAGACTGGTGTATTACTTTCTTTTCTGTTGTTGTGATAAGGCATTATAACCAAGGAAACTTATAAAAGAGGTTTGTAAATGGACTTATGTATTCTAGCTAGCCTATATAAAAGACATACAATCCAGGTATTATATTTATAAGCTGTGAGCTGGGATTGGGCAGGATTGAGCTATTCTAACTTACACCTCAGTCATAAGGCCCTTGTTACTGGCTGTTTCTCCTGGCCACGTACTCATGGCTTCCTCCTCCATTCATGTCTTTTCTTCTCTCTCTTTCTCCTTACTTGCCACCTCCAGCCAGGTAACTGAAAACCCGCCTACCTCTATCTACTGCCCAATCACAGGCTTTAGCCTTTTTTTGACCAATTAACTTGGGGAGCAAGGTTACATAGCATCACTTGGTGTATGTAAGGATGTCCACATCAGAGGACAACTAGATCTTGGAGCCAGTATTTAGCATTTGAATGCATAGCAGCATCAGGCTTATGGTTAACTTGGCTTATGGTTCCATAGGGCTAGAGTCTATGATGGTGGAGTGAAGGCCTGGAGGCAGGTGGCTGGAGCAGCAGCTGAGAGGTCACATCTTCATCCTTAAGCAGGAAGCAGAGAGTGTGCTGGGAACGACAGAAGTGTCTGGAAACCTCAAAGCCCGCCCCCAGTGATACCTCCTCCAATAGCGCCGCACCTCCTAAGTACTTCCTGATCAGTACTACCAACTAGGACCTAATATATAAACACACGCGCTTTGGGGGCTGTCCATTCTCATTCAAACAGCCCCAATACACTCCCTGTCCCTCACAGGCTGTTGGCCATATCGTAATGCAAAACAC
The DNA here is from genome assembly GCF_004785775.1 of Grammomys surdaster. Lineage (NCBI taxonomy): Eukaryota > Metazoa > Chordata > Mammalia > Rodentia > Muridae > Grammomys > Grammomys surdaster. The sequence continues at coordinate 194,232 of NW_021620506.1, read as the reverse complement.
ATTCAGTCCAACTTCAAAAGTCAATGAAGTCTCCCAGTCTCAGTATTATTTAAAGGTTGAAAGTTCAAAGTCACTTCTGAGACCCGAGGCAAACTTTTCGTTGTCAGCCCCCATTAAAAAAAAATTACATCCAACATAAAATGGCAGACTATACATTACCATCCCCAAAGGATTGGATTGAAACAAGGAAATACGGAATGAAAGCAAGACCAAAGTCTATCAGGGCAAATTCCAAATTCTGTAACTCCATGTCCAATGTCAAAGAGTTTGATGGCTTTTCCCTTGCTGCTTTGTTGTCTGTAACAAGTTTCTCTCTCTTGGGTTGATTCCACTTCCTGTGTGCAGTTCTCTTTGGCTAACATCCCATGGCTCTGCCACAAACATTCTTTGGGGGAATCCAACACAAGACAAGCTCCACTCTCAGGGCTTCATCAAATGACCTCTCAAGGTCTCCATGTAGGGACTTTTCCCCACACACATGGCCTCAGCAGCTCTCCTTGACCCCAGAGCAAGACTCCATGACCCCTTACTTGAGTGTCCTTTATGATCCTAAAGCTAGGACCCTGCAAACAACACTGCCAAGTTTGGCTACTAAGTTGGGATGGACCAGCTCCCCCTGACCCACATTTGCAGCAGCCTTTGGTTTTATTGCTTTTCAGGAACAGAAACTTCCTTCACTTTTTCCTTTCACAAGTTGGAGGCTTAGCTGGGAGAGTCTCACCTTAAGGGGCACCCCTGCCTTTATTCTTAGCTGGGTGGGTCTCACCTTAAGGGGCACTCTGCCTTTATTCCACTTCTCATTGGCTGTCTCATGCATCTCTTCATCTCTTCCAGAACATATCTTGGGTCCAACATTGAATTCCCTCACGCTCTTTTTCTCTCCAAACTGCATTTTGTGTTTCTTTCTTGTTCTGCTTGCTTTTTTTTTTCATTGTAGATCTGAACAGAAGTGCTTGCTAGTAGCAACATGATAGAGTTGACATTGGGCTGTCTTAGAATTTTCTCCACTCACTAAAGAAATTAGTCCGTCACCTTTCTATTTAATCTCAGGAAATGTCTTAGGAAAATGGACAGAAGGCAGTCACCTTCTTAGCTAAACTATCCCAAGAATGTTTGCTAGCCCATTTGCTTATCCTGTTCCCATCTAAAGCCCCGTGAGGCAGCCTCTATAGTCTACGTAGCTCACAGCACTACTATTTTCCAAGATCCTACTGGGGTGGGCCATTAAGATCCACTTATAATGTTTATTTGTCTCCTAATCCAAAGTCCCAAAGTCTTCCATGTTCCTCCAACACCTACTATGTAGGCCTGCCACAGCAAGAGCCCCTAGCACCAACCTTAATATTAACTCCTTTTCTGTGGGGGGAAGGTGTGTCACTGGAGGCAGGCTATGAGGTTTCAAAAGACTGCCATCTCAGTGCGTTTTCTCTGCTTCCTGCTTGTGGTTCAAGATGTGAGCCCTTGGCTGCTGCCCCAGGCCCTGTCTCCAAGCCTTCACTGTTATAGCTCTAACCCTCTGGAACTAGGATCCAGTTAAACTCTTTCTTTTATAAGTTGCATTGCTCAAGGTGTCTTATCACGGTCACAGAGTCACAGTCTCTGGGATGCTGCACAGCTCCTCAGGCTGGTACCCTGCCTGGTACCCCACTCTTTGAGACTCGCAAGATAAAGGAATGATTCCCATATATCATGGCCATGTTGGACTGATTTCTCTCTAGCCTGGACAGTTGGGGCTGTGTGATGACTGCCGAAGTGCCAAGAGTGGCATCTGACTGAGCCAACCTGTCCTAGATTCTAGCCGGTCTCAGCAGTGTTTCTGCTAAGATCCGTACGTGCTACACAGGGGCTGCCATCACGTGAGACAGCGAGCGGGTCAGGACAAGTACCTCTGGGGTGCTCTGAGAGGTTCTGTGGTGGTATGGCTATCATAGGCAAGAGCACATGAACCAGGAGGTCGAGAGAGACCCACAGGAGCAAAGTAGTGAAGCATGGGTAGGGGGCTGCATCCTAAGGACCTGCATGAGCACAGACGGGAGCAGTGCTGTGAGCGGTGGCGGGGAGCAAGGGAGGGTCTTTGAATCTAGGTTTTTATGAGCACCATAGAAAAGTCAGAGTTGTGGAGAGCCCATGGTGTGTGTGTTCATGTGTGTGTGTGTCCATGTCTGTCTGTTTGTCCATCCACCTGTCTGTGACAGGAGAAGGAAGAGGTATGTGTACGAGGAGGGACAAGACAGAAGAAAAGCATGAGTGAGAAAAGGGTGTGTGTGTGTGTGTGTGTGTGTGTGTGTGTAAGAGAGGTATTTGGCAGAAGGCTGTTAGAGAGAGGTAGGCATGTGGAGGGCGTTTGGGTGTAGGAGAGAGACAGAAGCGAGAATGTGTGTGTGTGTATGTGAGAGACACACACAGACAGAGACAGAGAGACACAGAGAGACAGAGATAGAGAGATGAAGAGGGGGGAGAGGAGGAGGAAGAGGAGGAGGAGGAGAGGAGAGGAGAGGAGAGAGAGAGAGAGAGAGAGAGAGAGAGAGAGAGAGAGAGAGAGAGAGAGAGAAGTGATGAGAGGAAACGCTGAGTCAGATACTGAGAAGCAAGCATTTCCAATAAAGGAGTAGGTTTAAGAAGTCAGATTTGACCCCAAGTTTGCCTGATTGGAAATCTGCCCCTCCACCACCACATTTTACATAATTCAAGTCTCTTAGAAATGGGAAAGCATCACTGTGTTTACTAATCATTCATGTAGTAAACTTACTTCATTTGTTCAATAGGCATTTCAATTAAACGCTACACGTTTATTGAGCACTTAGCATGGGCAATTGACTGTGCTTATGTTTTAGGAGAAACATGTCTTATTTAAGAGGTGTGGTGGTGAGTGTGGGCCTTGGCTTGGGAAACCCAGCTGCAGCCTGCCTCTGTTACTCATGGGCTCTGAAAGCCACCTCGCAGGGCTGCTCCTCAAGTCTCATGGAGAGCTGACTGCTTCGGAACCAGGACCTGACTAGAAAGTTATTGCTTTCTGAAGGTAAACTGCTGCCTATCCTTGGCTGGGTTGGGTGTGAGGTTTCCCTGGATTGATTTTATGTCCTACTAGCATTTTTGGCTATGTCTTAATAAAAGTTTAGACTGATGAAGCACATGTACGTGGAAAGATATTGTTCTGCTTCAGTGACTCCAGAAGATCCATGAGTGAAACCCTAAGTGTTTGGATGTAGATACTGACCTTTGACTGTAGCCAAAGTCCTAGGACACACCCCGGAAGGATGCAGGCCCAAACCCCAAAACTTTAATGTGGCTAGATGGCAGGTGACTGACAGACATCCTGTCAAGACATTCTCTTGACTTCCCAGAAAGACTGGGTGATCTCTATTCAGAGCAGCAGGGGTTTACCTGAGAATGGGAAAACCTCCCAGAAGAGGCGGGCTGCCTTCTGGGAGCTGCCCTTCCAGAGGCCAGACCGTGCAGTCAGGAAGCTTAGATGACATGGGTGATACAAATGTCTTCCCTCTCATTCTTACTCCCTCTCACAGCCAGATCCTCCATCACCTGGAACCTGAGACCGCCATATGCTCAGGCATACAATCCCTGTTCCAGAATAGACCTTAAAACACCAGAAGCTGTGGATTCGGTCTTACTCAACACACTCTACTCTTACCCTAACACTTTACAAGAGGTCACCATCAGTGTGGAAATCACGAAGGTCCCACGGTTGATAAGGAAGTCATATGCAGAGACACACAGAATGGTGATGTCAGTAGCCATGCAGAGGTTCCATACTCAGCCATCGGACCACACTTCCAACACACGCCTGTTGGCCAAATAGAATACCATTAACGAAACACAAAGGCCCTTGCTTAGACTTTCTAACCAAACAAATGAGCCAAGTAAAGCTGAACAAATGTAATTAAGTGTGAAAAGTAGAAAATGTTGGGAACCAGCAAGACAGGCGAGCAAAACGCTAGGATGGGAAGTCACAGCAGTGCTCTCCCCGGGGACTGTTGTCCCATGGGAAACTCATCTTGGAGATCACAGAAGACTCGGGTGCCATCTTTACCACCTGAAGGTAAAATAGAGACCCTAGCAGGTGCCAGGAAAGCCAGGAAAGTTAGACACCATCATTGTAGCAAGGCAATGATGATGATGATGATGATGATGATGATGTAGTTGCAACTGGTGTTCACTGAGTGATTGCTGGGTGCTGGGCATTACGTATAATTTTGTTTCAAAACTTTTAAAAATAGTTATATTTTTAGAGATATTTTCTATAAATGGCAAAATTAAACAGAAGCTAAGGAGAGTACCAATATGCCCTCTGCCCTGACAAACACATATTTCTTCTATAATGATTCCTAGTACTAGAAGGTCTATTTGTCCCCATTGTGACACATCCTTATCATCCAGGGTGCAAGGTTTACAACATAGTTCACTCTCAGTGCTAGATATTCTATGGGTTTGTTTAAATGTCAGATGAGATGACTACCCTATAGAATTATATACAATAATTGAAGATTCGTAAAATGTCCTAGTGTGGTCTTTTTGGTGTTCTCAACAAAACTTGTTGTAGGCACTGCTGTCCCCCACACAGCAGGTGTCATAGAGGTCAGGAAATGAGGTCATTTAGCTTCTGAAGGCCAGGGCTTGCTCACAGGGAGCTAGCAGTGGACCTGCTTCCCTCCATTTGAGGGCCTTGCTCTACCCTCTAAGTTCATCAGCAATGCCAAGGCCAAGATCAAAAACTGAACTGTGAGACTCCTGGGAACCACATGGCACCTGTGTGGGTCCTGAGACCCTGGGCCATGGCAAGCCAGGTCATTAGACTGTGGATTGCGTGTGAACAGCTTCTATCATGATCACATGGCAGATAATATTGTAGGTTATAGAGAATTTCTAAGTTAATGAGAAGTACAGCTATCTTTTCCTTTATACGCACATTCTGTTCATAAGTTAACTGCTCATTCACTTCAGTTAGCTATTTTTTTAAAAAAGCATATTCTACATGTGTAGCTAACCCAAGCCTTATTGGCCATTTCCAGAACAACAAAACGACCCTACCTCTGGCTGTAGAAAGAATACTACACTCACTCTCAACACACAGCCAAGCACCCCAGAGCTTGCTTCCCCTCTTGGAGGGAAATACAGATTCTGAAATTATCATTCAAATAACAATACAAATATCTTAGACTCTCCCAGAATAAGTAGTTAGGTGTTTTCTCTCCTTGTTAACTGGAGTATCTTATTTGTCCCTGCTGTTGTGGACTTAAGTGGTGTTTACTGGAATTGGTTTTGCTAAAGTGAAATTTTAAAGAGAGGCTGGGAAAATGCCCTCCTGAACACAGTTATCACATATACACTCATATACTCAGGGGTTGGGGTTCACGAGATGTGAATAGACGCACTTCCAAATGCCCCCTTGGATTTCCTCAAGCAGGGCAGATGGGAGGAAACGCAGCTGTGCATGGTGTTGGAGATCTCAACCCAGCATCTCAGGCTCCTCCATTTTCCAGGGATACAGGATACTTTCCAGGAATCCATTTAAAATGACTCACAACATCACTGCAGACAGTCGAGGGCCAGCATGGAGGATGCTCCCATTTGCAGCATGCTATTGCTGCTCTCGGTGATTTTGCAATGACAGTTTTCCCTTCATAGAACCAGTTTAAAATTAGAAAAATCAAACACACATTAGAGAAAGCAGGTTTACTCTGCTATCAATTGATAGGGGATGTAAAGCTCCCAGCACCTGGGCGGGGCCCAGCACTTCCCCTGCAGAGCCCAGGTCAGCAGTAGACCCCTCCTCTAACCTGGGAGCTGTTTGCCTTTTGGAGCTCAGCCTTAGATTTCCAATACTGTGAATATGTTTGCACTGGGGCAAGCCGCCTCTGCAACACATCTGCACACAAGTCTTGTATGTACGTGCGTGTGTGTGTGTGCGAGTGTGTGCTACTCTCTTCCTCCTTTATTTAAAACCATGAATAACCTTGAAAATTGAACTTCCCACTCTGTTCTCGGTTCTCTCTGCCCTTCTGGACTAGAGGTAAGTTAGCATGCCCTATGCAATAACCAGAAAATGATTCTTACAGGGAATGCAGTTTGAAGCCAACAGAGTTAAATATTACAAGGAGCCTCCAGGACCCCAGAATTGTCTCCTTGTAGAAGCTGGAAACCACCCAGGTAGGTGGGGGTGGGAAGGGCCCCCACAAAAGAAAAATGCTGAAATATGACCCTGTCTTTCAACTTTAAATAAGCATTTCTGTCCTAATAGAAGTCCCATTTAATGTCTCCCGCAGCTTTGATTTTGGAACACGTCACATTCCTCATTAAAGCAATCACTGTTAAAACATAAAGCAACACAGGATTTATTTCTTCATTAAACTGATGATCCGTATATGAAGCCAATTAACATTATGAGTCTGGTGAACATCAAGTGTAAAGAGGTTAGAGAAAATTAAAAGCAGTCACCTTGGTCTTTAGATAAAGAAAGTACACTTTTAGGTTGTAAATTATCAGAGTGTCCAAGCGGGACAGATCGGCAAATTTGGTTAATTGGGAAATACATTTTACTGCATAAGAATTAAGGAAAAATGAGAGTTTCCTTGCTAACGTCCCCCTCCCCTTTTGGTGAGGGGAGATCATAACGAATATCTATTAGTCACCTTCTCCTTCTCCAGGGCCCCGAGTATCGGAGACAATTGGGGGAAATAGGGGTTCACGTCATCAAAGTTTTCTGTAGCCTTTCGTCTCTGCGGTTGTTTGTTTGTTTGTTTATTTGCAGTTTTGCCATAGGAACGAGCCCAACCTCGTAGTTATGGGAAAAGGACTTCTGGCAAATTGAGGCTGAGGGTCCCGAGCTGGCTCGGAGCCCCTCGCGAGGTGGGTGTTTTTTTAGAGCTGAGCTGGTTGTCCAGCCAAAGACTAAGAACTTAGCCAGGTTCGCATCGAGGGGCGCTGGGAGGGCCGGGCCGAAGGCAAGGGACTGTGGGGTATTTCTCTGCTATAGCCACCGAGTAGGAGCCATGCATTTGAGACTGCAGAGTAGGGAGTTCGCTTCTTGCTCCCAGCGCTTACTGCGCATTCCAAATGACTTTCTCGAAGATTTGGGCCAGGAAAAGATTAGGATCGCCGGCTTTGATGCGGCGCATTGCAGGACCTCACAGGGGCCCTAGGGACTGGTGGTTTCTTTGGCCAGTAAAAAGTCTGGTAGGGTGGGGACACTCGCCGCTGTCCAAGGTTCTGATCAGTCGACTGATTCGGAGAGGTGTTCAGACACCCAGGACCAGACTGCTCCGACCCCGGGACAGACCAGGGCTTCACATAAATCCTTACGGCTCAATGTCAGCCACAGGGAACTGATCAAAGCTTGGATGTCACTGTTTTCTGGGGCCAACGCGGCAATCGGTGCTCGGTTGCTGGGGCCGAGGCTCCCGCGGATAACACAAGTGCGCTCTGAGCGGAGCTGGCGGAGCAGCTTTCCTCACTTCGCTTCCCCAGCGCTCGACTCCCAGAGCGCACAGGGCGCCCGCGGGAAGCTGCAGCTCAGGACAGGAGGGCATCGGAGGGGGCTTTCGGCTTACTCCGGCGCTCAGGGGGCCCTCGGCTCCTAGAACCGGCTGCAGAGAGCGGGGATGCTCCCTGAGCCCGACCGGGAGGGAAGCAGGGACCCGTGAGCTGCTGTGGCCTGGGACCGAGAAAGGGTCTGCTCCCGGCCTCGAAGCTGTGCACTGACCCGGTCCCGCCATCCACAGCACGGGCCCGCTCGACTTGCCGACGCTCACCGCCCGGGCCCGCCGCTTGGTCTCGTAGAATCTGTGGCCCTAGAGGAGAGTCGGCGCGGCAAGGTCTGTTCTCTCGGAGCCGAGCAGGCATTTCCAGCCTCTCCATGATCCCAGCAGGGCCGATTCCAGCCGGGAGCCGCTGAGTCCAGAGAGGACAGCAAGAGTGAAAGAGGCCCAGCCCAGCCTTGCGTCGGCGGGAGCGGTGCAGTGTTTCTTCCTGGCTGTTTTCCCAGGGGTGTCCACTGGCCGGTCAGAGCCTCAGCACTCAGTTCTCCAGCTCCGCGCTACTTGTCTCGGCCCGCTGGTCCACGAGTGGGGCCCGCCAGGCCTTTTGTTTCCAAAGCTCTGTGTCTTTAAGATCAAGGCTGCATCTCAGGCCGGGCAGGGACTCGACCCACCGCTTCGCCAAGGCTCTCAAACGCAGCATTAGAATGTTTATAAAATATTCAATTTATGTAGTCTGTCCAAGAAGCCATCGTCCCAAAATAAAATCGGCAGTCTAGACGGAACAGACACCAGAACTTATCAACAGTTGTCTGATTCGCATCTTCTGATGCATCTTGAGTGGGTCATAATACCAACTTTATTTTCAGTGGTGCATAAATTAATTACACGCATTTAATAACCAAAATATCATTATATTCCCCCTTTAATATCATAAAGGCTTTCCGCCAGGGAAGCACTTAATAGTGCAGGGGGCCGTAACGGGCTATTATCCTGGTGTAATGCTATTACAGAACCAATTATGCGCCATTAGACTTGCTTTTTTTGCAGTTTATGTGATTTGATCCAATCCCGCGCCCCTGACTTGAAAATTTCAACCCGGTACTTTAGAGTTTAATTTTCACCCAGGCAGAGAGAAGGGCGGCCTCTCTCCGCTGAGTGTCTGCCTCAGATGCATTTTAAAAGTAATTGCGAAGGGTCCCACTGCATATCATTTGCAGGGAGAAGCGAACATAAATTCAGGGACCCCGTGCTGAGAACAAAATCAAACTTTCCTTTTGTACGATCGCTTGGAAAGGGAAGCCGTGTGCAAAGAGTACCCCCAAAACCCATCCGGCGGCGACAATTAGCAGCGCTTTGGTAATTTTGCAGTCCTGGAGTCGCCAGGCCTCTGACAAGGGCGAGACCAAATCCAATCTCACTCAGAGAAAGAAGGGTTGAGTTTGAGGGGACCCAGAGGGGTGGGGTTGGGGTGAGTATTTAGAACATAATCTCTTTTGGGTGGGGGAATAATATTGGTAGCTGTTATTGTTGTTGTTTTTTATCTTCTTTTAAAAGAAAAAAAAAGGAAAAACATTCCTGATGTTTGCTGAGAAGTGACGGATTTTTTTTTTTTTTACACCACGTGGGCCATTTGTAAGGCCCAATAGACCTATCCAAGTTACTCGCTGTAGACAGCGCTGGAAATAATCAGATTAAGGCCAATTATGCGTGAGATTATAAAGGCGAGTGCTGAGCGGCGGCGCGCGCTGTAGACAGACAGCAAGACATCTGGCCACTTCCCCAGTCACTTCTCTGGTCCTGCGGGCGCCAGCAGCGCCAAGCCCCGCCCGCCGCCAGCCGAGCCCCGCGTGCGGACTAGAGGCGAGCGCACTCCGGCCTTCTCGCCCGCCTCCCGCAGAGGTAGGCAGGGTTCCCGAGCGGCTCTCCAGGCTCCCTGAGCTGGGCCTTGGGGGTCCACCGGCTTCTTGGCCCGAGCTGCTGCGCGTGCAGATGGCCTTGAGCGATCGCCGGACCCCGCTGCGGTGGCCAAGTACAGGGCTTGTGGCTGGGACCCCTGAGAACCAGGAGCCAGACTGTGCCCAGCTTTGTGAGGGCGCGGTTGTCCAGCAGCAGGACCTACGCGAAAGGCTTGCCGTAGGGTCACGGCTTGGGACAGGAGGTGCAACCACTTCTCCCACCAATCCCGCGGTGGCCCCAGGGGACCAAGGGCTTGGGAAAGGCTTTGTAGGAGGGGCACTCCCTGTGATCCTCGGGGTGTGCGGGCAGGAGACTCAGGCTCTATTGCTGTTTGCTTTGCAGCCAGGCCAGAGCCACGGGCAGGCACAAGTCTGTCAGGCCGCCACCAGCCCTGGTCCAGCCGTCAGGGCCCATCCGACCGTCAGCGATGTTTTATTTCCACTGCCCGCCACAGCTAGAGGGTGAGTAAGCGCTGTTTTCCGGGGCTTTTTGGCCAGGCCAAGCTAGCCAAAAGGGCCGGGGCTGCAATACTGGCTGATGGGTGTAAGGGTCTTCGCCCCACGGGGTGGCAGCCTCATGGTAGTGCTTAGGGGCACCCTTAGCCCCCTCCCTACATCCAGCTCCATCCCTCCGCCCGGGTGCCACCTGCCTCCCACCTCCCTCTCCGCCTGGGTCGCGCTGCCCCGGGCTATGGGTGCCTCAGGGACGCCTGGTCCTCCCAGCACAGATGCTGGTGTCACGCCTCTAATCGGGGCTCCTCCGCCCAGGGGGCCCGCATCAATCTTTCACGGTGTTTTGCTAATATCCCAGAAAACCAAAGCAAGTTGAACTGTCCGCTGAGTCCTGGGCTCCACTATGCGACAGTAAGGGCCTGGTTGCTGGCCTGCTCTCACCCTGGGCGTTGGCAAGAGTGCTCCGGGATCGCACACGTAATTCTGGACAACTTAATGTCAGTTTCTAGCGGCAAAGCTGTCCCTGGAGGCAAGCTCCCTGATACTTACCTGCCCGGAGTGTTCAGGAATAGTTTCATCTCTGCGACTTACTGAATCTCTGACCTCAAATGCTCCGCTCCTCAGCCCCCAGGGCCAGGATCTGGTTGTTTAAGGTCTCTAGACCTTAGACCTTTCCCTATTCCTGGTGTGTTTTCTTCTCCCAGTTGTTAAGTGGGGCAGGGGTAGTGAGAAGTGAAGAGCTTCCATCCCTGGGTGTCTCTGACCAGGGCCTGAGGGACCGAAGGGGAAGTTCTTCCTGGCAGTGATTTGTAGCCAGCAGGTGGACATGCTGTTCCCTACTCTGGCTTGTGCTGGGGCCCAGAGGAGACACTGAAACGTTTATATTCCTGGGACACTTGTCCACCTTGCTGTAGGTTGCCATGAGCAGTTTTCAGTCTCAGCCACGATGTGGGAAAGTTTGTTTTCATTTTCCATATACAAGCCATTAAGAGTCCAGCAGAGTTTGCTGAAGGAGGCTAGTGGGTATCAGCATGGAAGCCTGGCGTGCCTGCTTTTCAACACCAGAGAAGACCCAGGCGGGAAGGACTGACAACTTACAACTCTGCCCTGGGCCTGGAGGGGCCCCTATGGGTTTGTGGTGGGCAGTTGCCCTCTGCTGTTGACTCCAAGCTCAGCACTGATTGCCAGTCCCTAGTCCAGGCTTTTTTCTAATGGAAAAAAGCGTTTAGCAAGTTGTATACATTCTGGGCGATCAAAGGGGAAACCGCTGTTTGTAAGGATGGGTTACGGAAGTGACTTAGAGACTGCTCTATCCCAGGCTCTGTCTGACTTGCTTACTAACTTATTTAGGGGATAGTCGGGGGTCGGTTCACATTTGCTACTCAGGTTCTGTGTGGGCCCTGCCTTGTCGATGACTCTGGTTGACGTGACCAGGGAGGAGGGCTTCAAGTACCTTTCGTGCTTTTGTAGATATAAACCTATGCCAGTTTCTCAGGAGGGGAATTGATGTATAGGTCAGTGTTGCTGGGGCAGGATGATGCTCTGTAGCTGGGAAAGTTGGGGATGGCTGAGAACATTCCTTGGACTGTTCCTCCAGGGAGGAACAGAGAGAAAGCAAAGGGTGGCTATAATCTTATTTCTCAGATACAGTGTTCAGATTAAATTAGAGAGAGCCGTGTGGGTCTCAAAGTTCAAAGTTAGAACAAAAACCTACAGTCTGTCTAGCAGAGCCCTCCTCTCCTCCCCCAAAGCCACCCACTAGCGTGCGTTCCTTGTGGTCCCTTCACCCTAACCTTTTGTTCCATGTCTGCTAAGTCCTGTCTGACTGAGATTACACTGTCACATCATCTTGGACTTTGCATGTTTTTTTTGTTTTCTGTTTTTACTTCATAATACATCTTCCCCATGCCTGTGTATATGGAGCTACAATCTTCTTTTAGACTGCTGTGTAGTATTCCAGTATTTGTTTTGCAGAATGTGTCCAGTGATGTGTGATTTGTCGAATCCTCTTTTATTTCTTAATTGCAACATCTCCAAGAACATCATTACCTCTCTCTTTCAACTCTCTTTCAACATCCTTTATAACTATATTGATAGATTAAAAACCTGTGTGCTTAAATTTTTGATGGTTCCTATTTGATTGCCTTCTAATAAAGTTTCATTGATTGATACCACATGAATAGTGAACAAAGATGCACAGTTTATTATAATTTATCAGTGCTGGGTATCATTATGCACTTTTGGGGGGGGACAAAGCAATGACCGTATTATTTCATTGTCCAATTATGTTCTGTTTAAGAAGCTGCGCATAACTTTATCACGTATCCTCTTTATTTAGAAGCATACCCTCATCTCCTTCTCTCTATTCTGGTAGATTGTCAGTCTTTTTCTTACTAGTGCGGTGAAGTCGTCTTTTGTAGGATTTGGCTGGGAAGCATTGTGACCAGTGCACAAGCAAGGTGTAAGTGAGAAGACGTGGGGAGGCGGTGACCAGAAAGTCTGAGACTGTGCTCCACGCTGACCAATCAAATAGTGTCCCTCAAAAGGAGATAGCATGGCCTTTTGCGAAGTGATGGAAATAAGGCTGCTTTGAATCCTCCCCGTTTAGTTTCTACTGAGATGAAGAGAAATGTTTGTTGCTAGGGTTTCGAAGAAGCATGCAATTTGGGCAGGAAGATGGTGGGGAGAAAGCTCTAGTAAAAAAAGGGGGCAGTATTTCAACAAGGCATGTGATCCTTCAGGGTTACCCTCTGTAGCAGATGCGATGTGGAAGGGCCTGAGGACTTAACCTCCCACGGCTGAGGGTGCTTGTGAAGGGTACTGTTTGGATGCTGTGCCTGGGAGCTGATGCTGAGCACATGACGATCCTGACAGCAGCGCCCATGGCAGGTGAAACGCACACTGGTTAATGGAAACGTACTCATTTGTTTTCCTAAAAAGCCATCGCGGACTATCAAGTAAATAGTGCACATTTGGAAAATGATCCAAATGCACATTTGGGGCCAGACTCTGTTCTAGCTTTACCCTGAGCACTGGAGGCTGCTGGAGAGAACAGCATCTTTCTTTTTCTGGTGAATCGGGGACAGTAGAGTGTTGTATAAGGCCTGGCTACCTAGTGGAATGCCCTTGGAGCACGGCCCTAGGAAGTCAGCATGGCTTTCTACTGGTGCAGGCTTTTGTTAATTGGTGTCTTTATAATAGGTCCACTATGGTGCTGATGAGCTGTGACCAGTGGTAATTAATACTCATTTATAAACTTCGTACCTCCTTGAATTCTGCACTTCTAGGAGGAAAGGGGTGTGAAAGGCTCTCGGTGTTTTCTTTCCTCCCCAGCCTTTAGTCCTTGATGGCTTTAGTAACAAGGGGGAGTGAATTGACAGGTAAGCAGAGAGGGCATGCAGTCTTCCGCTGGAGGGTTCATGGTAGTGGATGAACAGGGGACAGGGGACAGAGGGACAGCCAGGAAAAGGAAGGTAGACGAGAATCAGAGTTTTCTCAAGCTACTGAACCCTCCTGACTCAGAGGCCACAATTTCACAGGGAGTACCTGACCATCTTGGGTATTCAGGTCACCATTGTCCTATGAAATAGGGAAACCTGGTCCTACAGACAAAGGTTTTGTGGTGACACAGAATAAGAGATGGTGAAAAGAAGGGTCTCACTAGGAGAACACAGACAAGCACTTTAGAAGGCCAGGCTTTCTGGGGAGGGGCAGGTTTGTGTCCTGTGGAACATGGGAGGGGGCTACTGTGTGTGTGTGGGATCTGAATGAATACATGGTCTCTCCACTCAGTCTGACCCAACTTATTCCCTGCAGGCACTGCGCCCTTTGGGAACCACTCTACTGGGGATTTCGATGATGGGTTTCTTAGAAGAAAACAGCGCAGGAACCGGACGACCTTCACTCTTCAGCAGGTAAGGACAGATCCCCATGTGTGAGAACCATTTTCTTCTCTCAAAGTCACAGATGAGCCACTTTCTCCTTGCCCTTTAAAATGAGAGCAACTGTTGGGTTGGCCAGGTCTTTGTTTTCTTGAATAACGTATGTGTCTGCCTGGGAAAAGGACAGTTAACTTGGGTTTTGTAACTCCAGGTAATCAGTAAAGAAGTGGCTATGAATTTTCCCATGTGTCTAAGACCGATGGTCTGAGTGACATTTTCCCTGGCAGCAGAATGCAGGTTGGGCATTATTATCTCCAGAAAGACACGGGAAGACTGATTGATAAGGCTGCCCCATGAAAAGACAACGTTGCAACTTTTCTACTGGGCTTCCCCAAGCCAAGTGTCCTTAGCGCAGTCTCTTTCCTAAGCATCTGTGGAGTGACGCCCCCCATTCTCACAAGGCTTCTGTGGGTCTGACTGATCAAGAGGTTTATAGGTCTTCTCTACTCACATGGTGGCACTGTGGGAATTATTCATGAGACTACCTTTAGACTTTTAATGCCCATGACAAAAGTTCAACGTAAACACACAAAAAACACCTATGACTTGTCTATTTCTGTGTCTCGGGGAGGGCACACTGTGGTTGTTAGTAGCCTCGGCTGGCTACAGAGTCAACTGGGATTTAAAGTGTCATTCTGTGGAATTTTTCTTATCTTTTTCAAAAAATATATCTTGGGCTGGAGAGATGGCTCAGTGGTTAAGAACGTTGACTACTCTTCCAGTGTACCAGGGTTCAATTCCCAGCACCCACATAGTAAAAAATATATCTTCTTTATTTACTGTGTGTGGATGCACTTATATACACATACATGCCACTGTGTGTGTGCACATGCGTGTCACTGTGTTTATGAAGAGGTCAGAGAGCAACACGCAGGAGTGAGCTCTCTCCTTCTACCATGTGTGTCTCTGGGATCAGACTCCATTTTTCATCATTGGGCTTGGGGGCAAGGGCCGTCACTAGCTGAGACTTCTTCCAGGCCTCTGTGGAATCTTTTTCAGACAGCTCTTTTCTCCATTTCCTTCTGGGATTTGATCTTTGAAACTGCTTCCTCACCATCCCTCAACTCTGAGGAATGCATCCCTCCCTCTACTAGATGCAGCCTCTCACCATTTCCCCTCCACCCTTTCTCTTTCTTTTTACCAGCTGGAAGCTCTGGAGGCAGTCTTCGCCCAAACACACTACCCAGATGTCTTCACCAGAGAAGAGTTAGCTATGAAAATAAACCTCACAGAAGCCAGAGTGCAGGTAAACCTTCTTTTAAATTATTTAACTCTCTAATATTAAAACTGGCAAACTTTTTTTTTGACATCATGACTGCAGAGTGCACATTTGGCCAAAGAAAGCAAATGAAGACTATCTGTCATTTTCATGATGCACTTTAATAACATCAACATAATGTGGAATATTAGATTAGGTTGATTAATCGGTCATTCATAATTAACTAGTGATAATGTTCTACACTAATTTGTCCGCGTCTCTAAGGTACTAAATTACATCAATGCACATCCATTTCCTTGCTTTGGAAAAAAAAAAAAAAAGCAGAGATGCTACTCGCAAAGCAGATCTGACCGCTCTGGGGTGAGGCCGGTCAATTGCAGAGAACCGCGTTTTCAGATGGGAAGCAGGGCGGGATCTGCTTTCCAGAAATTGCATCATGCCCAATTTTTCCCCCCGCACACGGACTCTTTGAGCAAAGTGGACCTGAAAAACACGTGCAATTTAAAAATCTTTAAAGAGCAGCAGCAAAAGGGCCGAGCAGATGTGGGACGACCGGCAGGAGTGGCTGCCGCGGAGCTGCATCGCTTTTCTGAAAGCTGCCTTGGAGTGCCTAGAGCGGCAGCCGTGCCCAAGTGAGCACGGGAGGCAGAGGCTCACAGGCTGCCTCTCCAGGCCAGTTGTTCTTTGAGCACAATTATATATTCATTTTATTTATGGGGTTTCCTCCATGCTGTTTCTGTTCTTTTTTTATGTAGGAGCTTGGGGTTAAGACTATGCAAAGATCTAATTGTAGGAAATATAATAGTTTGCTTTCTGTTCCCCTGGGTCATGTTAGTATCTCTTAAAAACCAATGGCTGAAGAGAGATAATGGAATTCTGAGCAGTAAATTGGGGGTTGTAAACAAATTATTTCCCCTATAATCAGATTATGTGATCCTGATTATTAAATCTGAACATGAATCATTGGTCATATGCGGGCAAATTAAACTGATTATTATTTGGGAATGAAAATGTTCTTTGGCCCAGACCCGGTCTATAGTTCCTTTTTTTAATGCTGGCTTGCCAATAGCTGCCTAAAGACTGAACTGCAAATTGAGATAAATGGTACAATTATTGAGCATTCAGAAGTAGGAGATCATAACTTCTCCCGGAAAGGTGCAAGGGTAAGATAGGGGTGGTGACAATTAAAGCCGAGAATTGTTGTCCAGGCTGTTGTTGGCTATTATGCAGGCAGACAATGGCAGCCAAGCTAGCTCTCAGCCAGCACCCATGTGAGGACAGGAGCCTTGGTGGCGGGAAGGGAGATGTGTTTACATTTATACCGCTTGCTCATTCAAATATGATTAATGTTCTATAAAGCAGGGTCTTAATCGAAGCTGATGTTGTCAAACAATAACTAAATAGGGAAATAAACGACTCTATCATGCTCTTTCCTCAGAAGCAGGCGAACTGTCAGTGCAAAGTCATTAAAATATGATAATGAAAAATAGCTCAATTAAATGTTGTTATAGCTGTGACCTTCATTCAATTAAGACACCAGAAAGTGTCTGCATTTTGCTTTGCATTTAACTGCCCTAAATTTAGAATATAGATAAAATCATTATTCAATGGTTGCTGATATGTGCAATTAAAAGCCAACACAATTAAAAATAAGAAAGAAAGAAACCCAGTTAAAGGAGAAAGAAAACTAAGAGATAAGGTGGGCAGGCAGAGGACTCAGCCTCAAAGACCCAGGCTCTTTCCCTGTCAGTGTGCCGTGGCCAGAGGAGGTGGGAGGTTGCCTCTAGGAGTTGGAGAGAAGCCTTGTCAAACCTGATTTTTAGACAGAAATTATCTTTGAGAAGGAAGAAGAGATGAGGCGAGGAGAGGGAAGGTTTCTCTGGGTGACGTAGAGATCCATGGGCTTTTGTTGTCTTCTGTGAACATCTTGAGCTGCCAGGATTCTGTTGAGCAACTCCAATTATTTTTTCCTCCTAAGACGAAGGAATTACCCAACATCAGCTTCTAAGGAGGTAGCAAGGTCAAGGTCAGACACTAACGTTGTCCTGACTTGATGGTGAATAGATGGGACAGTAACCAGTCTTCACTGAGTGACCAGTTGCTGTGTGCTAGCTGGGCACTTTGCCCAATATTTTGCATGTATGTCTTTCTAACAATGGTTAGGGGTGATAGCATTGCCCTCTTTCCCTGTAAGTGTGGATCTCTGTCCTGAGCCAAGCCGCTGGGCTTCTGCAGGTTAGTGAACCTCTCTGTCTGTGAACTGGGGTTAGCAGGACTGCTTATCCCTTAGGGATGCTGTGAACCCTAAGCCACATTTGTTATTCAAGATTCAGAATTTCTAAGCCATTCTGACTCCAGAGAGAGGGTCTCTCCTGGGGGCCCTATGCAGCTGGTCAGGAATTTGTGTACAATCCTGCAGCACAGAGCACAGGTGTGAGCTTGCTGGAAGGTGGAGTGTGTCTTTCATGATGAGAAGCCCCGGGACAGCATTTTGCAAATTGCTTTCACCAGGACTCCTGCTGGGAAAACTTCACATCAAACTGGTTCTCACAGGCAGTGCAGCATTGCAAACTCCTGCAGGAGGATGCTTTCCCTTCTTGTGGGCAGTGTACTAGATGCTCTCTGATCTTTCCTAGTCCTTGAGAAGTGTCTATCAGAAGCAGCTTAGCTGATCCATCTGTGGTCTGAAGTTCTGGGGCAGAGGACAACTGAGGGTGTTGGCATGGGCCTCCCGGAGCCTGTGCTTGGGTCATGGCTGGCTTCTCCTGTCTGACCCTTTGTCTCCCTTGGGTGTGTTTCCTATGGGATTCAGGTTTGGTTCCAGAACAGAAGAGCCAAATGGAGGAAGACAGAGAGAGGGGCCTCTGACCAGGAGCCAGGGGCCAAGGAACCCATGGCAGAGGTGACACCACCACCAGTGAGGAACATCAACTCTCCACCCCCAGGGGACCAGGCCCGGAGTAAAAAGGAAGCCCTGGAGGCCCAGCAGAGGTAAGATTAGCTGACTCTAGAATTAGGAGTCTGGGGTAACTCTGTAGACAGGCTGGACCTCAATGGAACATTTTGTTTTTGACAGCCTGGGACGCACAGTGGGCCCTGCTGGGCCTTTCTTCCCTTCCTGTTTGCCAGGGACCCTCCTGAACACAGCCACTTATGCCCAGGCCCTGTCCCACGTGGCATCTCTGAAAGGTAAGATTGGTGGGTGCAGAGGTGGGGTTAGTAGAGAGGGTGGAAACTGTCTGGCCTCCCTGCTGTCTCCGCTGGGCAAACAGCAGAATCACAGGCACCACGCATTTCCACAATTGCTGTCCTGTTTGATTTCAAACAGCCTGAGAGTGCAGGTGGATGTTACTAAGTTTCATCTTGCCCAACCCAGAGCTTCTCTTAGAGGCAGCCCTTTTAGAGGCAACTACTCCACAACCTCTGTCGTCACAGTTTAAGGTGCCCATAGGGGAGATCTGGGGGGTGGCTGTCCCTGCTTTCAACTCGCTCTCTCCTATGTGCATCTTGCTTATTTGCGCTCCTCAGGGATTCCTGGGGCTAGAGATCTGAATCTGTAGAACTTTTGATCTCTTCTCAGTGGCTAGTATCATGGAAGGTAAGAAATCTACTGTAGGTGTTTGGTCAGGCCTAGAGCAAAGACCTTTGCAGGGCTGCTCCGTGGGGATTTGGGGGTGGGGCAGGCACTGTCCTTAGAGGTAAAGGTGCATCTGGTGTCTTTGGATTCCAGGCCACAAAACAAAACAAGACAGAACAAACACTATTGGAGATGTTTAGTCAGTCCATCAGTTGTGCTAGCCAAGAACAAGGCAAAGCTCCAGAGTGGATCTGGGAGGCTGCTGGAGGTCTGAGGGAGCGGAATGTGGGTGGGACATAGGTTCATCCCTGGGAATAGGCAGTCGGGAGGCCTCCTAGGCTATGTACTGCTCATCCTTGCTATGGTCTTGTGGTCTCAGATATCATTGTCTTCCAAGGAATTCCTCTACAACAGATGTATTGAAGTACACACACACACACACACACACACACACACACACACACACAGAGGAACCTCCATCCATAGGCACAGGACACAATTACAAACCAGGATCCCCTAATTCAAAGCTCTGACATCCCAAATGCTCCAGAATCACAATGAAGTCAGAGGTGATGTAACACATGGAAAACTTCCATTCTGACCTCACATGACAGGAAGTTGTCAAAAGGCAGAGGTGCTTAGAATCATTGTGCAAACTTACCGTCAGGCTCAGTGTGTAAAAGCACATGAAACCTAAACCAACTTTGTGTTTAGACTTCTGTCCCAACTCCAAGATACCTTTTGGATGTATATCCAAATATTCCCCATATCTAAAGAAAGAAAGAAAAAAAAAGAAAAAAAAGAAAAAAGTTATCCCACATCAGAAACATCTTTGGTCTTAGGCACTTTAGATAAGAGACGTGCAACCTGCACAGAGATAGATGCTTAGCTAGCTCAGGGTCCCAGAGGAGCATTATCCAAGGGGCTGATCCTGACAAAGGAGCTCGCCGTGTCCATCAGTCTACGAAGTGCTGCCAGCCACAGTGAGCTCTGGCAGCCACAATGAGAAGATCTATCAGATGCAGTGAAATCTAACAGCTGCAGTGAGCACTGTCAGCTGCAGGGAGCTCTGTCAGCTGCAGTGAGCACTGTCAGTTGCAGTGAGTGCTGTCAGCTGCAGTGAGCATTGTCAGTTGCAGTGAGCACTGTCAGTTGCAGTGAGCGCTGTCAGCTGCAGTGAGTGCTGTCAGCTGCAGTGAGTGCTGTCAGCCACAGTGAGCTCTATCAGCTGCAGGGGGTGCTGTCAGCTGCACTGTTCAGCAGTGAATAGCCACTTCTAATAAACATGTTTCCATTACTGCACCCCAACCCTGTACATGGGAGTGATTTGCACATTTTTCCTTTCTTGTAATTTTTGGGTGTCTCTTTGGTAAATAGAGCTAAACCCTGCAGTGGACCTTTGCCCAAAGTGGGGAGGGTGTAGTGGGCAAAATCTAAACTTCAGGAAAGGAAGGGTACAAGTGTCCAAAAGCAGTGGATAAGCAGAGGCTCAGAGCTGGAGTCTGAGCTGTGCATGTCTTAGAGAGCATCCACCTTGGTGATGTCCTAAGGTAAAGGGCAGAGCTGGTAGTGGTGCTGCTGCTGAGTGGGACCAGCTTCCTATACTCATCCTTCCCCCTTCCTGCTCCCCCCACCCTGTCTCCCGTCTGTCCCTTCATTAATCCCCTACAGCTGGGCTGTGAACCCCCAAAGGCTGTCAAATGCACATTAGGAACTGAATTCCTTTGATACTACATTGCTTTGGGGGATCTGGGATGGTCAGAACCCTGCAGAGTGGCAAGAATCACTGTGTGCTCACTAGACACAGGCCCATCTCTGTGCTTTGCAAGGGCCTGCCTGGCAGCCTCCCGTGTCCTTGGGTACATATGCTCTTCCTGGCAGGGCAGGGTTAGGTACAGAGAGAGGATGGGACAACAAGACCTGTTGGGACCCATAGCATGCTGGGATGCTTCTAGAGCATCCACCTTAACACAGTTCCTCATGTTGTGACTCCAGCTATACAATTATTGTCGTTGCTACTTCCTAAGTAGAATTTTGCTATGGTTATGAATCATAATGTAAATATTCCTGGAGATACAGGTTTGTCAAAAGGAATCATGACCCACAGGTTGAGAACCAGTGTTCCAGACAGAGGCACTTGCGAGAAGACTGAACTGTGTGCTCATTCTCTGCCTCCCTAGGTGCCAGGGAGCTCTTGTCTACTTTTCTGCAAGTGTGGGGCCCTTTTTCTTGCCATTTTCTGCTTTGAGACAGGCACGGGTAAAAGGCAGAATTCTCCATTACCAGTAAGGGACCTATACCAGGTAGTTACCATACATATGCTTGAAATACATGTGCTTCAAGAACCTGTCTGGCTTTCTATAAATGAAAAACCGAGGCTCAGGTTAGGGAAGCCATTTGTGCATATCTGGCAGTCTTGGGGCAGATGTTGGGCTCACAGAGGTGGGTGAAGGACATCGTTAGGGCAAAGCTATTACCAAGCAGCCCTCCATTGTGAGTAGGTAGTCAGACTGGTCCCAAGCAGCTTAGTGTCTACAGTCTGGAGTTTTTCCTTTGATCTTGTGCCAGATTCCATGGGGCAACCCCTCCTGCTTTTTGAATGTTAAGGTAACTGAGGGGAGACATGATCCAGAAAGTGGTCTATGTATAGTCTAAGCAGTCAGTAGCAAGCAGCTCTAGATGGCAGCTGCCTTAGGAGACCAGAAGGACCAATTTTCCCTCCTTGGGAGTTTCATGTCGAGGGAAGGCCTGGAACTTGGCTAGCTGTAGGCCCAATGTAGGCTGGAGAAGCCAACATTGGCTACGGTGTGAAACATTCCTACATCCCATCATTTCTGTGCATGTGCTGAAGGCTGCACTGATGATGAGTCTGTCTCAGGCCCAGAAGGTGAGGGCAGAAACTACCGCATGCCTCCTACCATCCATCCATCCGTCCTCGGGTGCTGGTGCTCTGTAGTCAGCCAGGTTTATGGGCTCCAGTGCTTACACAGGAGGCTCGGTGTTGGGGTGTGGAGATGAGGAAGTGTGCACTAGAAGGGTGCATCTGTGCTGGTCAGCGGGGGGACCCTGGTGCTGGGAAACAGAAGGTATCTGGGAAGTGGGCAATGGCAGTCCTTGGTGGGACTAGGTTGTAGAACCTCGAGTGTGGCAGTCATGAGAAGTGTGCGAGGGTAGATCTGAGACCAACGTCCAGCTTCCATGAGAGAGTGAAGCGGCTGCTCCCCTGGCCAGGAAACTGTTCATGGGGACAGAGTGAAATAACATTCCCCCTTAATCGGTGTGCACAGGCTAGCATGGATTCCAAGCAAGGGCTTGGGCGTGGCTTTGCTTATGTGGCCTGAGTTTTCCCTTCCTCTAGCCTTTTAAGTCTTAAAATTAAAAAAAGAAGTGTGTGTGTGTGTGTGTGTGTGTGTGTGTGTTAGCAGAGGAAGGGGAGTGTGTGTTTTTGTGGGATGGAATGAGGAGGTCATGTGTGAGGACAGCTGAGAGCTTGTGGAGGTGCTCGTTGATCATTGCCTGCCACTAGTACTGGGAGTCCTTTGTCTTCATCTGGTGGCAGTGCTGGTCTCCTCTCATGAGTCCACAGGAAAGTCTGCTCCCCGAGACTGCTCCCTCCAGGAGCTTTGTTGCCCTTGAGATGCTCCGCCCACTGACCCTTTCCTCATATCTACCACAACTCTAAGTTTTGACAATGCCGAAAGGCCTTAACAACCCTTGTAAGATGTCATGGAGCTTTCTAGGTCATGTGCTTGCTTGTGAAACGCTTAGAAAGAACTTACACTGGGCAGATAGGCTGGCCTGGCTTACACATAGCTTGGCTCATGACTGACTGATTCATGCAAATCATCAACTTAGAAAGTCACAGGACCTTGCTTGGACAGGGAAAGTTTACAGAACAGTAATGAGTATCCAGAGGACAGCACTGAGAATTTGTGTGTGTGTGTGTGGTCTTAATGGACAGCTTTGTGATCACATTTCATTAATATGGAAGATATTACTACCGGCCACTGAGGCACTTGGGTTTGTTCTGGAGGCAGTGCTGGCATTAGGTGAGCAAGAACTGCTGGGGGCAGAAGAGCCTCAGGCAGCAGAGGAAGGTGGTCCCTTAAGGGCTGAGTTGCTTAGCTCCCTGCCTTTAACTGAGATTCACAGAACCAAATGTATCAGGAGAGAGCTTCCATAGCTCACTGGCCTGCTCAGCTCATGCTGTGAGAGCCATAGCAAGCTCACTTTGGGCAGGGCAGTGGCATCAGCAGACCTTCCCAAAGGACACACCTCCTTCCCTGGGCAGGGCTCATGATGAAGATTCTCTGTGCAGGATGCAGGCAGGCTTGAGGTAGCAGCAGAGTAGCACAGTGAGGTTTGACCCCTTCTTCCCTCTTGTCATCTGTTCCTGGGGAGATGACCTGGGCCTAGCAGACACAGGTGAGGTCTGGCCAAGAAGAAGCAGGGGTGGGTAGGACTGCAGCCACTGTGATCCTGGCTACGCTTGGCTGGCTGAAGTCTTGGGTGTGAAGTCTGAAGAGGATGCAGGATCATCACACTCACACACATTGGCTCTCAGCAGTCCTGAGCCTGCATGAAGCATACTTGAGTCGTGCATGAGGATAAAGGGAAGCAGTGCTGGAATAGGGTCCTGCCTTGTCCCTTTGGAAGCATCTCCTCAGTGAGCCACTGAGTGCCCTCTTACCTCTGGCTTCTAGGCCAAGCCACAGTGCCCAGTTTCTGAGATGAACAAGTCTGGGTTAGCCGGTCAGAATTTGCACAGGGGGCTAACCTTGGAGCTAGAGAGGAACTGTTTACAGATCTCCCTAAAAACATTCTCCAGCCCTTCTTTAATTATGTTTTTCTTTTTTAAAATGACAGTTCTTAGAAATGAATTTTGAGTCAGTAGTGACAGGTCATGCCTACAGTCCTAGTACCTGAGACATAGGCAGGGGAATTTCAAGCTTGACGATAGTGTGCACTCCACCATAAAACTGACTGTCTCAGAAACAAACAAATAAAACACATCTACAGGCTATTCATTAGAAATATTCATAAGGCATGCGTCTGGGGCTCCAGGAGAGATTTGAGCACAGTGCTGCCTTGGTTGTCCTCCGGGAGTCCTGACTCCATGGGCCCTATTCTGGTCATGTCACCTTGCTTCACCCTAAATGCAACCGACCTGCTGATTTTTAGGATGAGATAGTTTTCACCTTGAAGTAATCATTCTGGAGCACCGTAGTCTTGACCATGGAATTTTCTGTGTACACATACACATACACACACACACACACACACACACACACACACACACGCAGGCACGCATGCAAGCGCATCCCATGATGCACACTATAATGCATGTGCATCCCATGATGTTTCAGCCGAAGCACACACGTGTCTGATAAGATTCTACCTACCTACCAATGCTGCAGCAACAGCTTATCTTAGTGCACTCTGATGCTCCTTCACACCATGGCAAAACTGTCTCTGTGTTTCTCAGAGGACACTCCCATCTTCCAGTGACACACAACTGAAGATAAAGGCAATCACACTGCATTTCGGGGAGTCTGGTTTCTCAGACTCAGCATCACGCTGGTAAGATTTAGCCATGTAATCAGGTTTAGCTATAGGTTCTCTGCGACGGCTCTTACGCTTGAGAAGTTCATCTCTATAGTTTGTCTCTTTTTTTCACAGTTGTATATTCTTTCTTTTCTCATCTGGCTTTGCTAGTTAGAATTTCTGGTTCAGGAATTTCTTTATTATTTCATTGTTGGACAGAGTCTTGCTATATTGCTTTCGTCACCCCTGAGCTCTTGGGCTCATGCTATCCTCCTGCCCCTGCTTCCTGTCTAGTCTGAAGTAGAAAGCGAGTTTATCAGGCAGTTCTGTGCTATTTTGATTTTCAAACCAAGTTTTGTTGAGATACAGTTAATGTATCACACTATTCACTGTGCTGCCCAGCCTGTACTGTAATCGTCTTCCCCGGCTCCACTGACAATTGTTTCCTGTTTTCCTCAGCCCCGAGACTCCCTGCTTCTTTAGATGTAGGTATTTTGAGACTGCTATTGTAGACTTTTAAAATTAACAGACTCATACAATGTTACATATCTTTTTTTTTTTTGAGACAGGGTCTCACTGCACAGCCCAGACTGACTTGGAACTCACTTATGTATTAAGCTGGCTTTAAACTCACAGAACTCAACCTGCCTCTGCCTCCCTAGGGTTGGAATTACCACACCCGGCTCCATCATCTTCCACTTCTGCTGATGGTACTTGGTCTTTTCCTATTCTTGCTCTCCTGGAAAAGTTCTCAAGGCCTCATGATGCTGTTTCTGATCCTTACTAACTATTTGTGATGCTTAATGCTGACCCCAGTGTCTCACACGTTAACCATGTGACCGACCACAAAGCTGTAGTCTCAGCTCTTCATGTTTCAAGGAAAGAGGTTCACATATGTTCTGTCTCAGGACAGCCTCAAACTCAAAATCCACCTGCCTCAGCTTCAAAAATGCTGGATTTATAGGAGTGTGCCATCATGCCTGGCTTGTCTTTCTTTTTCAAGGTGCCCTTTATCAAAGGGGGCTACTCCCTTGTTGTTCTAGCTTTTAATTTAAAATCAGGATTGTGAGTGGACACAGAACGTCATCAGATGCTTCTTTGCAGCTGCTGAAATGGTCCCATGGTCTTTATTTCTCTTTATGTTAATATGATGAATTATGTTGATTGGATTTTAAAATGTTAAATCAACTGCACATTCCTGAAGGAAACCCAAATTAGATGTGACGTGCCTTCCTTTCTATAGATTGCCGGATTTGATTTGCTAATATTTTCTTTAGGCTTTTTGAATTTATAATCATGAAAAGATTGATCTGTGACTTTGTTTATTTACAATTAGCTTACATAGTAGCAGGTTTCCCTGTAGACCCGTGGTTCTCAGCCTTCCTAATGCTGCGATCAACCCTTTAATATAGTTCCTCATGTTGTGGTGACCCCCCCAACCATAAAATTATATTTGTTGCTGATTCATAGTTGTGATATTGCTATGGTTATGAATCATAATGTAAATATAGGATATGGAGGATATCTGTTATACTATCCCTGTGAAACAATTGTTTAACTTCCAGAGGGGCCACGACCCACAGGTTGAGAACCACGTCTTTAACGTTTTCCCAGGTTTTTTAGGTTGACCTTCCTGTATGATGGCCTACTTTGTAGCTTCCTTTAGAGGCATCTGAACTTACCTCCACAGTAGCCTCACCACTTTCCATTCTCACCAGTTGTGAACATGTGTTCCTCTTTCTCCACATTGTCACCAGCATTTGTTGATTTTAATTTCGTAGAACCTCTAATCCAGGTTTTGGTTTAGTTTTACTTAGCTGTGATTACCCCAAATCTTAGCACACTTGTTCTTTGGTTTCTGGTGTTGATTGGTTCCAATATCGTATATGGATAAAATCCAGTATGGATTTTATTTACTATCTACGGACACCAAAGTCTATAGATATTAAATGAAAGGCTGTAGTATCTGTGTATGATCTGCATGCCTCCCCTGTCCATTTTAAATCACCATTAGGTTACTTATCATCCTTGATGCAATTGAAATGTTTGGCAAGTGGTTGTTTGGGGAGTGACTACAGGAAGCATGTCTGTACATGTTGAACAGAAAGTATATTCCTTCTGAGATTTGCTGAATCCAGGAATGAATACAGTGGGCCTATTATATAAGAAACCAGCAATGGTTTTATTCTCTCATAGTTCTAGAGACTGGCTGGGCTCTGCAGGGCAGTTCTGCTACTTTTGCTTGGGATCTCCCAGGAGATTATAAGCCAGATGTCATCTGGGCCTGAGATAAATAAGATGGTCTCACTTATGTATCTGGTTTTGGATAGGAAGTCTGGGGAGCAGGGACACCCCTTCTTTCTCTGTGTGGCTTCTCTAGTTCTAGGCTGGGCTTGAGTTGGTGTTAAGGTTCCAAGAGTGTAAAATCAGGACATGCCAAGCCTTCCAGATCATGCCCAGGATGGATTCCATTTTTGCTACATTGTAGTGATTAAAGCCAATCCCAGGGCCAGCCCAGACTTATGTGAGAAGACTTCCCAGGACTTGAGTTCTGGGAGATCTGTCTCATTAAGAGCTTTCTTTGGGACAAACAACCACAGCTGTAAGGAATGTGTTGATCTTGTAATCTGAATCAGGATGTTTGTTTTTAAACTCAGCTCGCTTCTTAGTTCTTGCTATCCACACTTTAAGGGTGTTGGTCATAGCTGAGTAACTAGACACTCACTTCTGCCATAGCATGAGTTTTATAGAGTGGAAGATAATGAGGCTTGGGTAAAGAAGAGAAGGCCATGGCACTCAAGGGTAGAGGAAGGGCTCTTTAGGAAGGGTTAGGGATATTGACCTCAGTCCTCACTGTTGGCTGTCTGTGTTCCTTGGAAACCTTGAGCTTTCTTCTTGTTCATCATCCAGTATCAGCAGAGCATTCTGGACTAAGCATTCTAGGGTTAAGCATCCAGAAGTGGCTTAGTCATATCCCTATGATAAGGGCCTGGAAGGCTAGGGACCAGGACAAGAGGTGGAGAGAGAGTTGAGCTGGCCTGAACCCTTGAGACAGAGTTAAACAAGGGCATGCAGAGACGCATGGACTCATTTTGCAGAGGAGTAAGGGAGGTTTGAAGGAGGTGTAGGAGACACCCAAGGGCGAGGGCTTCCTGGGCAGGAAGAAGACATGAACAAGACATGTGGACTAGCAGCACAGTCTCCTTCTTGTTCCCAGGTCGTCTGTGAGTGGAGGATCACCATGGCCATACATAGTGGTGCTAATGGTAGGAGATGTCTCCAAGCCCAGCACAGCAATTCCAGTAGGTAGTAGGAATTGCCTTTAGGGTCAAAATGACAAGGAACAGAAGTCACGTAGGGTTTTATAAGGGATTGGGCTTAGATGTCTGGGCAGGGGACTTTATATCCCACAGGTATTTGCTCACCCAGGAAGTGGCCTCCGGGTACAGTGTTAGAGGTCTATGGTGCATGGGCAGTGCACAGTGCCCCAGGAAACCAGTGCAGCCCTGCAGGACTTCAGAGCACAGATGTTTGGGGAACAGGGAATCTGAGGGACAGAACATGGTCATTCCTCAGGAGGAAAATACTTGCGTTAGTCCCTGATTCCTCTCCAGGCTGTTGTTCATGATTTGGCGTCAGTGCAAGCTTTGCGGGATTGTCTGAGATATTAAACTTAAAGGGAAGAGAAGTTTATTTCAGCTCACTGTTTCTGAAGTTCCAGCCTTTTTGTTCTATTACCTTTTTGTTCCGAGCCTTTAACTGCATAGAACCTTCTAGCAGGAGCATGTGGGAGAGGAGGGCTGTTTACCTCATGGCAGCCAAGAAGCAAAGGGAAGGAAGAACAGGGTCAGGTTCTAAGTCCCTCAAAGTCTCCATCACTTCAACAGCAAAACAGGCTGGGGACCAACCTCCAATAATACATGGGCCTTTGAGGTGATGTTCAAGTCCAAATTCTTGAGAGTTGAAGAACCTGACACTCATGATTTGTAAGAAGTCTCCTTATATCTATCTCTCTCTGTAGCTGTGGGAGAAACTGAGGCCAGCAGAGGGAATTCTACTGCTCAAGGTCATAGAGTACATCTGACAGTGGCAGGCCAAGTTAGCGACCCAAGTAAGTGTCCTTTTCTCAGACCCCATGCCAGGCTCCCAGATTGATTCTGTTTCTTTGACAGGCACCTGCTGTCATCTTCTAGCTTTAAACCTACAGTTCATTTTCTGGAAGTCATTTCCTATAGGTGCTGATGGGTTTGCCCTTCCTTCTAATCAATGGGGCCCTGGAGTGCAGGGAGCTGAGAGGAAGTGTTCAGCTGGTGCCAGAGGCTGAGGGAGGCAGCCAGAAAAACAGCCTGTGCATGCTTCTGCACTTGCTTTGGCTGTGCTGGGGGTTCTCAGATCTGGGAGCTGCTCACATAAGTTTTTTAAAGCTCTAGAAAAGCATTCAGGCAGAAACAGGACACTCCTATTATCCTGAGACTGTATCAAAGACCTGGTAGCAACTGTGAGTAGAATTGTTCCCTGTCTATGAGTGTTTTCTGCGTGAATGAGTAGATGTCGAGACATTTGGTTCATATGTATTAGAGGATGTCAACAGAGGGTTTGTGATTTAAGGTCAAGAGTACTAAAAGATCTTGCTAAAATAGCTTGATGCTCTTGGTATTAATCACAGTGTGCAACTGCCCTGACCGTAGGATTTCCTTCCATGAGGAGGCTTGAAATAGAAATATTGAGACACTGACATTTGACAAATCTCCTGGAAGGAGAATTTAAAGAATAGGTGAGGGTGCTTAAAAATATGGTTCTTCATTTATTCATCTAATTAAGAAGCAGAAGGACTATAGTATTGGTAAGAAATGTCTCACTACTGTGTGAATCCCTGTTTTTGACCAGTTTCTACACTTAGCTAGAATGTTCAACAAGGAAATAGTGTACCAAATGCTACCTGCCACCCACATCAGATCACATGGCCCTTTAGGAGGAAACTGTGGTATTGGCAGAGACGAGACAGAGCTAACTTAATTTTTCCTGTCAGTCTCTGCAGTAGATCAATTAAGCTGCCAAGGAGATCAAATATTTCAGACTGTATTTATTACATTAAGTATTTATGTTCAGGCCAAGCCTTTAAAGCATGATGTCATATAGGGATAGAGGCCGATTAGATCAGTTCAGCAGAATTTGCTGTAACTTAATGGAAATCTAATTGTATGTTTTAATTTAGTGTCCAGGAGGTAGTATGTTTCCCAAACAAAATGATCCTCAGGCTGCATTTAAGGACCACATAGTTTTCAAGTGATGGCAGAAGTCGGTGAGCTGGAGGAAGATAGGTTTTGGGGTGTGTTGTAGACTTGGATCCTATGTGACGGGAAGTCAACTCTTACTGAATGGGGGATGAATGGCGTGTTCCTGGGTGAATCTATCTCATGGTGCGTCCTCAGCTCCATGTCTGTACTAATAGTCCAGTGCAGCTGACGGCCGTTAGCCATTCAGAGTCTTGGCTGGGAGCTGAGGATACTGTCTTTGCAGCTTCAGGGGATTTGAGCAACACCTGTCCCATCGTCTGCGAGAGAGCAGACAGGAAAGCACAGGATACAAGAAGTACCAGACATGCTATTGGTGAAAGCAATGCCTGGTTAGCTTAGGAAATGTAGGAAAGGCAATACATTGTAAATAAAAGATGATTCATAACCAGCAACCAGAACTAGCCACTTTGTGTTGGTATTGGTGCAACCTTTATTCCTCCGTTGTGACTTATTTATAAAGTTAAACTTATTATTAAAATTAAAAATGTTATGTTTCTAAAATTTTTCAATGTTATAAATTTATATATATCTATGATACAAAATCAACGTGCCATATATATCTGCAAATACTCTCTATGCATGCTATTGGCGTTCTGTAACTGAGGGTTCTATATCTAAAGATTCAACCAACCACAGAGAAAGAAATAGAAAATTGTGTCTCTATTAGCATGCATAGACATTTTTCTTGTTACTGTACAGTAAAGAATACACCTAAATTATCCTCACAGCACTGACATTTTCTTAGGTATTACAGGCTGTTTAGCAATAATTTAAAGTTTAAGGGAGGAATAAGAAAACCGACAAACATTATGCCATTTTATTTAAAGGACTTGAACATCTGTGGGTTTTGGTATCCCCAGAAGCCCTGGTACCAATTCTCCACAGATACTGTGGACAGCTGTGTATTGTCTTTCTCTTCCTTCCTTCCTTTCTTTCTTTTTCCTATGAATAATTTTCTATCTATCTATCTATCTATCTATCTATCTATCTATCTATCTGTCATTTATCTA